>NC_069111.1:41550800-41879300 GCF_025612915.1 Magallana angulata
ACTTTTATCATTTAAAGGAGCATGGTCACGATTTTTATCAAAATTAATTTTTATGCTTCAATAAGGAATTTCTAAAAGTCAATTGATTGCAATTTCTAATAGTCAATTGATTGCAATCGTCGAGTTATAAGGACATACAGAGCTCACAATTCTTTGCTATGTAAAGAAACCTCAAGACATGTTTTTGTTTACATTATGAATGTTGGAATAAAAACCCAGGTTTAAACCTAAAATGAATGTGACAAGCTAGAGACTGTTAATTTACGAATGAGCAGCTAGAAAAAAAAATCTTTTACCAGTATACTGAATTTATTTAAACAAAATTATGGCACGACCCTTGCTTACAAAACAAAGAATTAGTAACGTTGTATGCTTTATTCCTTTCAGAATAGTTAATTTCGCTATTACATATATACTGGGTAAATCTTTTGTAAACACAATTTAAAGGGTTTACATGGACGTGTACTTTTGCCAGCTTACAGCTGCGTCGGAATATTCAATCGTATGTGCCTCTTGAAACCCATCCAGCGTTTATGAAAACTTTTTTTTTATTAGGAATGCGATTTTTAACATTGAAATTTGTCTTTTAAAACAAAATATAATTGTAGTCTCCTATAGTTTTCAAACAAATTTGGTACTATGCTTCCATAGAGCAGTATATTGCTAAATACAACGAAGAAGCTATGTGTTTACCTGTGCTTCAAACCAGTTCATTTTTCCACTGAACAGATGGTAACAGTGGCCGTTGTAACGTTTCCATCCTTGTTTACAAACTGTTTGATTTCAAACAAATGCATTTTAATCTTAAACTTGGAATAAAATTTTTGCCAAAACAGTAAATATAATAATTTTATGCAGTGTACACAGGTATTAATTTTTTTTTAAATAATTGAAATTCTTCATATACTTACCAATAGCTGTCGACTTCCTTTTCCAAATGTTGTTGATACTTGATTGGATCTTGTTCAACTTTGTGAACATCTGTCCATCACAGGTTTCGGATCCACTAGACTCGCAACCATTGAACGTACAGCCTGATCCACTGCATTGAGTCTCAAAGACAGCTGTCTGTAGAAATAAGGGATAAGATGTTAAGAAAATAAATATGTGTTCTAACAATTATACTTGGTAGAGTTTCGGTACTCTTTTTTTTTTTAACCTTTATCATTTTCGTTTTCTTTTGAATGGAAGAAAACAATTGGAAATGTAAGTTCGAGATATTTTTCATCAAAAAATCGTCTTCATTCGGTGCTGCATCAGATGCCATTGAATAGAACACGAGTGCGAATAATGCACAAAAAATACAAAACTCCAAAACACGCATAGTTGAATGCTATCGGATAGAATGTCAACATGTAAAGAGAAGTATGTATTTATACATTTTGTAGAGCATGTAAGTAGTAACAGATTGTTTGTGGGTAAAGAATTTCTAAATCATTTATACGTATTAGAGATACAGTTGCATTATAATAGGATTTCGATAGTTTATTGTGTATTCCAGAATAGCCGAAGTTTATAAAAGGGTTGTCGTTATGATACGCAATTATATGCAGTTCTACGGCTTATTAGGAAATAATTTTCATTTCCTTTATTTTTTAAGAAGAAACCTATGAAATTGGAAACTTTAATTACTCTAACGCCTCTTACTCATTACTGGAAATCCTAATACGTTGAAAAAATATAAGTGCATGTTCAAAATAATTCTATCTCAGGAATTAAATCAATCATGAAATCACCTTTCATCACGTTTGAACTTGTATGCTATGGATATAATCCAAGTAAGAAATTTCAATATAAAACGCATCAGGAAGAGCATTACTTCTGATATGGCATTATGATTTTGGATAAAAACGAACTGAAAAATAAAACAAGTGTCAGATAAAAAGAATCTGATGACTTGTGTATGATTTTATCCAACGGATGCTCGATCGTTGGCAGAAGAAAACTCAAGCTTGTTGGATAAAAGACTTTATATTATCGTCTATTCATATATGGTTAATTTTTATTTGAATATAACCTGTATTATAAATCTGACATTCCATCATTTAAGGAAGTCAATTAATTTCTGTTGTTATTTCGAAGAACACAGAATTTCGTTTTTACTCATCATTTTTATATACAAGTATGTGATACAAAAATGCCGCAATTAATAAGAAATACCTTATAACATGAAAATAAAGGTATGCTTGCATTATAATGGAAAAAACAAAAAGGTGTACATGGAAAAACACAAAAAAATGTACTCATATTTACAAAGTTTACAGATGTCTTTTGTTTGTGAAACAAATTTAAAATAACATATACAAGGTGCTTTACTTATAATCAAAATTATAACCACATTAATACAAGCCTTGCACAAATAATGAAATACATATTTTCCTTCTTTCATCTGGAAAAACGATTTCTTAAGAAAAAAAAAGGAACTGAACGCATGTAATACATGAGTTTGTGTTACCATATTTCTAAAATTCTTTAAATTTTAGCCATTTTAAACCTTTAATGACAAAGAGTATATAGTGAAACATGGCTACCCCTGTATTATTTAATAATACATTTATCTTTAAAAAAGGATGAACATATTTTACCTCTTTACATCCAGCAAAAGTCTATGTACAAGTAAATTTATTTTGATAGAGAATAAAGATTCGTTGTGAAAATTAACCTACAATGTTTAGATTAACCAATTCAGTAGAGATTTTCCGTGCAATACTTGTTCTCTGCTCTAAGAATGGTTTAACAAATACGGCATTTCATATATATTCAATCTTATGATAGTTTTATTAACTTTTATATACATGTATACGTTTATTTGTGAGTGGAGAGAGACTGCTGAATGCTTGTGATGGCGAACTTGTAAAACGAATAATGATTTGTCTTGCTGGCTTTTTATCTATTTCTCTAAATCAAATATAAAATAAATATATAAAATTGTATTGATTTTTCGTACAAAAATACTAATATTACAACGGAAGTTCTTGTATAAAAATATATTTGAGACATAACTTGGTGACGGTATGTTTAGGACTTGATTTGTTTTCGATGAGACATCACTGGAATGACCAATCATGAAAAAGCTTACAGAATAAAACTTTATCAACCACATGACTAAATCGCTGAAATTGCATACTTGTATCAAAACTACCAAAGTAGTACGGTATAAATCTAAAAATTACATAAGAAAAATTGTAACTTAACAAAAAGTAACTACGATCTAAAAAACACCCCACAACATTAAAACTTACGTTATTCATAATGAAATGCAGTTTTGCAAATAAATATATTTATTTAGTTCAGAATATTTCAGGAATGAAATCTTATATTTCTCCGTTAAAGATATTATAAAGAATTTACCTGACCAAAACTATTTGTTTCCTAAATAACGAATTCAAAAGTACGAATCGCTTTATCAATAGAGTAACATCTGTTTAAATATTTTAACTAATTAAAAACGATTCATCCATAATAATTGTCAGAAAAAAAACCCCATCCACACATCAAGGTCCAAGAAATACTTTAAAAACTTATTAACATCTACTACCTTTGAACCAGTGATCGAGTGAGATTTGAATGTCATATAGTCTTGCACCTCATGTACTAACTGTATATACTAATTGCATAATTAACTGCATGCAATTAAGCAATTTGTTTTAGAAAAAAAGGAACAAGACTGGAGTTATTTTGTTCACCTGAGAAAATTTAAAAAACATAAAGACCAATTTATTTAAGACATTACATGTATATTTACTAGCAGTCAGTGCATGAGAAATTATAATATTTACAGAAGTTCCTATTTTTGAGATTCTTTTGTAAGTAATTGATATTCTTTTGAGATCGTTAAATATGAATATTCTTGTTGTTATTTAAAATCAACAGAATACGGTTCTTTTATGATAAAATGTATTACAAAAAATGTGCTTGGAGTTACCAATCTTGAATGTTTTTAAATCTGAAAATCACAAATGAAAAGTGAAAAAAGGCTTGGCAAGAACACATACAATTTTACAAAATTTGAATTGATTTGAGACTGAGACCATCGTCTGTACATATATCTAAAATAATATAGAAAAAAATGAAAAATTTAAAGAAGAATTACACTAAAGCATATGCAAAAAAGTTAATATGACTACAAAAAGTGATAATTGCCTAATCATGCATATCGCCATTATAAAAGTTAAACATAAAATTATAGTGGCAGGCCATTCCATGATCTTACAACCTGTATATCTTGATATCTACATGCCCATCAGAAATTTCATACATTCCAACAAGAAAAATAAGATGCTGCATCATTATTTTTCTTTTAAAATATGTTACATAAAGAACAACTTATAATCAAATAAATACTTTTTTGAAAACTGCATCATAACCATTGTAACTCAATTTGTTAACATAATTGATTAAATCAAATACTTTCATATCATCAAAAACATATTATTATCTCCATTAACAATAATTTCGGTGTAAGTTTAATTACCTCACTTTAAACAATTCATGAAAAAAAACTGTGTAAATACATGTAGAGTGTATGTATACGACTTTAAGAACAATGAATATTTAGTACTGACATGTCTAAGAGGATCCCCAATTACCTCTGATTAAAGAGATCAAGTGAATGTGAGTTAACCACAATCTAAGGAAGATTCATAACTGTACAACCCCTGCCTGCTCATTTTTGCTCAAACAAAAGTATGTCAACTATATCACAGATCATATTGCTATTGGAACTGCAAACAAACCACAATAATCATAAAAAACATAATTATATGAAATTCATTTTCAAGATCTGCAAAGAAAGCAGTGATTTCGGACACCTTTTTAACAATTATACAAAACAATGACTTCCTGATAGTGCAGAAGCACTGGTCTAATTCCAGGTAGAAACATTTACCGGATTCTGTAAGCTGATAAAAATACAAAAACTGGGCTAACAGAGAACCAGTTTAAAGCATCACTTGCTGACAGGCGTATCCGAGCGACAGTCTGAAGTATCTAATGACTCGCTCTCAGAGAGAGAACTTGATGTTCGGATACTTTCTAATTCGTCTTTGAAGTATGGGTGCTGCAAGGAATCGTGGGCAGTGATGCGATTGTGAGGGTTGAATATCAATAATTTCTGGAAAAAAAATTATTTCAATATTGATATTTTAAATTTCAAGAATAAAAATGCAACAATATTAATGAGCATAGTCACAATATAAGCTTTTCTCTATCTTTTTTTTAAAATATATTTTTTCCACTTTAAATGTTTACAATATTTCACTAAATTTCTAATGGGAATTACCATAATCTGAATGCCAGTTGTCAAGTAATTAGTTAGATACAGAGCTCATACCGTAATACTTTGTTATGCATTTGAACAAGCCTACCTCCAGTAGATCTCTGGCATCGGAGTCGATCTCTGGAATGAGGTGATTGATTGGCTGTGGAGGTTTCGCCTTAAATGAATGGTAGGGCAGTGTCACGTTCTCTGGCCAGTCTTGTTCTCGAGGAAGACCCAAAGCACTAAAACAAAAAATTATTTTTAATACTACAGAAATAATTAATATAAAATGCTAAACTGATACAGGTACATGTATATGTATGATCAAGTCTTTTTATGCCAGTGTTAGCATACTTACTCAAATATCTTTGTTAACTGATCAATTTCTGACTGTCCACAAAACAGAGGCCTATGATGAAGAATATTAATCATTAACATAAATAGTAAAATATTTTCTACACATTTCTAAACAATTAAATGTCCAAATATTCTGACGTTCATGATGCTAGTCCATTGTATACTTTCCTGACCTAATGACCCAAATTGCCCAAGACTCAAAATCAAAATCAATGCTGAATTGTCAAATGATGACTTAGCAACTGTGATGTGTGAATCCATCAATGCTTCTAATAATTGACAACAATAATTATTGACAACAATAATAATTGACAACAATTTAAATTATAACTTAGTTTCAAGGAGAAAAAAAATTATATTTGCTCCTAGATTAAAATCAAAACACTTCCATAAAAAAATTTCATTTCTTTTAATTTTTAATCCTTTGCATGCATTGTGAACTGGTAATTTGTATATTTGCCATATTAGGCTTGAAGTGTTTGCTTTTATAATGCTTCATTATAAATTTAACTGTTTTCACAAATAACATCTTGTATCATTTAGCTCAAAATGACCCTTCCATTAGTCAGCTAAAAATGACTGGTTATCAAGCTACTACTGTCTGATTCAGTTTTTTGCGGTGAACACCTATTCCATTAAATCAGTCAGTCCCACCTTCTGTTAAAGAGCTCAGCGAAGATACATCCACAGCTCCACATATCCACAGGCGTGGCATAGGTGTCCTGTAGAATCACTTCAGGGGCCCGGTACCACAGAGTAACGACCTGTAACCACAGTACAAAGCAAAGAGTCAATAACTCGGCCAAGAAAAGTTATCATTCACATACAAACTGTACTTCACGAAACATTTCCCTTTTTCTTTTTGGAAAACTTGACAGAAAAATACAAGATAACCAACATGCAAACACACAAAAAATTTGGCTCTCATTTTTCACTTTCTTTTATTAAAATTACCCAAAACAATACTTTTTACCCTATAAAATTCTTGACCATTGAATATGTGCAACTTAAACTAACAGAAAAGTGCAAGACTTACAACAGATGTCAATGCCATTTGAAACGCATAGACTCTAGCAAGCCCAAAGTCTGCAAGTTTGAGCTGTCCTTGGCTGGTTACAAGAATATTCTGCGGTTTCAAATCTCGATGTACAATTCGGTGAGCATGCAGAAAATCCACTCCATTAAGCAGCTGTAGCATAAGGTCCTACAAAATTAAGAAATTACATGTATATTGTATTTTTGAAAATGAACATAAACCTTTTTCAAGATAACTGTAAACCATCTCTCGTTTGTAACAACATTATTTCACAATTTACCAGTGCTAAACTTTCATGAGTGAGCTTATTTTGATTAACATACATTGTATATCTACAAAAAGCATGAAAAGAATGGTACTATTTGTCTGCCACAAGACGATTGTCAAGAACTTAACAAAATTGTCTCATATGCAGTTAAAGATGGGTTACAGTATTGCTTTGCATCACACAAAAAAGAATGCCTCTTTCACAGATTTGCTTTTATACTGCATTGTTCACAAATTACACCCATGTATCGTAATTTCCAAATACAGTTGACAAGTGCATTTACATTATTGCTAACAAATATTGAAAAGTTTTTAATAGCATAACACAAACTCAAAAGGGCCTTTATGTCATGAATATGCATGTCTTCAAAGTACATGTTAAAATAATCTTGGAGTATGGTACATTTCACATTTTCAGTGAATGATCAAAAACAGGTACTTGCTAAGAGGCTTCTAAATTTACATCTAAGCATTTTCTTTTTTCATAAAGATTGGTTGACTGGATACTGATTCCATTAGTTAAGAAAGGTTAACACATATCCTAAGGATATATTTTCACCACAAAGCTATACTGGCTATAGCAATATGTAAAATGGGAATAAATATCACACATTGGGAGCGCCTGATTAACAGATCAACACATTACACCTAGGTATGAATGGAATTTGCCTTGCTATGCACCTATGGGGAATACCCAATCCTCCTACTTTAAGATTATGGCAGAGTTTTATATACAGCTGCATGTTAATGGCATTTAAATATTCATGTTGGACTGCTTGTCTTCTTCTGAGAACTATCAGACATTCATTGTCCATTGAGGTGTGATTTGTTTAGAAATCCACACCTCCGCAATATATTGGAATTTCATTCTGTATGAATGAAATCAAGCTTGATTTAATGCTGATTTACAAGTAGTGTGTAATTATGCAACTGACTTCCTGATTTTGTTCATCAATGTCATCCATCTTAATTAATCAGAATTCCTTCTTTGATCAATGAACTCTTTTTGATTACATTGTATACTTGTAGACAGAAGTCTTTTGAATTAAGATTCAACTGCATGTTCTTTTTTTTCGTTTTATTTTGGGGGGGGGGGGGGGGGGTGTGGGGTGGGGGGTGGCAATTTGCGAGTAAATCAATTAATGTAAATAATAAAGGCACTACATATTAAGAACAAATTTTCAACTGTAAAAACATGAGAAAGTTTGAAAGAGAAATTAATGATGAAAAGAAATGAGAAAATACTAGTAAGATGAAAGCAGTTTATATGATAAATAGATATAAACATGGAACTAAGGTGTTAAGGAAATGAAATTGATAGCTGTTAAGAGCAAATGGGTGGCAATGGTTTCATGTATACAATTTCCTGTAGTTGGATGAATGACTTCCCAACCTGTTTAACAGAGTAACATACCCTGATCCTCTCTGGTCCGAGGCCGGGGCTCGGACATCGCTGGAGGTACGTGGACAGATCCTGATCAATGTATTCAAATACCAACATCAGCCGAATCTCCGTCGGACTTTGCTGGGCATGACGAACATCCAGTAATCTGTAACAATCAATGGCATTGGTGAAAACATTTCACTCCATCTGTCATATTGCTAAGTCTACCAGAAATTTTTATAAAAAGAAATGTAATACTGCATGTAGATGTATAAATTAGTACATGTACTATATTTTTACATGTTGGCAAAATCATTGTGACACAGCAAATTTGATTACGTCAGTGTTACTGGCTAGGGATCCAAATGCAATAAATGTGTATATATTGCAGTTAATAAGTCTTTTTAAAATTGATACTTTTGGGTGATTTTGTAATTAAAGATTTTTAGATTTATATTTATGTATACATGTATTCCAGCTCTTTCTGATAATTATTTTTACACATGGACATAACCAGATGTTTACAGAATTATAGAAGTATTCATAATGAGTTTAATTATTTTAATACTTTAAGCTGTCTGTGCAAGTGAATTTTAATCTTGGAATAGGGAGTTCAGCTGTGCAGCAGCTAAATCCTTTTATAAAATATCCTACATATTTAATAAGATCAAGAATTACACACAGTCAACAGTTTGTGTATGTGTGTTGGTTTTTTATTTGACACTAGCAGAATCAGACACATTCATATCTGACATTTACATGGAATGGTAACAGAGTAAGGTGACATTGAAAGATATACCTACATATATTACCTACAAGTCAATCAGTATATCACATCAACTGTAGTGGACTGTGCTAGATAGTGCTGGTATTCAGGTCACTGATAGCTGTACATGATCACATATATACACAAAGTACAAGCATACATGTACATGTAGATATAATACAACCCTGACATGAATTTTGAGTAGATTGATTTTATATAATTCAACAATTTGATTATTATTCTGCTGTATTCATTTAAAACAATGGTACAACAAAATGTCAAAAAAGACATTAAGGGTTGATGCTAATATACTCAGTATTGCAAATTTGGCATTTGGCACCCCCCCCCCCCCCCTTTTTTCCCATTCCTAAAAAATATCGAGTGAAATCTTGGATCAATGCTTAACTGCTGTCTGTTGAAGAGCATTATTCATACAGTTTGTGTGAATGCATATAAATGGTCCCATGAACATTACAGTATATCCAGGCAGAAATGTCAACATATCTACCCTACTTATATAGGTATAAAGCCAGGCATATCTCACATATTTGTTGCATAGATTATCGGGGCTCTGAATAGCTTACAATCGATCAGGTTTTTAAATGTCTACCACAACGTATTGAACACAGTCTTATTAAAGCACGATTTGGATAGCCCCATTTTGCAAAAACATTCTTGTATGAATTGGTTTACGTTATGTATGATTTTGCTCTGTAAATTGCCAGTACGTTTAATGTTTGAATGAAAATACACCTACACTTGAAAATTCTTGAAATTCACTATGTTGAGAGATCAATACATAAAAGTTTACTTTCCAAACTGATCCTCCTATAACTGACAACATTCAGTTTGAATATTCTACTCAGTGCAAAACAAAATGCATTAAAATTAATAGAAATCCCTAGTAAAGAACATTAGGACAACTTATACACTATCAGATGTAATTTGATGTATGAATTTGATTGTGAGGTAATATGATGGGGATTACCTTTACTCTTCAGACTGTGATTACATGGTAGATGATATTAGTTAAAAACTTTTACATATGGTTGTACTCAACATGAAACTGGATGAGATAGTGGCAAACTAACGAGACATTTTACTAAAGATGTTGAAGGTTACCGTATCTGCTTGCTTATTACTGGTTATGGTGAAGCAGCAACACAAGACAAATTAATAAGAGCTTGCCATTAAATCAAGAAGCAATGAATGGATGGCACACAATTTAGAGGGCAATATGGCACCCAATAAAATTGTTGCCATTTGCATTTACAAAAATATTAGTAGGAAACATAGATTAGCCAATACCAAAATACAAATCATCATCATGGCAAAAATTTTTCAAAAAATTCCCATTCTAAAAATGACAGTCAGAGTAGGGGTCACCATTGTAAGAAGTTAGTTCCCTTGCCATAGCGGATTGGCAAACAGCAATGAGGATCTCTTCACAGTACTTTTGAAGAGTGGACCCTATAAGGGTAACGCAAGTGTTAAATACACACATGATGACAATTACTTAGCTTTCCATGAGTGTAAGGAAACTTAATTTAATCTGAATCCACTTTTTATCATGTCACATGAATTAACTAATCTGGAGGAGAGACAACGTATAGATTGAATTTTTCATTTTTTTTACAAACTGGATGAGGTTATGGATGCTGTTTCAAGCCGTATCAAACTTGTATAATACATGAAATGGACTCCTTTAAGCTCTGCATCAAATTTGTTTACTATGTGAATTTAATTAACCTTAATCTTTAAATTTAGTGCATTTTAACTCACACTATTAAAAAATCTCTGTGTGAGTAGTGAGCATGGTGAGTAGGTATATGGGTAGTTTAAAATTTCAAATCGTATGTCAATGCAGCCAACATTTACAGAGATTTTCATGTCTAAAATTATTAAAACAAAGTTGCTTTACTGCACTGTGTTAGATAAAAACTATTAGTATTTTAATAATCCTCTAATCTTACAAAAGCAACATTTTTATCATCTTGCAATGTTTCAGCAAGATATATAAAAGCTCTTGTCCCTAATTTGGTTATGGCGATAGAGTTATAAACATAATTGTGTTAATTATAGAATGTCAAGTTCTCTCTTTAAGCTTTGACGCACTTGCCCTCTTTGATCAAAAGATCTTTAAAAGATGACATTGAAGAAAATAATTTGCTATATAGTACAGTGAAAGGGTCACACTTAAGAGGCATGCAATTTGTTGGTACATAGTAATCTAAAGGACTTGTCACCTCTGTAACCTTACAATATAGTGATTTTAAACTCAACTTTTCCATCACATGCAACCCTCTTATTGAATCAATGATATCAAAATAAGATTTAAAAGCATTCTAAAATCAACATTTCATTTAAATGTTCTTTCTATAAATTCAAATACAAATCGAATACATAAGTCAATGAGTTTAGGTATCAGGGCTATTCATCACTGTAGCTAACATCAAGATCTCAATTACATTAGACTTCTTTATATTTAAAAGAATTAACAGTTAATTGACATGAAATACAAGTTGACCTAAATATTATTTCTTTAAATATGGAAATGAGAACTTTGTTTAACATCCTCAACAGTAAGTCTCCAAAGTCTTGATGCTCAGCAAAGCTGGATAAGATTCAGGCCACAACTACTCAAGACCTTGACCTCTGACATTGACTCAAGGTTGTTTCAGGAGAAGGTCATATTAATGAAAAACTTTACAAATAGGCATGACAAAGAGATTACCTTGACACTGCACGTACTTAGATTCATATCAGCAGAACAATTCCGATCTCTTTTAATGAGTTCTGATTATCATTTATTGGTAAATAACCCATTTTAATTGTTTCATTAAAGGTCCTTAGATTGACATTAGAATTTGATGACTGATGCAGGATATCTGCCCCCTTGGGTAAATGGACAAACCAATCAATGAGAAGTGTTGTCTGTATGATCCACCCACACTATCCACCTCTGACTTAAGTTTTCTCAAGTAGCAGCCCCCAGCTGAATTCCTGACAGATGATGGAGCATCCTTATCTGTGAGCAACAGACTAATTCAAGTGCGATCAACAACACTAATACACGTATTCATACAAAGATTTCCTCCGTACTTATCCCGCAACATGCACACATTTACTCTATAACAATGACTATTACAAATGAACAAGACCCTCCTCTATACAATGTTCTTTGTGTGTGACTTCTCTTTATCTCAAACTTGCTTATCGAATACCCTCATATGTAATTATATGCCTAAGCTTTGTAAAATTGCCTGAATTAAGTGCATGTACAAACTATTTTTTATTATTATTATGTATGCCCTTGTACAATATTTTGGAATATTTCACCAATTCAGCCTAAATTTCTATTCTTCATCCTAGTTCATGGTACGAAATTCAGAGTTCCATGAGTTCATTGCTTATTAAGAAACAAACCATACTTTATGTAATATAATACATCGAGATTGACATGATTAACATTTTAACACACCAATACATGCATAAGAACTTTACATAGGCATCAGCTCACATGGTCTGATTTGCATGTATAGCAATGCATATGTATATGCATGTATATACCTTCCCTACACATAGATTAACTGTTTGAGTCTGAGAAGCAGAGATAGCAGCTCACCAATTTAATATAGCAGTTAACTGGATATTTTTTTTTAATCACAAATAATTCTCTCTGTTAATCATGCACCAAAATTCATACTACGATGAACTAAACCAAACAAGACTGATAAAGCAAGTTTCAGTCTAGCTACGATAACGATATGTGCATATTATAAATATATATGGAGGCTGTCACATTTGAACTATTCTGTATCATTTCGTATACTGGTCTGACAAATTTATGTCGCTGTTACAGTGAAACATGAGAACAATTTAAAGACTCCATGATCCCACGTACTTCGATACATATAATAATAAAAACTTGTAAAGTCTGCTTACTAGTCCTTTTTACACAACTGTCAATATCTAGGGCATTATGAGTGTGAATATATGAACTATTGATAAATGCAGTGTGACGGGTGCAGTCTTTTGTTTTTCATACAGAAAAATAAAGGGGAAGGGGGAATAATGAGGGAAGTCAATCATAAAGACTATGTACCGGTAAAATATCTGTAGTGTGATGATTAATATTTTAAGTGCAGTTTACAGATTGAGTCAACGAGATGTGCCAAAAATGAAGATACATTTTTTAAAGCAAAGATAGATGAGAATACCTGACGATATTAGGGTGCTCATAGTTCTCCAGCTGCTTGAGGAGGGCTATTTCACGAATGGCACTCATTGGCATGCCCTCCTCCGTATTCTGTATCTTAATGCGTTTGATGGCCACCCAGCTTCCTTCGTTACGAGGGTCCTTGGCCTTAAACACAGTTCCATAAGCCCCGTTCCCGATGACGTCAATTTCTTCATAGTTGTGGTCATACTTTTCTTTGTGTGATGTCATGATCGATGTCTGCACATAACGGCTCGCTCCACTTGTTGTGGGTGGAAGGATAGCGTTTACTCCCCTCACATGTTGATAAGTCTGTAAACTTCAAAAGAAAAAATATATGCTGTGTTACGTAATGTAATGACAATCTATTTTTTTTGCTTTTCAGTAAATGTTTTCCTAATGGATGTATATGCTGAAAAAAAATTATTATGAAGTCATTTAACAAAAAGAGAAGGAAAGAGACTATTTTTACCATTAGATATATGCCATTTATAAGACCTGAGTACATTGGTAGGCTTTCTAAACGTGTATGTCAGAAAAGAGTCTAATGATATAATTCTGTTCTAATTAATGAGTAACCATGACTAATTTGAATAATTAAACAAATCTTATAAAAAAAAAAACAAGTTTATGGTTGTCTGTGAATCATGGGTATTCCTGTCTGATATCAGAGTTAATCAACCTCACTTTACTAATTTGATCATGTTGATATTGTGCCAATACACCAATACAACCAAATTTTATATGCATCAGTTTATAGGTAACTGCAATGCATTTGTGTTTGTCAACTCTTCCCTTCATCATTAAATGTAATCAGACATATAATACAAGTTAATTTAAACATACGGATGTCAAGGCATAAAAAAAATTCTTGGTATTAAAAAATTTTCCACAGTTAGAGATGCATCACACACAAAAAAATTAAGTTGGGAAATTACAAAACTCAGGTATTTAGGCAACAAGTGCAGAATATTTTTAATTAATAAATTATACCTCAGTGTATGTGCAATGTGGGATTTCCCCATTATCCCTCCCACGGATTAAGGTCACTGGCCCACACAGACTGCACAGTATAGCTTTATGTACACTTTTCATTAGCTGGCACGTTGTTGATTAAAACAATTCTTAGCCAATATCTTAAAAATCAATTCGCCAGTATCCAGACATAAAACTACCACCCACTAAAATACATTGTTGACATATTAGTTTTCATGTGTGAATTTCAGTCTGTTTCTTGTTTTAAATAGATTACGTACTGCAAGGGGCTCAATTTGAATATTCAATGACTCAGTCCAACAAATGAAAATTTTGAATACATTTTCACATTATATTTAATCATATTTACAGACAAGGCTTCCTATGTAGAACATACTGTATAAATGGTGATAGAAATCTTTATTTAGACAATGAAAACTGAATATACTGTATCATATATGTGCTTCATGATTTGAAAAATCATTCATCATTTTGCATGCAAAAAAATTAAATAACTGTCATTAAAAACAAAACAAATTAAACAAGTGAAAACAAAGCCAACTGAGCTCAACAAGAATCTCTTGAATTTTATTATAATATTTTTGGACTATTATATATATCTTTTTAAATTGGTGATATAAGATATACCAATAACAAATTATACATATATTCATTTCTACTAAATGAACTAAATAATTAAACATAACACATTCCTATAATGATTCCTTTTGTCTTGGAATAGTGTAATTTTTCCACTTTCAGTTTTAAGGTAATTTCAGTTGATTGTTTTCATTTTTATCATGTTTATTATATAACATTTTTGCCAATCAAACATTCAATAAAAATCAAACAGTGGCAAAAGTTTTTGATAAGCATAATAAAATACTTTTTAATAAATTTTCTGCATTATTTCATATTATTTTCTTTTTTAAATTATAACTTCTACATCGGTGGCACGTGCTACGCATACTTTGTTTCGTCTATTAATGGTTCACCTTGCAAATATAACTTGACGTTTCTTTGAAATTTATTTTGACTTTGAGTGAATACTTACTTATACCATAATCTTACCTTATCGTCCGAAAAATGTCTTTTTTGATACTCTAGTGAAAAACACGCTAACTTTAGACACAAAGAGATGACATTACATTCTATTTGTACATGCGATCCTATGAATGAATGGAGTTTCATTCGGATGGCATCAGTATTTGCCCTTTGTTTGTTCAACGTGTTCATTGACAACTAAAATCACACGCATTTTACTGCAAGAAATTGATATCAAAAACGTATGGTCACACTGCAAACGTTTTCCTCAAAGTAAAAAATTCTTAAAACCTGCATTACTTACTGTAACAATCCTTCAGCTGATTTTTCCTGATTTTTTCTTTCTTTCACACTGTTACTCCAGGGAAAAACTATGAAATATTCCGCGTATCGAACAGCTGAAAGCCGTAGAAATGGCGAGATTTGATTGGCCAGCGAAGAATAAATACATTCCTTTGTTAGTTTAAAGGTCAACCTTGAATCTTGGACAAAGTAGGGTGTCAGCAATGTTTGAAAGCAACTACAATTTCAATGTATCAAACATCCCCATAAATCATACATGTCATGCTAAAAATTATTTTGCAAAAAAAAATTAAAGCTATCATTATATAAACATACAAGTTATTGAGTTATTATACAAATACAAATACAAATATTTTATTGGCACAGACACAATTACAATAATTGGCAAAGGCCCAATGAATATATAAGAAAATCATTGTATGTTTACAATAGTTGCATGTACAGTATATATATTTTTACTGATCTATATAGATCAGTTTAACATTTCCTTAGACTAATTGACATCTGTGTTCAAAGCAGTCATTAATGAATTTAACAGTAATATTTAAAATAGTATGTATTTCACTATTTAAACATACATGTAAAATGTATCTTTCTTTGTCCAAGTTATTGGCAATATTTATTTTACTTATCTTATAAAAATTACTAAAATAATTGTTCCTTAGATGAGAATAGGCTTTACATTGAAAAAGAAAATGAGTTTCATCTTCAATTGCACCAGTTTTACAAGCATTACAATATCTTTCATTCCTAATTGTGGCATTATATCTACCACTTTCTATTGCAAGTTTATGTGCACTTAATCTTATTCTACTAATAGAGGATCTCTCAGATCTTTTCCTGAGTATATCAACATAAGGACTTCTTTTTCTCATATATAATTTTTGAAAAAATGAAAGTTTTTCTGAACTAAAAATTTTTGATGATTGCTCTTGGATACATTGGTCAATGATTCTTTGCTTTATGTTTGGTAAAAAGTGTTGGATTGTGCTTTTATAATTACTAATGTTTGAGAATCCCAAATTGTCTAGGATGCCATAAATTTTCTTAGTCCAGGAATTGGAATTGATCGTTCCCTGATATAATTTAAATGCCAAAGAATTAGATGTTATCAAGTGATTCCAATATTTAATGCTTGAGAATGAGATTTTAGACCAAAGTGGTAACCTGTTTAATTCTGCCAAACAACCAGCATTAGATGTTTTGCAATGTAATCCAAGTATATCTTTAAGAAATTTTACATGAAATTTTTCGATAACTGAAATATCTTTCAATGAGAGATCCACTCCCCATATTTCACAACAATAAAGAAGTACAGGAAGTACAATAGAATCAAAAAGTTTTTCTAAGAGCTTACATGGATTATCAATACCAATTATTTTTTTCATTTTAAAATATGCTTTTCTGGCCTTTTCAACAAGCACAGATGTTGCTAAATTAAACTTCCCATTACTTTTCAATACAATACCCAAATAACAGTATTTTGATACAACTTGCATAGTATTTCCATTGAAAGTGAAATTGATGCTTTGATGTTTACTATTTGAGTTAAAAACCATGATTTTAGATTTATCAACATTGACTTGTAATTTCCAATTTGAACAATAGTTGTAAAGAATATCTAAACTAGTTTGTAAACCACTTTTGCTCTCTGATAAAATAACAATATCATCAGCATAAAGCAGACAGTTTACATTGAGATTATTTACATGTACAGGTTCACATTTTACATTTTGTTTCAAGTCACTGACAATACCATCAATAAATATATTGAAAAGTGTAGGGCTAAGAACATCCCCTTGTTTGACACCACATTCAGAGTTAAATATTTTACCTAACCCATCAGAAAATTTTATCCTACTGGTTGTGTTGCTGTACATGGAAAAAAGAATATTAAATAATTTTTTAGAAATATTAGAGTTAAGGAGCTTATAAAATAAACCTTCTCTCCATACAGTGTCAAATGCTTTTCTAAGGTCAATGAAAGCAGCATATACTTTTTTACTTTTATAATGGTCAATGATAGTTTTTATAGAGAACAAGTGGTCTGATGTTCTACAGTTTTCTTTGAAGCCAATTTGATTTTCACTTATAAGTGACATGGACTTTACAAATTCAAGTAACCTAGTATGTATTATTCTATTGAAAAGTTTTCCAAGATTTGAGGTAATTGATATACCTCTATAATTGCTAGGGTCAAGCCTATTTCCAGATTTATATAACAAAACTAAATAACTCTCATTCCAGCTTTGAGGAAATGTACCAGAATTTAGTATAAAATTAAACAATTTTCCCAAAGAATTTAACATTAAATAACCTCCATGTTTTAACATCTCATTTGCTATCATATCTGTAGATGAGCTTTTCCCATTTTTCAGAGATTTTAAGGCAGTTTTAATTTCATTTATGGTGATTTCTGGTTCAAGGAAATTGCTATGGTGTAGTTTATTTTTCATAGCATGAAATTTTTTTAATATATCTTTATGAAACTCATTAAGATTGTTGTCAGCTTTATTGAGGTTTGTAAAAAATTGGTAAAATTCTTCAGAATTAACTTCATGAGACGAAACCTGTCTTGTGGTAGATTTATCCAGTTTGTTCAATAATTCCCAAAATGATTTAGGATTATTGTTAATATTTTTGTAAATATCATTACAAATTGTGTTTCTATAATTTTGTTCCTCAAATTTACATAGTCTTCTGTATTTTGCTTTATATGTATAAAACATTTTCCTGTATTCACCATTGAATGGGTGTTTGTTTACAAGTTTCTCATAATTTTTAACTGTATTCCTAAGATCAGAGCATGACTGTGAGAACCATGGTTTTTTCCTTGTTTTATGTTTGCCTCTTGATGTTTTCATAATAAATTTGGTTGATATTCCTGCACATTCAACAAGTATTGAGCTAAAGGCTTTTGAGATTGATTCACAATCAAGAAATTCATTATTCATAAATTCAGAAAATTTAATTTGAAATAAACTGCTTTGAATATTATTAGTGTATGATTCTATTGCATCATTGTTCCACAGAAATTTTCCGGGAATAGGTTGTAAATTATTTAATCTATCAGAGCAAGGTTCTGAGCAAAAACTGTCAAATATTGCACAACATATAGGCCGATGGTCTGAGAAGGATGTAAAATCTAAAACTTCAAAGTAACCTACTGAATTCAGAATATCCTTAGATACAAGACAATAATCAACAAGACTACAGCCGTTATATGTTATACAAGTTGGCTGACCAGTTAGGTCACCTGTTGTTCTACCATTTAAAATTCGTAAACCAGATTCCTTACAAAGGTTCAAAAGGCATTTGCCACTATTGTTAATATGTTTGTGGTCAAGATTATTTCTTGACATAATTCTATCTGGTTGATATAGAACATCATCAGAACTTGTGTGTTCAAAATCAAACATAACAAAATCAGGTTGGGTATTGGTGTACGCATTGAAGTCACCTTGTATGATTACATCACCATACTTACTATATTTCACAATATCACTTAGCAGAATTGAATATATGTCTTCAATGTCGTTTACATTGCCGTTAGAGTATTTAGGAGAAATATAAACAACTCCAAGATAAATATCCCTTTGTAATCTAAAAAAACTTTTATCAAGTTTGATCCATAAAATATCTGGATGATTATTACTTACTGGTTTTATACCATTTATAATTGTTGTTTTAGCATAGATATGTATTCCGCCTGAATAACGCCTAGCTTTTTTATGTTTTTTCCTAAAACTTGAATGAATTAATTGGTGATTAGGAAATCCATTGAATTGGTTTGTTTCACCTGTCCAGGTTTCGACTAGACTAGCTATGTTAAATTGGGACAATTGCTTTTGAAAATGAGGATCTTGGATTTTTTCATTTGATAGACCTTCAACATTCCACATACCCAACTTCAGAAAATCTGCATTACACTGTTTGGAGTGTTTTGAATATTTTTTCATACTAAATTGAAATGAAAAGGGATACTGGAAAAATACACTTTTTGTAATAAGTATATGCATATCTTTGAGCAAATATTCTTTGCTAACACTAAAATAGAATAAAAAAGAAAAAGAAAAAATTACTTGTTCCTGAAAACCCACAATTCATAGTGGATAGAGACATTAGTTAAAGCATCATATACGATGTATTCAATAAGTCATCAACAGAGTGATGAAATGTCGTAATTATATGGGACAATTCAGTACATTATATGTAGTACAACAATTTGGATAACAAAAATTCTTCAGCAATACCTTACAATGCTGACATTATACAGTAATCAGACTAGCTATCTGATAATAAACATATATCTTAATGGACATATATGTCTATTTTGTAAATTTGAACAGTGCTTTTTTAGGTTTTCAAAAGTAGCTTACATCTAAAACAAGAACAAGTAACATATTATCATAATACACTGTATTACAAAGTTGTTCAGTGCTAAATGAGTAATTGAGTTGTAGAATGTTTTATGTAATTTAACCGTTATTTATAATGTTGACATTATATAGTATTCAGACTAGTAATATCTGATAATATAAAAAAAAGAAATAAAGAAAAAAAGAAAACTTATTATATGTCTATTTGTAAATTGGTACAGTGTTTTTTTTAGGTTTTAGAAAGTAGCTAATATTAAAAACAAAAGCAAGTAAATTATCATAATATTCCCTTTAAATTGGTACAGTGTTTTTTTAGGCTTTAGAAAGTAGCTAATATTAAAAACAAAAGCAAGTAAAATATCATAATATTCCAAAGTTATTCAGTACTAAATGAGCCACAGAACATGTTTCAAGCAGTTGAACAGTTATTCAATTTTAACGTTGGAACTGGGGAATGGCCCAGGGCGCCCTCCACGGATCCGCAGGCGGAAAAAACCACGGTGCACTGCCTGGGTGTCCATGGAAGTGGAACATAGGAGGGTTCTCGTATTTGGTGTTACTCACAGGCCGAGATCCGCTGTGCCGCATGGTGGCTCCCGCCGAGCCCAGGGTAGATTGACGACGACCATTTCCATTGTCACGAGCAATGTTGAGAGCGAATTTTAAATGTTTTACAATGGCTGGTAGGCCTTTTCTAAAGTTCAGGTGGACATCATCATGGTACATGTCTTCTGTTGGTTGGAATGGGTCTGCAACAGTGACTTTTGAGTATTGACGACAAGCTGCATAGATTGCAGCATTTGCCTGATCCACTTTGCTAGCATTAATATCTTTTCGGTATATGATTGGTAATAAGTATATTTTGGAGTGTGTCCAAACTGTTGTACATAACTTTAGAAGATCTGAGAATTCCTCACTTTTTACGTTGTTGTTGTATACATATATACATAAAGTTATAAATTTACATGTTTAATGACATTTGATATAAAATGTCATCATATATAGTACTTATTTTAATATCTTAATATTCTTGTTTAAGTTATAGAATATTTTGGAAATGAGAAAAATGAAAATTTTTAAAACTCCTTTATTAAAAAATGTACTTTCGAATCGAAATAAATGTTATACATACGTGTATACTGATAACAAATGCTCTTTCTATCTCTCTTTCTCTCTCTCTCTCAATGGTTTAGGTAATCCATAAGACATACATGCATAAGCCAATAGAATTTTTTTAAAATTAAGAGTAAATAAATTATTCTTTTTTTTTTGTTTTACACATAATTAATTATGATTTGAATATGTACTCAATTAATAAATAGGATTTGGAAAAGGTTCTGTCAACCTACTATTAAAACTTATTCAACCAGTAGTTTAATCCAAAAGAAACACCGATTATTAATTTATCATTTATGACTGAAAGCAAAAATGTTATTGTTGCCAAGAGCCTGATATATTTCCATTGTCCAGGCCGAAAGTGAATGTTAAACATACGTAATATCTAAGTCTATTCTGATATTAAAAAAAGATTTATATGTATTGACGTATTTATTTTTAAAGAAAAAAAGAAATTGTTGTCATATCCAGTGACAAATAGAATTTTCTTCAATCGTTGTTAAATTTTTTTTTTTTATAATTATGATATATATGAAGCATATGTGTGCAAACATTGTTTAACAGTTGTTTAAAGGGCGACAAACTCCGAACAAACCTGGTTATTATTCAGGCAAACTCTGGAATGGTGTACGTGGATGAAATAATCACTTTTTAACACAACACGCACTGTGTAAACCTTTTTTTTTTTTTTAAATATATTACTTTGTACAATCAGTTCGCGAACACAACAGATTAATAAACGCGGGAACTTGAACGTACTGTTACCGCGGGAAATTAGATGAAAAAAAATCCCTCACTATGAAGGCCTATGCCAATCAGAACTTAAAATACATAATTTTTTGTCTGCTCAATTCAATAAAATCAATGAATTCAATCAAATTCAAGTCTTATATATAGCATAAATTGACGCTGAGTTCGTCAATAAAAATGTTTCTACGAAAAATGTAAATCAAGACTTTTGAATTGTTGATTGGGTTGCTAAAAAATGATGTTTATCCATTAAAGTTTGTTTCTTTCCTTTGTTTAAATGGCCTCTACTAGCTACTTTTCGTAAGGTCCCAATATGCCTGTTAGATCCACCCCTTATGAGTAAAAACCGGGAGAATCTGACTCAGTTTGTGACGTCATTAAAATATCTATTTTTAAATGCGGAACCATGTGACCAAACATACTATTTACCAAGATGGCGACGTTCCTTGCAGTTCCCCTGAAACAAACTCAGGAAGTTGAATTGATAAAACCTTTAAGAAGTTTCATCCAAAACACTTTTAGTCAAGTAGAACCAGACGACTACAACCATGCCCTCAACGAGTTTAGCAAATTAAGGAATTTAATGATCGCTAAATCTGTTGACAAGCACGAATCAGCACTGGAAGTCCTATACCGGTTTGTATTACAAACTTTACTATTGATTTATTCATTGAATGGGACCTAATGTGTTTGTGGTTCATTTACTTCAATAGTAAATTTACTAACGGCTTCTTTTAATTCAAAAAATCTTTCAATGTAAACATCAGTAATGAGTATTTTGCAATATTGATGAGTCATGAGCCCCTGATTCTGATCCTCTGTCCCGTGTTTTCATCAAATGCTAGAAATCATCATACTCAATTATACATGTTTTTATCAAATGCTAAGCAGAGTGAAAAATTCCTTTCATTAGATTAAATTACATCCCTAAAGTTACATTTCTTTGGACAGTTCAGAATAGAATATTATGATGTCAGACCAGACTATAAATGCTGGCATCTGATACATATACATGTAGCTCCGTTGGTAGAGCACCTGACTAAAGAATTGGTTCAAATACTGATTTGTTTCATCCCCATCATTTCTCATATCCCATGACATGTGTTGCCGAAACTTTTTGATCCGACAGATTAATTCCTGTGAGGGTAGAAAATGGGATCATTACGGGGGCGGGCGGGGGAATGTGTTGCTCCGACCAGCTTGAAGGTTGGCACCAGATAGCTCAGTCATAGTCTGACTAGATGGGGCCCAGTTTCATATTCTGGTTCAGTCATTTCTCACCAAGGACTATTTCTTGCCTGTGTATTGTTACATAATTTTTCCAACACATAAAATTATACTAGCATACAAAAATTGACTAAACGATGATCAGGTGAGAAATGGTACTCGGTGAGAATAAGTCGCACACTAGTATAACTACAAATAAGCTGGCAAAAAGATCTGAAGACCATAGCAGTTCCCATACAAATAGGCCCCAGAATTGTGCTCCTTTCTCTACAGTCATTATTATCTTATGAACTATAGACTTAGTAAGACAGAACAGTGGTTTTCAACATTTTTCACCTCATCATTAGTTTCAATCTTAAAACAGCGAAAATAGGTAGCTGTTCAAAAGTGATAAATTGACTGCTTGAATATCCAAGTCTCGATAATCCCCTATTGTTTGATTTTTTGCAAATATTCAGGGTTTATTAGAATACACAGAAAACTCATAATAAATGAAATATTATTGAATGTCAAAATTCAAGGTGTTGAAATCTGATTGCATGAGCTTAAAATCAACACAATGACTGAAACACAGTGAGTTTAGTTGCATTGTGAAATAGGTGGACTAATTCTGTAATTCAACATGGAACACAAATTGGCACCAGAAAATTGAAAATATTGCTGAAATGAAACATTCAAGTTTTAATTATTGACTAGCTTTTACACTAATAATTTGTACATGTGTATCAGCTTATTTCTACAATTTCACCTTTATTTCTTATCATTTTTTAAATCTTTGAACTATTTGGAATGGGAATTTTAACATTAAATTCCCATGAATAACAGTAAAACAACATAGTTAATTAGTATAGCTCTAAAACATTCAATTCCATCAATATAGCTAATCATAAGCCTGTCTAGAAAGCAAAGAGGAGGTTACTAGCTGTTACAGAAGAATTAGGTGATATATGTCTTCTGTCGGTGTGTAATGTCATCATGTAGGTGTTTAAAATGGTGATTGTCAAAAGATTGTCAAACTTCACTCACCATGCATAGGGAGATATTAATGAAGATGTCAAAGGAATTTCATGTTCAGAAAGCTGTTTTAACTTAATTTCAAAATTGTCAGAATGTTTCATTTCATTCAAGGAAAAGAAGTGTATATTCTACACCTATTTTTAATTTGAGGCAGTGTAATTGTACAGGATGTGTACTAGTCATAAGATCAACCTATGTACAAATAGGAGCAACTCAGCTCAAAGGATGTTAACTGTGACAAGTATCGTAAAATGAAAATTGAAAATATTTACTGTTATAAAATTTTTTAAAAAGTTTGTACAGAAAAGAACTTATATAGTCCATGAGAACAAAAATCCACTTGCATTAATAATTTTAAAGCACTAGATATCTTCTTTAAGTACACTTGTACCGGTATATGAAATGGTACAGAATGACATATAAAAAATATAATGGAAAAGTCTGCAAACATATAATATTGTAATCTGTTATATATACCAGTAATTGAAACAATTATGTCATTGACAAAAATATTGATATATACTTTTGACTTGTTCATGTTTCAATATTAATCTTTATTTCAATTTCCATTATAAACATTTATGGTACATTTTGTAACTATTTACCAAGGAGTTTTGCTTTTAAATATGTTAAACAAACAATAACCTCTATATTTCCTTCATTTTTTTATCTTTAAGGTCTGAGTGATGTAGTTATTGATAATTAAGCCCATGCATTCTTATGTACCGTAAACTTGTAACATGAGATAACCAATACACATGCACTGAACGTGTCCAATGTCACATGAATTCATTCATGCATTGTTCATATTTAAGGTCTTCCGTTTCCAACGGAAGACCTTATAGTGATTGTAAGGTTTTTTATTATTATTATTTTTTTTTTCCCCTTTTTTTGTCCACAAGATTTCTCAGAGATGGCTGGATAGATTTTCTTGAAATTTTCAGGACTAATAGAATGTGTTAATATCTCGAGGCGTTTTTTTCATTTTGTCAAAAATCATTTCCGGTCGTCAGTTTCCTGTCCCGCGTTGAAAAAGCTTGTACATTCGAGATCTCAAAAATGGTAAAGACTTAAACATCCAAACTTTGTGGGATGATAGACCTATAGTTGTAGATGTGTTTAAACTATTTTGTTTTGTTCGTCGTAACTTCCGGTCGTCACCGGAAGTACTTCAAAATAAACAACTTTTACGCATTAAATTCTTTTTCAATAGAATGAATATCTAAGCATAAATATACACAAAAGTAATCTTTGCGATGTTATATCAACAACAAAATTCCACTTCCGGTGAGATATCTCAAATATCTCAGGTAGCTTTTTTGAAACACATTTTGTACACGCGAGATCTCAAAAACTATTAGTGATCAAAGCACAAGACTTTTATGGATGATAGACATTTGATTGAGGATGTGTTTAATCGGTTTCATTTTGTCTTCCGTCACTTCCGGTCCACACAGGAAGAGTTCAAACAAATCGAGCTGTTTATGAATTTAACTTTTTGTCTTTGATATCTGTAATGTGCTCGATGAACAATAAAATGCAAAGGGCAAGTATACAAAAAATTATTAATAAAATTTACATTAAGCACTTCCGTTTGTCCGTTTCCTGTCCCGAGACAAAAAGCCTTATTTCAATGAGATCTCATAAACGGTGACAACTTGAACAATAAAACTTTGTAGGATGATAGACCTATGTATGTACATGTGTTTAGACTATTCTGTTTTGTTCGGCGTAACTTCCGGTCGTCACCGGAAGCTCTTCAAAAGTAACTATGTTTACGCATTTAATTCTTTTGCCATAGAATAGATATATAAGTATAAATCTATACATAAGTTATCAATGCAATGTTATATCAACAAAACAATTCTACTTCCGTTGAGATATCTCAAATATCTCAGGTAGCTTTTTTGAAACACATTTTGTACAAACGAGTTCTCAGAAACTATAAGTGATCATGCGCAAAACGTTCATGGATGATAGACATTTTATTGAAGATATGTTTAACCGGTTTCATTTTGTCTTCCGTCACTTCCGGTCCACACAAGAGGAGTTCAAACAAATCGAACTTTTTATCAGTTTAACTGTTTTTCTTTGATATTTGTAGTGAGCTCGATGATCAATAATGTACAAAAGACAACTATACAAGAAATATTTAATACAATTTACATTTAACACTTCCGTTTGTCCGTTTCCTGTCCCGAGACAAAAAACCTTATTTCGACGAGATCTCATAAACGATGTCGACTTGAACAATCAAACTTTGTGGGATGATAGACCTATATATGTACATTTTTTTAAACTATTTTATTTTGTTCGGCGTAACTTCCGGCTGTCACCGGAAGCACTACAAATAATATGTTTTTCCTTTATTTATTTCTTTTACATGGAATGAATATATCAGTATACAATTTTAGATGTGTCATCTTTATAATGTTAAATTTTCAAAAACCTGTCCCTTCCGGTGAGATATCTCAAATATCTCTATGTAGCTTTCCCTTTTACAAATTTGATGCCCGCAAGATTTTTGTCACTGGAGGTGAATGAGACACAAAGCTTTCATGAATGATAGACATTTGATTGATGATATGTTTAGTGGGTTTTATTTTCTCAACTGCCACTTCCAGTTTTCACTGGAAGGATTCAAATTAATCATGTTTTTAACAACCAAACTTTGTAACCTGTGTTGTTTAGTTCGGCATTACTTCCGGTCGTCACAGAGAGTACTTCAAAAATTGATTTCTTTTTCAATCTCGTTGTTTTACATGGAAGTACCGTCTGGATGTATCGTTTACCATACTTATCATATTAACTATTTTCTCTATGTAAGAGAAGCAATGTCTACGGTTAAATTGATTGATGTATATCAAAACGGAAGACCTTTTTGTTGCTTTTGCAACAAGAGTCTAGTTATTGATTATTATTGATATGTATGTACTGTGGTAAATAAATACACTGGTATGTTATTATGTACATTATTATTTTTACAGGTATTATGACCAGCTTTGTGCAATAGAAAACAAACTCCCAATAGCCGAAAACCAGGTAACTTTCCTCATGAAAGACATTGAAGCTTCAATTTAGGTTTGATAACCGGTACATGTAATACATGATGTCATCTTTTTTATAGGCCAATGAGGGGACAATTAGGAAGGGACGATGACACAATCTTAAATTCTGTTAACATCAGATCAGTATTTGTTTGCACTCAATGAAATCATTAACTTGTCATATATCCTCTTTTTTCAGATTCGAGTTAATTTTAAGTGGAGAAATGCTTTTGACAAAGAATCCCTATTTGGTGGAAAGCAGATTCTGGGTGAGTGTCGACCTGTCTATAAGTCTCTGAGGAGTGAACAATAGATAGGAGTGAACAGTAAATATAGTGAATAGAAAAAACAATGGAGTTGAGTTTAACATGTTGACATTGTATAAATTTATTTAATACAGTACTAATAGTCTCTAGAAATATCAACAAGTGAATGAGAATAGGATTCTTTCTAAACTTTTTATATAGACAACTTCATTAATCTTATTAATTACAAAAATAGTAAACTGATGTGTAAAAAGTTAGATTTGGTATTAGCAATAATAGACATGACTTTTGATATGATGAATATAGAAGGTAGACAATTTACCTGTCCGTCAGTGATTTTATCTGTGATGTAATGGTTTCCTGTAGGTATTGCCTCTGGTGCTTATGAGAAGGTGTGTATTCTGTTTAACATTGCTGCCCTCCAGAGTCAGATAGCAGAGGTTCAGAACCATGACAGTGATGAAGGACTTAAAACCTCGGCCAAGTATTTCCAGGTAAACAGTCATTGAGATCTACTAATCCTATGGATTGAAAAGTGAAATCAAAAATATATGTACAAAATGTGATGTCATGTGTGTCAGTCTCAGGTCCACTGTAAACATGGAATCGTATCTTTACTTCTGTTACATTTCGTAAACAATAGTCATTGACAAGATCATCACCCTAGGTTAAGACCAAGGCTCTATTAATCATGTAGTGTTAATTCATTAATTAAATCAAAATCTACTGTACCCATTGACATGTAACAGACATACTGCTTACTCGGTATATGATTTTCTTAGAAAATACTGCAGTGAACAGTTGCAATACAGTTGTGAACAGTTTTACCATTTCAACATTTTTCTAAAAAAAAAAAAAAAAACATCGAATAACTTTCAGGAATTTTTTGTGTGTGATTTTGATAAGAGTTTTCATATTTTTCCAGATGGCTGCAGGTATATTTGGACATCTCAAAGACATTGTCCTCTCACATGTTCAGCAGGAGCCCACCCCTGACTTGAGTCCAGACACACTCAATGCTCTGAGTGCACTCATGGTGGCTCAGGCTCAGGAGGCTATCTACAGAAAAGCTGCTGCAGGTAAAGGCATCAGACAGTGCCACAAGTGTTAGATCTTGGTTTGTGTATTATACAACCCAGGATCAATCTTGCTTACTTGCAATATGAACTGCAATTTTCAGTTCTGATTTTTTCATTGTAAAGGTACTACTTCATTGACAGAAAAAAATCTATATGGTTCATCTACAAACTTCTCTTTGGATATTTTTTTTTATAAGAAACACTATTGAAAAGCTCTCATGTAAGCAAAATTACATATCAGTTATCCTGTAAAAAAAAATCTGTTTGCTTAATATATTCCATAGTAAGAATTTTTTTTTTTGTCGAATTAAACTCTTTGTTTAATCTTGTCATAAGGGTTTAGGTTACATGAAAAATAAATAATTATGGGACATTTTTGCAGCAAAATAAAAAGATTCTTTAGAGTGTATGTCCAAATTAAGGTAACAATATTGAGGTAAAAAAAATGAGGTAAAAAATTGGTACATCTATGACTTTATTATTTACCAAATATATATTTGTATTGTAAAGTCTATGCATTAAAAGGAAATTAAATGAACTGCTTAGGTATGCAACATGTCGTATGCAAATTCACAGGCAATCAGTTTGCTTTTTCTCCTGAGGAAGGAAAGAAAATGAATGTTGCTTTAAACATTTTCAAGGAATGCGTTTTAAAAAAAATATTTTATTAAAGATTGACTTGATTACAGATAAGATGAAGGAGGCCATGGTAGCTAAGATTGCCCACCAGTGCTCCGAGCTCTTCAGTGATGCCATGAAGCTGATGCAGCTGGCTTCCCTCAAAGATCTGTGGCCAAAGGTCAGTTCCATTGGTGAAATGAACAAGGATTGATATTTCCCCTTTGACCCTTAATGTTATTATAGACAAAGGTTATTAAACGAAGGTTATTGCAAATATGTAAAACCTAATTCATACAAGTTAAAATCAATTCAGTTTGATGTATTTTATATTCTTTACTTTGAGAAAAGACTCATAGTGGAAACCCCACCTCGCGTTTAACTTTTACTAGGTTTTTTGATGAAAGTAAATATGTACATTGCTTATGAGAACATACTTTGTATCACATTTCAAGCAAATGTACTAGGTTTATACTTCAAGTACAGATATCTTTGAGATATGTTCATACTGTAAATCTATTCTGTGGTGACTTATTTACAGGACTGGCTGCCACTGGTTGCCTGTAAACAAGCAGCGTACCACGGCATGGCAGAGTTCTATCAGGGCTCCGTTGCCCAACAACACAAGACATATGGAGAACAAATTGCTCACTTACAGGTACATGTCTTTAACACACATGTACTTATATGAACTTATTGAATATAAAACATTTTATAATGCTGTATTGTATTAAGTGTGAAAAGCACATTTTTTGAAGTGTTACAAGTGATGTGTAAAACCATCTTCTGAAATTTTGAAAAAAAAACAGTTTAATGTGATATGGCGAACACTAATCAACATGAGCCAGTTGTTACCTTGTTATGGATCTTGTTAATTCATTGCCAAAAAGACAAATATAATTATGATCTTTCCTTCAAAAGCATATCTCTAAAACAAATGTAAATAAATTATTCCTGAAGTTACAGTCTGACTGAACTTTTTATGTAATTCAGAAAGCCAACGAGCTTCTGACAGCTGCACAGACCAGGGGAGGAGCAGCATTTGCCTTCAAAAATGAGCAAGGAAGAATCCAGAGAGAGCTGCAGGCAGCCAGAAAAGACAATGACTTTATTTATCACGACAAGATTCCTGACCTGAAGACCTTACCAGCCATCGGCAAGGCTGCTATTGCTAAACCGACAGCATTCCCCACCAAACCTATGAGTGAAAAGTTTACAGGTCTGCTTATGTTTGTGTCACTGTTTGGTACTGTAAAAGTATTATATTTAGAAAGTATGATATTTAGCAAAAATTTAATTTTTCAACAGGTTAGTGTGGATTTGATTTAGTGCATTCCTGAATGTACCTATTTATATCAATATACATCATATGTTTGACATTTGGTGATGTACTTTATTTAGTGGAAGTTACATTTTGCCAAAAATGCTAATTAAAATACACAGCCAAATGTAAAAAGTAAACAGTTATTTTTTTAAGTAAAAATGTAGTGTACATGTAAAACAAAGTAAAAGGAAGGTGTTTTTGTTACTCTCTGAAATGTCATGACATTTACTGTCCCAGTTTGAAAGCTTATTACAGATGTTAACACAATGATTTAAAATAACACAATTGGTTTTATCTAAAAATGTATATTTGACATTGTAGATCTGTTTGAGAAGCTTGTTCCAATCCCCGTGTATGAAGCCTTGAGTGCTTTTGAAAACAGGAAAACACAAATTGTTAACACTGAGATTGGTCGGCTACGAGAACAGACACAGCTCATGAACAGGTGAGAATTTTTGGTAGAATGCTTATGAACAGGTAAGAATGTCTTGTAGAAAACTCATGGACAGGTGGGCATGTTTTGTAGAATGCTCTTGAACAGGTGGGAATGTTTTGTTCACAGCTGAACCTTCACGATTATTAAAGTAATCCTTTTTTTTTTTTTTCATTTCAATGGTTTCAATTTTTTGCAGTATTTTAGCTTCCCTAAACCTGCCTGCAGCTTTGGAGGATTTGTCTGGTCAGAAAGTTCCCCAGTCAGTGATAGAGAAAGCCCAGCAGATTAAAGATATAGGGGGAATTCAGTTCCTTAATAAACTAATGAATGATTTACCAGAGTTATTGCAGAGGAATAGAGAAATCCTTAATGAGGTACAAGAAATCAGTTTTTGTACATTTGAAATGTTGTTAGAGAAATTTCCTTCATTTAATTATTTGGGCATGGAAATCTTAGTTATAGAATTTACAAAGATATCAGACACCAGTAATAAAGAAGTATTTTTTAAATGTAATGTCAAGAACTTAGGTGTTATCAAATTTTATACATTGTGTTGAAGTTGATCTGACCTTGTATACATATGTATCTTCATGTTCCCAGGCTAGTTTGTATAGTTTATAGTTTTCATAGATATTTTTCAATGATAGGTTAATTATCTTTAAACTCATGGTAAATTCAGTATAATTGATAATGGTACGTAGTAGTTGCTCATTTAGAAATAATGTCCATATGGTTATGAATATCAATGAGATTTTCAATGTATTCATCTGGTCCCACCGTCACCAAAATTTTCAAATCATTCAACTCAGTCCTCAACTCAAATCCTTATTTAAGGAAAGTGCATTAATTTGAGGTCAAACTCAGATTTGAGGCTAAGTATTAACTTGAGGAAAGTTGGTGACGGCATGGCCTGAACAGCTGACATCTTGCACTCATTAAAATGCATTAAAACAAATTTTGAAATTGATTTTCTTAGTGCATTAAAATGGTTGATGATGAGGCAGCATCAGACAAACAGCTCCGAGAACAGTTCAAAGAGAGGTGGTCACGTACTCCGTCCGACAAGCTGACGCAGCCAATGAGAGATGAGAGTATGAAGTACAAACAGATCCTGGACACAGCAATCAACGCCGATCGCATCGTACAGGAAAAATTCCAGAAGCACAAACAAGCTATAGACTTACTGTCAAAATCACCTGTAAGTGTCATTGAAGTATAGTATAGTATAGTACCTTCTTGCTATTAAAGAGGTTCCATACAGATGTTCCAACCTTACATCTGTCTTGATAATGGTTGTACTGACATGAAAGTTACTTCCCATGTATATTGCCAATAAGGATATTTACGCTTATCAGGGAATCTTTGTTGTTGTTTAATACAAGCTAATGTGGCATTTACTTATACTGGAAATAATTTCTTTAGTGTTTTTTCCCTCAAAAGAAAGATATTCTGATACACCATGAATTTTTCTTGTGCATGCGTGTGTGAATGTCTTTGTGTATATGCAAATGTAGGTAGTAAGTCCCACAAAGATTTATTGTCCTTTTGATTTGTAGAACACTTAATATCTATTTGTTGTTTTCAGGGAGAAATAGAAAAGGCCCTCCCTTCCGGTGGTGGAGCACATGCCTCAGAGAGCAGTGGGGTGGTGCAGAAACTTCGCAAGTTGATGGAGGAAGTAGAGACTATTAAGGCAGAGAGAGAAGTCATAGAAAATGAATTCAAAGAGGCCAAGTTTGATATGAGTAAGTAAAAATATCATGTAGAGTGTTGTAAATGTCTGTTACTACGGTAATTGTTTTAAACATCAAAGGTTTTCTAACTACACTGGAATATTCTGAGCTATTGAGTAATGCACACCTTTATATTTTCCATGCAGTTTGATCAACATGGTGTCATCAATTTTTATTTTTAAAAAAATGGTGAAATCATATTTATGCAGTTTTCACTCTTTAAATTCTAATGTATAGAATCAAGAAACTTTTTAGATGCATCAAACTCATATTCATTTTCAAAACATAACAAAAAAATTTAGGTCACTTTTTAAAAAATTCTATATTGTCAAAACTAAATAATTTGTACAGATGCTTTTATGCTAATTGCTTAATTTAATCTGCATGTCATTTTCTTTTGAAGCAAGCAAGTTTTTCTCTGCATTAGCATCAGATGGTGCAATAAATGAAGAAATGTTATCAGCAAGTGAATTAGACCGAATTTATGGACCATTACGACAACAAGTGAATGAAAGTCTACAAAAGCAGGACTCTGTGATGTCACAAGTTCAGGTAAACATTAGACAAAAACTGTATATCAGAGTATGAAGAATCCAAACTCATGAATGTTCAGTTTCTGAAATTCTCACTATAAAATGCTGCTGCAGGAATTGATTTAAGTACCATATTGAAAAGGGGAATAGCTCTTTTTTTCAATTTAAAGAAAAAAAATAAATCTGAGTTATTCCCCTTTTCAAATCAAAATAAAATACATGTTTCCAAGTTATATAATATTCTAAAATTTTTGTTAAAAGGTCAATTGTTGTTCACTCAAAATGATAGAGAACAGACAGGTTAATGATATTTAAAAAAAACTGTAAGCAATATCTGGATACATTTCAATTGTCCGACTTGAAAAAAAAAACCTATGATAATTCTTTTTGACAGTACATGTATATGCATGTACAAAGTGTATTTTATTAAGTATTATCAGTATTTTTCAAACTTATATTTTGAACAATTATTATTTTTCAGAAACTTTATTTTGTACATAGCTGTGTATTTTTTTTTTTTTTGAAAGAGAAAAGCATTTGAGCGTTTGTAATTATTTTGCACTCTGATGTGGTTGAAATGCTGGAGTTATTTCTCTTTACAGACAACTAATATGGAGTTCTGTCAAGCCAAAGCTTCCGATCAAAGTGGAGCACAGCGTGAGGCCATGTTGAAGGATCTGGCTGCAGGCTTCGATATGTTTATGGAACTGAAGAATAACTTAGAGGAGGGGACCAAGGTAAACCATTGTAATATACCAGTTACAAATGTAAAAATGCCAGTAACACTTGAAAAAAAAAATACCAGTTAAATTTGTAAAATATTAGTAGCAATAGTTAAGGTACCAGTAAGATACATTGTACTAGTAATACATGTACTAGTCATGTTATATGTCCTTAAAAACACACCAGTAGAGAAAAAGCAAATCCTGAAATTATGAATTAATTCTTATGGTTCCTCAATTTCAAGATGCTATATTTAATTTTTAACCATTTCACATACATATACCTATAAATCTTATTCTTGCATATTTTCTAACGGACATGTGGTTAAAAACTTTTTTAATTGCCTACCATATGATATGTTAGAACTATCAGATGGCATCTGGGATAAAAGTAGGCTTGTATTAGAAGCATTATTGATTTAGAAGCTACAAGTATATCTCTCTATAATTTCAAAGACAAAGGCAAAAATGATATTATATCAGATCTATATAATAGTATGACTCCTAAACATAAACTTATTTTCAGTTCTACAATGATTTGACACCACTACTAGTTCGTCTACAGAACAAGATATCTGACTTCTGTTTCGCACGAAAGACGGAGAAGGATGAGTTGATGGCTGACCTACAGAAGTCTATTGCCAACCAGCCCACAGGCCCTGCCCCTCCCCCTCCCAGCTACCAAAACCCTACAGGTGAGGTCTCCTCCATTTTGTAGACTTTTTTCAATTTGCTACTTTTTTGTTGGTTTTAGACATTGTAGATTTTTTTATTGTATCTGTTGTTTGGTAAATGAGTAGCATGTGTTTGCAGAATATTGGCCAGAAAATATTATTATTGCTGATTTTACAGTTTTGTATCAAAAAGACTGAAGAACAAAATAATTTGTGAAATAATAATACTTGAATAGTCCCTGAATAATATCCTTGCAAACATGCTCCTCATTTTACAACACCTCATTTATTTCCATCCTTTCATTTTGCACTGTGATGTTATATATTACAGTAAAACACTGGTTATACCAAAATGCTTTCAGTAAATTCACACTTACAGCTAAATCATTTTTATTCCCCAAAGTCCTTAGATCTATAAAATACATATTGCATATAACAAATTATATTTAAAACAAATCAAATTTTGTATGCCCTTTGCACTTCGCTACAGGAGTGTTTTATTGTATTGAGTTTGTATTTTTTTTTTACTATTCATACTGTGGGTTGTTTTAGCTACCACTCAAAATCGAGCCCCACCAGCTCGACCACCACCACCTCAGTTCTCGACTGCTTCCTCGGGCCCACCACCCACGGCCAGTACACCAAGTGGTGCTCCAAGCTCCCAGGCGGGGCCACCGCCATACTCCAGTGCCCCCTCAGGGGCCCCTCCTGCAGGGGCTTACTCCTACACAGGGGGCCCTGCTCCTCCACAGTATATGTCGGGTAAATAACTTCATGTCCTTGTCAAATAATGGTATTGCATTTTCTGGCAAACAGAATGTTTGATATGCAGCCTAATTTCTTAACATCTTTAGTAATTAATGTCATAAACAAGGAAGAGGATTCATTGGCCTTTTAATAAATTCATACCGGAATTTCCAGATCTTTATCTTGGTCCTCTTCAACACAAAATTATTTGTAATTCATTGTAACGGTATATTACCATCAAATACATGTGGAAGATTAAATGCTGCAAATCAAAATGGATTTGGAATGGTAGCTTTTAAAGACTGCTGCATGATGATTAATTACCCCAGAGCTAGCATGTATAGATAGGCAGTTTTGATATACAAAATATTAAAAAGTAACAATGAAATGATTCACCCTATTGCGCCTTATGTTACAATTATGTAACCCAGGTTTTTAGGTCAAGGATTAAATGTCATGATGGTTGTGGTGATGTGTCTAACCCTTGACTCAAAGTCTTGGAAAAAGTTTCCTTGTTAAATGTAGCTTTATCCTAATTAAAGAACAAGAACTATGTTAATAGATGGTAAACATATGTACATTAGTATGTATGTATGAAAGCCCCAAACTTTTTCAGCCTTGACTCTTTAGAGAACAGATTCTAATTATTAGATTTTTCATCAAAAATTTAGGAGACAGTTCTGTGGGATACCTTATACTGGTAGTTTACTCTTTAATCTTTTGAAATTCACTTTTAAGGTTTTTTTTTAATACATTTTCTAGCTTAATTGATATTGTGTACATAATGTACATATTATATACCGGTACTCATTTCAGTGAAAATCATTAACATTCATAGAATATGTTTTTTGTCATCTTCCCAAGTCAAGGGTTTCTGATGTAGAGCGGAGCGGATCAGAAACTCTTGAGTTGGGAAGATGTTTTTTTGTTTGCTGTTTTTTGGGGGTATTTTTTGTGTGTGATTTTTTTCATTGTTCTTTTTAATGCTTATTTTCTATATTAATTCAAATTATGTTATTAGGACCAAAAACCAGTTCCCCAACTAGTACTACTAACACAAGTAGCACAACAGGTACCAGTTTAATTTAATGCATCCACTGTCAGATCCTATCCTATCCAAACCCTTAATTAACCTATATAATGACATCTATGGCACTTGCCATATGTGTTCCTTTTCCTTCTTGTCTAAGCACTTGCTATATTTTTCCATTCACCCTTGTCTAAGCAAAAAGTTCTTCGCACTTACACATTTCACTACTAATATCCTTGACAACTGAGTCGTGTATTATTGACTGAACCATTGATATTTACACAGAGTTTTCTAATCTCAAGACAATTGACAGTTTTGTAGAATGCAAAGTTGATCATTATGTTTTCATTGGAAAAAAAACAAATTCATCATGAAAATATGATTAATGAAATAATTGCTGTATTGTACAGGTTACAGACTTAATGGCTTATAACTGATCATGATTGATACGCATGTGATGGAGTCTAAATTACCTTAATTAGCTTCATAACAAATGTAATATTAATGTACACATATATACAGAAATTTTCCTGGAAGTAATTTATAAAGTGTATCACATTGTGTATTACTTAGTATATACCATCTGTCAAAACACATGTTGTCACTGAGCTACCAAGGATGGCTTGCTATCGTGCATGCATTCTGGGAAACTTATACATTGTAGCTTATGTACCGGTAATTCAAGTTTGTACAAATCTTTTGCTTTTATTTGAAGGAAGTTAATTTATAGTCTTAACTAACCGCTAGGAGGAAGTTAAAATTCACTATCAAAAAATAAAAGTACCAGGTACTTGTACATGTATATGCCAGTGTTAAAACATGGATATTTTTGAATAGCTTCAATTTTAATCAGTTCCAATGGTTTCATTAATATTTGTGAGCATCAGTTTTTTGTGGATTTGGTAAAATTTGCAATTTCAAGGATATGTGAATTTGTCTTCAGAGATCATATCAATATACCATACATAATATGTTAAAAGAAATTACACTTCAATGAACATTTAATTCTTCTGTGAATCAACTGAACATTTTGAGGTCCACAGAAATTGGTATATAACAAATATTGATTAAACCACAATGACTGGTATTCAAATTCATTTGAAATACAGGTCAAGTAGACATACAGTCTTTGTAAATTTCGTATTATAATTAATGATTCCTTGATCAGTTAATTATGTGTAAGGTACATAAACATTCTTTATGTCCTTCATTTTAATAAAATGTTTAACTTTATATTAAAGCAAAAAGTTTTATCTGAATTGTACTGTGTAAACATTGGCCGTTGTTTACATTTGACTGACAGACTGATTCTTTTTTTTTTACATGAATAGGCAGCCATCCTTCTGCTCCTCCCTCCCAACCCACCTCCCAAAACTACGCAGGATCAGGTAAAAACATGACACACATCTGTAGAATCCAAGTCCCACAAAATGACAGCACAGTTATACCTCAATGAGTCACATTGTGACAAGGAAGAGGAAGATTGCATTGTATACGTGACTAGTTCATCTGAAATAGAAAGATTTTATTGTATACTGGTATTTTATACCATCAAAACATACATTTATGTAGATAATTTGTTATATTTAAAGCAATAGCTATCCTTTTCAGTATTTTATTAAAAATTATACTACTGTAATTGTTTACAAATGCCTTTAATTTGTTTTTAATTAAATGAATAGGTCAGCCATCATGGGGTAATGCCCCATACCCCCAGGCTGGAGGAGGTTACCAGGGGATGCCAATGCCATCTATGCCATCTGGGTTCAATCCTTACAATCCCTATATGCAGTATCCTCAGCAACCACAACAGGGATTCCCCAACCAAGGCTATCCACAACAGGGATATCCCCAACAGTATCCAGGTCAAGGATATCCACAACAACAGCAACAGTATCCACAACAAGGATATCCACAACAACAGTATCCCCAACAAAACCAGTGGAGATAAACAATGTGCTCTAGTTGATAGATGTACCAGTACATCAACTTCTGACTAACAGTATATCAAGTGATAGAGTAGACCAGGAAAGGATTTTCCTTGATAAAATGGTGTTACTGTGCTATTTGCTGTTATCTTAAACATGTGATAATTTCTGATTTATTTATAGATACTTTGACTTGGGTTTATTTTAAGAAATGATTGCTAAGTAATTTCAGTCCATTGAAAGGTGTTTATTTTAGTACTGATGCATGTACGATCTGATAAATACATGTACATGTAATCTGCAAATTTTGAGTTCCGTTGTACAAACAGCATAATTTTAGGAATATTGACAACACTGTATCATTAAATAAGATTAACTATTTAAAGAATCTGCACATGCAATTATACATGCATATACATTTTGTATAAAACAGCTTTGTCATATCAGTATCGGAGAAGTAAGAGTGATACAAGTTTTATTGTATGCAGTATGGGACACAAGTATGAATGGAATGTGTGGGGAGAAAACTGCGTGGTCTCCTTGATGATTTCTGATATGTGGATTAGGCTGGTGTCCCAATCCTGCCTTCCTTGTCTATATATACATGTAGATTTCCTGTGTTAAAGTATACTTACATGTAGCAATGTGAAGGTGATGTATTAAGTACTCATTAGTACTGATGACATACATAGGTAGATTCCAAAAGAATTCCACTATACCAAGAGATGTAGATCCATAGAATGGGAAAATCATTCTTAAGATATTTAAATACATGTATATTCCTTTTAACTATTGTTCTAATTTCAGAATGTTAGGTACAAGAAGAGAACATATACATGCTCAGAAGCTGTATATAATGCTTAATATTTCCCTGATAATTTGTCCATTCATGCAGATGTACCTGCACAAGATCACTATTGAAATGTTTCCTTTCTCCACTCATTTTGATTACAATCATAGCATTTCTCAATTTTAATTTTGTTTATTGATGTTAAAATCTTATCTAAGAAGACTTTCAATTTTGAGAATTTTTATTATAGGTACCATAATTGTTTATCCTAAATAACTTTCGGTAAAGTTGAATGCGATATGATTTATTGCAACTGATTTGGGTTAATTTTGTGTGTATCATGATGAATTAATGCTTGTTGTGTCTTTTATACATTACATGTGTATTTTGGCAAGATGGCATATGATTTAATATGCTTTTCTTTAAGTTTTAAAATGCTATACTTTATTCAATTATGATGCACCACTAAAAGTTTTTTATTGCTGAACCCACTTGAGATACAAATTTTCTGGTATTGATTCAACAAATACAATAATCATAACAGTTTACATAACAACTTGTTTATTTTTATTGAGCAGTTGATGCAGGAGAAGAAAGCAAATAAGAAGTAATCTATAAATAGTTTTACTTCTAGTCTACCTGTATTTGTCTCGCATGCTTATAGTGAACAAATATTGCAAGTGCAGAGTGTTGAAAAATAAGAATTGAATGTGGAGAATTATGGTAATGGTATGTTTTAATTAATTGTTACATCACAGTTTGCTGGTATAAGACAGCTGCTGGTGTCAAAGTATGGCTTGTATTGTTTAGTTATTTTTTTTTCGGTAATGAGCTAAGATTGATTTGTTACAACATTGCATTGCTGGGTTAAAGAATTGAATAGATGTGGGTAAATTCAAGGGTCTTCCAAATATGGAAACCAGCCAAGAGTTTCATTTCATTTAAATTGTGTACTTGCGAAGTTTTTTGTTGTTGTAAAAATACAAATGAAGTAACTGTAATATTCAGAATTTACAGACAAGTATGGGAAGAGCTTAGATCTTTGTAACATATTCCCAAGGCAAAAGAGAAGCCATACATGGACCTTTATGTTACAAATGTCAAGAGATGCTTTTATAAAAGGTCAAGTGTTTGAGATGCATGTTTGAGAATATGATTATTGAAAGATAAAAATTACTGACCATTTAGCAAGCATCCAGAAACTTTTCCCATGGGGTTACAAGGGATGTTTTTGATAGCCAGGAATAGTGGATAAAAGTTCATTATATTCATAAAACTTCCTCTGCTTAAAATTGTCAAATACATGTATTACAATTTTTTACATAAGAAATTGTTTAAAATTTTATGGAAAAGTAAAAGTCATAAAAGCCCCAGCTGGATTCGAATTATTCATAGTTAACACTGCTCTATCTCGTTAGGTAACAGAAGAAAAGAAAAGGAAAAAAATAATGAAATTATACTTCATTTTATTGTTTAGTTTTATGGGAAGTATGTTACATTATGGAAGTGCCCTGTACTAAGTTTGAATTTTCCGCTAGGTCTGGGTATTGAATGGATAGCAATGTCTCTAAGTATCATAGAGAAATCAGAAACCATGCAGCTGTCCTTTCGATATCAACATCTGCATGAGTGTTATAAGGTAACCATACATACAACTAGAAATTCTACTTATCTGAATTTTATAAGGAAATGTCTGTCATTTAGATATGAGCATCTGAATTTCATAAGGAAACCATACATTACTTTGTACCCTAATAATGTAAAAGAAAATGTGAAAAGTTACAGTCATGAACAATATTATATCTTTAGACCAACAGATTTTCTATGCATAAACCCAAAGTATGAAATATCATCACATGTACTTTTTAAGGTCAGACGGCAGGTTCCTCAATTTTAGACCTTTTAAGGTCAGACGACAGGTTCCTCAATTTTAGATAACTTTTTCCAGGAATTTGTTAATGGTTTACTACTACTTTGGCAAGCTTTCTTGCCAAAAATTAGTGTACCTTAAGCCTAAAAAAATAAGTTGTGTGTTTCGGGTAACCCGACCTAACCTACAAAAATGGCCGATCCTACCATTTTTAGATGTCTGTTTTTATCTGATTGTGCATTTTATCTATTTCCAATAAAAAATACGTTTTTAAATATGAAACAAACAAACATTCTTAGCATGCAAAAAAAATATGATAAAATAAAAAAAATCCCTACCTACCTAACCTATTTTTTTCATCAGTGTTACCCTAAACACACAATTTTTTTTTTTTAGGCCCTACCAGGCATTTCTGCAAAATACTAGAGTACGCAATTTCCTATAAAATACACTTGAATTGCTGATATAAAAATAAATGCATCTACAGCACAGCGAAATTCACTATATAAGAACTATATCTCCGCCGGGGCGTGGCTTTGAACTCACAACCTCTAGAACCTATACTCTTCTGGCAGTGAGCGGCCATGGTTCTAACCACTCGGCCATATAGACATATAACCAAGTCAATTAAATTTTGATCATTTTTAAAGTAATTAAAAAATTAATATTTTTTATTGCAACTCTTTATTACGAGGAGATACAAAATAGATTCTCGAGGAACGTCTCGTCAGACCTTAAAGTGGATAAACCAAAATATTTTTGCCAAATAATTGGTGAAATTTGCATGGGTTGGGGGGCGTCATAAAGTCAGAGAATACGTAGCCAACCTTGGGCAATATATTATAATGACTACTTTTGTAAGAACTTTTAAAAAGTAGGTCATCTCAGAAACAATGTACTACTCCAACTTCAATGTCATGTAATTATTGCATAAAGCCTATAACGCACTGCATGCATGGTTAATAGTTTACCTTGATCTTCATGTTCAAATATTGGCTGATGCTCAAATATCCATCACATGAATGTCAATAATCCTTAGCATTTGGCTTTTCATGACATCCAGAATTTTCTTAAAATCTGTTTTAATTGGTTTTCATTTGTCAGCAAGAACCACTAAAGGTAACATTTAATAAGCTGCCAAAAACACACCATTTCAACATTTTACTGACATACTACTTTGGTGCAGCAACTGTTAATAATGGCATTTTATTTTTTATGTCCCCTGGGCACATGGCATCATTGTACTTGATCAAATTCAATTCACTTATTTCTAAATCAATTTTCTCAAAGGTAAATCAATGCATTTTCACCTCCATTAAACTCAAGTGGCGATTCTGATAAAGTTTAAATTGAAGTGAAAAGAACAAGAAATGATGTTGTATCCTTTTTTAATGAAACATAAACATCATCTTGAAATACATTATTTAAATGCCCTGTAGAAGTAAACAGTCAAGTGCAATTTCCTTTCAAATAAACTTGGATGAAAAATGGTTTTCGAACAAAGGAAAACGGTCTCTTCAACATGCATGCTATAAGAACCAGATGGTTTGAAGCACTGAACATAATGGGAATTCTACAGAGAACTATCTCGGCACTAGTAGTTTGGTTTTCAGACATTGATTGGATTTCAGTCCACTGCACAAAATAGTTGCAACAGCACCAAGAAATCTGTTTAATATGACAATATGCACTATACATGAGTAAGTTTTCCTTGCATAAGAAAGTTGAAAACATCAAAATTTTACAATGTCTTAAATGCTTGCTTTAAAAGTTAAACCCAAATGAATTTCTGTTAATTTCTTGCATATAACAACCCACCTTCGCAAATGGAGAATCATCAATATAAAAAAAAAAAAGCATGATTAATGACAAGTGTCAAACACATTTAAGTCATTGAAAAAGGAAAGACAATGTGGCATCTATGTTTTTTCACAAATATCGCGCTTCAAAATAAATGAACAAATAAAATGTATAGTATAACAAAAATATCAAAAATCATTAAAACACCAATGAGATCAACTTGATATTTTTTTTTTTTTTTTACTCTATATTTTAAATAAAAAACAATAAAAAATATATAAAATACTAATGCCATAATTTTAAGAACACAAATGGCACATATTTGCTGCTAACAAAACCACTCTTTCCCTTTTCAAATCTGTTTACCATATTGACAGGTTAAATAATCCAACACAATTAACCCTTTACAAAAATTCCACATCCTTCAAAATGCATTTTTCCATTTCAATCATTTTGAATGTACAAAAAAAGGTACAAAGTGAGGTACCAACATCATGCCTGGAAAAATTGTTAAAATTTAATTATCAGCTGGATTTCATCTTAACCAGTTCCCTTTTTAATTGTTCATTTTCTAATTTCAGTTTATCTTGTTCCGCCTCAAGTTTTCTAACAACATCCATATCCACGAACTCCTCGCCGCCGCTACTCAGTGAACCGGAGCTATCGTCAGCTGTATCATTATTCCGCCGAGCGCGCCGTTCCAACCGCTTCTGAAGTCTGTCCAGCTTGGTTTCCATTTCTATGTAATCTTTAATCAGTTCGTCCTTGCTCATTTTCTGCAGTCTCTCGGCATGCATATTATCATACGTCTCGGCAAATTCTTTTTCCAGGAATTCCTCCTCTTCGGAATACATTTCTTCCGAACTGTCACTCGTGGATCCGCTCCCGTCCGTCGATTCCCGTGAATTGTTTCGGTTGAGCTGTCCTTCGCCAATATTTGGATCCGCCTTTCCATGATCCTCCATAAGAAACTGTGTCGTGTTATAAGGTGCCACAGGGTGGCCATGTGCAAACGCCTCCTCGCGCTTCTGGTTCGCCCGTACAGTTTCCCTCTCTTCGAGCTCCCGACGTTCGTTCCAGCTAAGTTTTTCGTATGGTTTCCATTTCCTGTGGTGTTTACCGCCCTTTAGACGCCTCCTCCTTTTCTTCTTCTCCGCCGAATCGCACTGGTTTTCTGATTCACACCCTTCTTGTACCTCATTGTTGTTTTCTATTCCAAGGGGTTCTGCACGAGTGTCCTTTCTTTGTTGACATTCACGGGGGCTGCCATTTTCCCTTAATACGGAGGCCGAGTCCGATGTGGAATGAAAAATTATCTCTTCAGAGTTAATGGATAAAGTGTCACCCCGCGCTGGGCCCACTATCATATTTGCAAAATTTTTCATTGACATAATTTGCAGTCCAATCAATGTTACTTCTAAAAATAACACAAAAAATAATCATATTATATACGTGTAATCAGCGTGTCTCGTTGTCCGTATGACAACTAAAGGCAGAATGGAAACTTGATGTTATATAGTAGAACTGGACTGTATACCTACGCATCACAATATAGGACGAATGTCAAATATTTCAAGGAATTGCTTGAGACCTGAAGTAAATCGTCAATCAAAACAACCTGTGTTATGTTTATTACATATATTCTTTCAGTATACACAACAGAGAACAGTAAAGTAACATCATAAAACAAAATGTTCTCTAACGATTTAGTGTTTATCATCGAACGAAAATAGTCCCCTCTTTACTGCGTAGTAATATTGAAAGGGTCGTCACTCTAATATTTCTATCACGCAAGAGTGTTGAATGTATTTTTTAATAGCAGCTTGCAAACGGACAATAAGTTATTTCTTATTTTTATGTTGGTAAAGTTTGATATTTAGAATTTGAAAATATTTATTTTTAAATTGTGAATCCTGTAATTTGTTAACCTTGTTCGAATGTATTTATTTTGATGCAAAATAAAATATTGTTTTATAGATAAATATTCTTAATTAATTGATTAAGTTGTCATTTTGCAAAATCTTTATACATATAGCGGAAGCTTAATTTTGCCTAGAATTTTTTTTTCGAAATCTTTTATGCAGTATCATAAATAACTGACATTATATTTATAACTTGATTTAGTGATCATGGTGGCATTGACATCAAAATACACGTAAATACTTGGTAGTGAACGGTTTCTTTTTACTAAAGTTGCAATTTTGCACAAAAATCATGATTGAGTATATTAAACAGACGCAGTTTTAAATTGGTTCGTAAAGTGACTTATAAAAATTGGTGTACTAAGAAACCCTAGTCTTTGAACGCTCGAAAGCTAAGCAATAACCAAATCATGTATATGCGTTTATTTGACAATCTACTGTATTTGAGATCCACCTTTTCATGAGCCCGTGCTAAAAGTAATGTGATTTCTACTATAACGTTTGCTGCATTCATTAAAGAATAAATATATATATATATATATATATATATATATATATATATATATATATATATATATATATATATATATATATATATATATATATATATATATATATATATATATATATATATATATATATATATAAGTATGCGTATGCATGTCTATTGAAATTTTCTAACATGAATAAACAATATCTGAGGTGAAAAAAATGCAACAACACCCCCCCCCCCCCAAAAAAAAAATAATAACTCCAACCCACAAGATAATATAATACATTAAAAATATAATGCAATTTTCTCTGCTCGGGTCACTATATTTTTGCTTTTATTTAATGTTAATAACTGCATGAGCAGTATCATTTCTTTTCAATATAAGAATTTTTGTAATAAAAGTTTAAGTCATGCACGAATCTAGAGGGGATAATGGTGGCCGGGGGGGGGGGGTAAAATTTTTAAATAATTCAATTTATTTATATAAAAGTTACCGAAATAGGCTTCTGACCACCCATTTCCTCTTCACTCCCTCGGGAAAAGAAAAGAAAATATTCAAAGACCTCCAACCCCCAGTGCATGAATCAGGCACGTAACATCGGAGGAGGGGGGGGGGGTACTTTTTCTCGCAACAGACATTTCTTTTAAATGTACACATAGAATATTAAATTTTAAAAGTGCTGCCCCCTTTAAATCAAAACAAAAATAAAACAACGTAAACAATACCGTTGGAAGAATTTAATTTATGCGTCACATACATAAAAATGATTATAATAATGCCACATACATATAATATTGTGGTTTGATTAACAAATATTTTATTCATTATTTAATGTGGTAACCGTATTATATTGATATATGTATATAAATGTACAAGTGTATTAACGTAGTGGAGCGGTTTTACTAATCTTTTATAATTTTAATAAAGCATATGAATTCACATCTCCGCTAGCCAAGGGTTTTCAATATATATATGTAAATACATGTATGTTTGGTCTTCTTATGTACCTCTTGTACCATTATATGGTGTTGAGTGAAAAATAAACTGAACTGAACTGAACCGATCCACTGTGCTATTCTACAACCCTTGTTGTAGAGGAACAGAGTGGATTGTATACGTAAACACTTGGCTTGCGATGATGAATAATTGAGTGAAAACAAAAGCCAAAAAATACAAATTAAGCACATGCATGGGTACATGAAGTTTGGTTTGCAATTAATGTGATTACATATGTGTCATAATAAAAATCTTGGATAACTTTTTTCTCGTAAATTAACTCGTAAAACGTTAAAAATTACAAAATTGGAATTTTTTTTTTGGGGGGGGGATCCCTTTTTAGATCCGCGCATGGACCGCCATCTCTCTCTCTCTCTCTCTCATAATAGTTCAAAATATGTACATGTATATTACCCAATATATAGGACGGACGGTTGGATGCATAAGCATATATATCGATGAATGCTCATTATAAAAAAGAATATCACTTGAGCGTGACGACTCTAGGCTTTTATAAAGGTAAACTTGTGTATATTTCGGCCTAGGTGTTTTAATCACATGGTATTTTGCGTCAGAATACGCCGGATTAGGACAGTAAACAAGCTGGTGTCGGGCGATTCGTTGCTCTGACCTACTTTTCACATGTTTGATTCTAAAAATAGATTTTGTTAGAGTTGAGAGGTTGGGTTGGAGATCGATGAGAGAGAGGACCGGCGTAAGGCAATGCAGTCGTACGCAAGATACTTGATCACATCTACTATGTAATTGGCACATGTGGAAATCAATTTGATCAACGTCCACAGCTTTTCTTTTACATGGTGTATACCAAAACATCAGCAAAATATAATATACACTGCAAAGATCGAAGTTTTATGATAATAAATAAAACAAATGGAGGTGCAGCTAGAAAGTCATGGAACTCACTTATATCTGTAAGTTAATAAAAACAAATCACTTATAATGACATAGATATACATCATGTATATACATGTATATACACATAAAATATAGGATTTGGGATTTTATGCTGTCAGTCCAATTCCGTTTTAAATATCGTACGTAACTATAGTTTGATCGGTTTTAAAAGTTTCCATATCTCTCATAGGTAGATCATCGATCAATTGCAAAATAATGAAATCATTCTATATAATATAAAACCAGTTGGAAAATAGTATTTTGCATATTGCAGCGGTAATGTAAGATGCACGCATTTACAAATACACGGATGTCGACATTACAGAGAAAAAAAATACTGAGCTGGAGACATGGAAACACTATATATAGCTTAATTCTGCATGCAAGGTAACAGATCGTTATGTGGTGTGGGCATACGTACAGATTGCGCCAATCGAATTTGTTTAACTATTTTGATTCATTAATTGATATTATAATATAGATATGCTGTACGTACGTACGCCTACCTTTCCGTACATGACTGTAGCTTTCCATGGAGTAATAAATTTTACAATGAAGGTAGCTTATTCAATTATCAGTTCTAAAAGTATATATTTATACCAGTTAACAATGCACGATGTATTCTAAACACACAATTTACCATGACACTCGTCGTGAAAATAATCAACAGCTCATATGGCTTTTTGTTATTTTGAGTCTTTTATATATCAAAACATCCATGTAATTACCTGTATGTATATATCACAGACATAATATATATACAACTTCAATTTAAGTTAAGTATAGTATACATGTAATATACGCTATAGCTGTCCATAAAATCCTGTACACTCGTGAGCCCCTTGCTCCATGTACTATACATGTGTATGCATGTGGGAGGGTTGAATCGTCTTGCCACACCACTACGACATGTTTATAACGTTCATCCAACTCAATCCTCAGCCCCCTTGGCTCGGAAGAAAACGTTCCTGTCAAGAGCTAGTTATGATAATTATGAGGATGTTTTTCTCTCTCCCAGCAAACTCGACAAATAAGCCCACTGCACGAATTGCATTTCTGTTATAATTTACACAAATTATGTTAAAAATGACACGTGAAATTGCACATAACAGATAGTCTGTGCAACAGCTCTGATGAACAGGTCTCTATATATCTATGTATAATAATCGTATTGAACAGTTGAAGTATTATGACATGTATGCAATGCCACTGGTGTAATAGTGTTAGAGATTGTGTTTGCCGACTCGCTATCAATGGGTGCCCAGTGTAGAAATAATACAAACTTTGTTTACGCTGCCAGTACATAATAAATAGGGGGCTACGAAAACAAGGGGCTCATTTGGGGTTTCGCTAAAAAAAAATGTTTAGTCTTTCTTTTAAATGCCGTTAAAAAGAGACAAATGTTATCAAGAGAACTTTATATCTATTGTAGTTAGTGAAATGTTCTTATTTTAAAAAACGATATACATGTATATGAATTTAAAAAACGATATGATGAATAAACAGGATATCTTTACCCCTTGACGCTCTCTCAGCGTAAAGCATATGTCGGCCAAACTGTTATAGCCTATTTCAAACTTCTCGTTTTAGCAGTTATTTATTTTAAATTTTAATTATGAATTCATTATTTGTATGGGAGATAGAGAAAAAAGAGAGAAAACAGGAAATAAAGAAAACAGAAAAAAATAAGATATCGCAATTGAATTAAACAAGAATTCGCACAAGAAAATGACAAAGGTATATATTATAAATCAAACTTATTTCATACTTATATAATGAGAGAGAGAGAGAGAGAGAGAGAGAGAGAGAGAGAGAGAGAGAGAGAGAGAGAGAGAGAGAGAAGTAAAACTGATTCTTGATTACAAAGGTGATGTAGCTACAAATTAATGTTCCGCTACATCGGGAAATATTCCAACACAAACTTGTTGACGTTTCGAGTAGTCATATAGCTCTTTTTTTCATGCATCATTATGTATAAATATCACAGTACACAAACCACCTAGCTGGACTTATTGTCTGCACTTTGAAAAAGTATAAGGAGATGTACAAAAGTTTCAATAACATTTCATTTTTCGTACAAGTTAAGATCATAATCTATAGATTGGACCGTAAATAGTAGAGAAGCACAGTTGACATGCAATCATTTAGAATCCATCCTCAAGGCTATGGATGAATTCAAAGCCATACATGCACAATATACAATGTATGCATGCGCTAATCTGTAGAAATGTATATAGACCGACAGATAATTTTGTTTGCCAGGGGGAGGAGTCGGCGGCCTAGTTTTGCATTTTGCCGGGTATACATTGATCGATTTTTAAAAAATAAACATAAATGGAAGGGGGGGGGGGTCCGCCGGACGCGCATACCTATGCCTCTAAACTTTTAAACTTTCAATTCCACTATTCCTGACAAATAGCAACAATTTGGGTGTGTTTGTGTTGTTGGGGGGGGGGGGGGGGGTAGGGGCTAACTTTTCGGCAAATGACGATTGTCTTAAGTGGTCAAATCGCCACATTGCAATTTCGGCCCCCAATATCCAACAAAAAACCTAAATGGCCCATTAGCTCTATACCACACTTGTTCCCAAATCTTGTTAATTCGTTTGTTTTTCAGTAGATATCATCATCTTGGTGCACGTATCTTGCCAGAAATTGCAATAAATTGGTGAAAAGATAAGGTGAAGAGTTGTCTGAAATTTGCTAGACACGAAACAAAAAATGATGACGTTTAAAACAAAAACCGATGACGTTAACACTCGATTAAACAGATCAATATGAATTTGAAAGTTTTAGTAGTAATTTTAATAGTTAATTTAAGTAACTTGTCTGTACTGAGCTCTTCCAGTAATATTGAATTTCCAGGATATGGAGAAAGAGGAAAAGAATTCACAAATCGATGTTGTGGGGGAAAAGGTGAGCAGAATATGTAAAGAATTCATAATGTAAGAGCTAGAGACGGATAACTGTATTGTCTATATAGTCAGAGTCTGCAGTAAACGAAACAACGACAGTTACGTTATCTTGGATCAAGGTTAAACATGAAGAAAGCGAGATAACTCATTTTGTATTTTATTATTTTTTATTGTATTACAGTGGCGGATCATGAAAATATTGGTAAACGTTCTACAACGGACAACAGAAAACCAATTCTACCTGTAAATGGTAAGCAGAGAGAGAGAAAGAGAGAGATGTGCATCATAAAAAATTATGAATGAGGGTTTGATAGGCTACATATTTGAAATAAATGTTGTGCACTGGCTAATAGATTGAATTACGTGTACATATAAAGTTTAAAAATATATTTATTAATCTATTATATAACATTGCTTGAATTTTTTTCTTTGACAGATAAACTTGGTAAGTATTGCTTGGTGAACATATGTAAATCATTATATTGTGTCATTACTATCAATTATTTATATTACTAATATTATATGCCATTTTCTATGGAATTTATTCCTTTGATTTTTTGTTATTAATAATTTAATACTATTTTGGGGGGTAAAACTTGTCCTCAACCCTTTTGTTATAAAATTTATGTGTACAAATAAAAAAATCTTCAACTTAAAAATAATCGGGGGAGGGGGATATACAATGTAAATATTGTATACCAGGGAACTTTTGCCCCTGTTTAAGTTCGCCCCTAGAGGGCGAATTTAAAACTAGGCGAATTCCAATGCTTTAAATAATCTAGCTTTTAACACAACTCTGTGTTGGCGAATTCAAGACGGGGCAAACCCGTTTCTTAGTGTAGAATGGTGAAAATAACATGGGGGAAAATTTACCCTGTATACAGAAGTCTATTCAAACTTGTGTCCACCATTTTCTGCAGATTATACTGACCCCTGTGGACAGCGGCCCTGCCTCCACAGTGGGATCTGTGAGTGGACACCCAGGAGCCACCCACCCTTCATCTGTCACTGTCCTGTGGGCTACAAGGGAAACATCTGTGAAATGAGTAAAACTTCCATTTTTACTTCAACAAATAAAAAAAAAAACATGTTCAAATTCTCTTTATACCGGTACTTTAATTTTTGTCTGACATCATTTCCACTGTAATACATTTCAAAAAGATTTAAAATACTAGTACATATGTACTGAAATGCATGCAATCATGCATTCAAAACTCAGGATCACAAAATTATTAAATTTTTAATTTCTTTTTTCAGAATCAGATGGTATTAAACCGGAGGGTGGAGGTAGATTGATTGTTAATACCTTGAATGTACCTACATGTACATAATATGAAATTCTGGTTGTTTTTGGTAAAGTCAAACCTTTGTTACCAGAATATACCATTCTGCAACTTCTTATGGTATTAAAGCATTGTCTTTTGCTAAATGAGATGTCTCTAAAAATCTAATTTGCTCAGAGGTTAAATGATGGGAAAATTCAATTGATTATTTACCATATTGCATTATAATGATAAGTATTTTCATTTTAAGACATCATTCCAAAAAAGACACATTTGGCGTTTGATGATGTCATCAAGCTAGTCGATGGTCCATCGGCAAGCCGGATGCTGGTTGTGTTTGGTGCTACCGTACTTGGAATCGTTCTGATCATCATCATCCATTGCTGCAGAGTGCTGAGTAGAAAGCAAGTACATGCTCTTTTTTCTCTCTATCTTTCTTTTTGCCATTGACATCTAAATATATAGTTCCAGATGAATTCAAAAATGTAAGACAATTTCCTTGTTTTTCAATGCATAAATATTATTCTAAAATATAATGCTAAGATATTGTTTATTTTAAAGATGTTCATGTGATGTAGGAATCTGTCAAATGTTTTCTTGATTAATTAAGTTTTAAAAAAAAAAAACCAACATTATCATTACTTGATGAACAGGAAGAAGGAGGATGCAGATTACCTGAAGCGACTACAGACAAAGGACAACCTGCCAAAATCCCTGCCCCCAGGATGTTGTGAACTCAGCAACAGTGTCTTCTTTGAGACCCTGTGCTGCCTGGGCATTATCAAAGACAACATAAAGAAAGAGCGCAATGAAATCGACGTCGACCAGTGTAAGTCTTATTACTTCATCTTTTTTCACTGTTATTTAAGATCAAGATGTAGTAATTGATTTCAGAGCACATGTCTTTGGTGCTAGATCTAGATCCATTTTATTGTCCTAATTGATTTTATGTATTGCTTACCTGTACTTTATGACTCTATTCTGGGCATTATGTAGAAAAGGAAAATTTTTATTCAACATTTCATTTGAAGTCATGTGAAAAATAATTGGGATACTTACCAAAATATTCTATTTGATATTTCTTTCAAGTTTAGAAGAGGTCAAAACTATATCAAATACTGGTCGTTTTTTAATAGAGAGACTTAGGCAATCTTGATTTATTTCAATCTTCAGATACGAGTGGGAAAACCTTTATGATTTAATTTTGCTACAGATTTTCTTCATATTTCATGGAATATGATATCATATATGTAGTTAAAAGCACAATTTTTCATTCTGTTTGCATAAAAAATCAACCTTACAAAAAAAATCTACCTTTTGAAATAAAAAAAGATATGGTCATCAAGCAAACCATTAGAGAATAATTTATATCTTAGCAAATCATTACAGAATAATTTATATCTTAACAAATCTTTAGAGAATAATTTATATCTGAAAGGGACTTGGACACGATTTAAGATCAAAAATTTTATTTTCATTTTTTTATGTATAAAATGGTTTACTGGTGCATTTTAAATGATTGACCAAAATAATGAATGTTAAAATCAAGTTACAATCGAGATACAGAGGTAAGAATTGATTATAATGTAAACAAAGCTCGAGTCTTATGTACATGTGTAGTTGTTTACAAAAAATGTAATGTAGAGAATTGCCATTTCAAAATGACATGTATTAAACGACAATTTAACTAATTCAATATCTTCATAAATACTATTATCAACATTTAAATAAAACTTACACCAATACAAAAGTTACACATATGTAAAAATGACAATATTTGAGCTTTGTTAACAAAACAAAGAATTATGAACTCTGTATCTTGCTTATGTAACTTGATATTTGACTTTAAAATTTTGACATAGCATTATAAACTTCTATATTTATCATTATAAACATTGAAAATGGAAAAATAAAATTTGAAAATTTTAAGTCAAATCGTGTCTAAGTTCCTTTAAATTTAATCAATCTTTAGGTTCCTTTCTTTTACTTGATCTTAAACTTCAGGTGAATGTAGAACAGTGGAAGAAGTGTAAATTAAGGTAGATGTTATTTCACTTATGTATCAGTAAACTTGTACTAATGTAAGAAGTGTGACTTCTTGATGTGATCATTTAAAAGTATAAGTAAAGAAGTGTTACTTTGGATAGTATACGCGAGGACCAGTGTCAGTATATATTTTAGGTTTATAGGTAAATTAAGATTATTGTAAGGTTAATAAAAACTTAATACGAAGTGTTGATATATATAAACAGTGTTAAAAGTTTTGATTTATGTAGATAAAACCAGTGTGTTTAGTAGTGTATCTTAATTTACGCAAATGTAAACTAGATTTTGAAAATAGATATAAACCAGGAATGTTACTTTACCTAAATATGTGTAAAAATGGCTACAGCCTTATGTTATTATATTCTTTTGTCTGTCTTTTGATTTCATTTTGACTGTATGCCAACATGGTGAAGTAAATAAACCATATTTAAATTGAATTGAATTGAATATGTGTAAAAAAAAAAATAAAAATAAATAAATAGCTAAATTGATTTTTTTTAATGAAATTATTCGAAATAGTGTGTCGAGTAAAATGTAATTAGTCCGATTCGTTTAAAATTTATTAGCAATGTTCGAAAACAATTTCACTGATGAAAGTATGTGGAGTGCTTTATACTGTGTGACATTGCGATGGTGTCACTTGCGTCGATATTGATGCCTTTGAGACACGATGCACTGTAATATCATAACCAGATGAATCTAAAAAAAATATTTCAGAAATAAACCTTGGAAACCAGTGGATTTTACTGGCACTATTTAGAGGGTAGTTTATTTGACTGGCAGCAAAAACCGCATCTTCGCTAACCAAGGGTTTCCGATACACTACGCTTCGAGAAACCCTTGGTTAGCGAAGATGCAAAAACCGCAAACTACCCTAACTGCCCTTAATTCATGTTACTTAAGATAAACGGATTGTAATCATAGGCAAAAAAGTTAGTTCATGTATCTTCTGAATGAAAAATTGCGCCTTTTTTCATTATAATAAATTTATGATAACCATTTAATGAAATAGCAATAATGGAATTTAGTGAAACAAATCTGCACGTCTTTTGGACTTAAACAATTTAATATATAAATTTATATTAAAAGATAAAATCGGTATAAGAAGTGTATATGTTAGCTAATTAATGTAAACAAAGCCCGATTAGAAGCATTGCAAACATATATGTAAGCCAGTGTAAACAGTGCTACTTAGGAAACTGTAAACCAGAAGCAAACCTCGCTATCTCAATATCTTTGCTATTCCAGATTCCTTCTTTTCCCCTTTGAGTTCAAGATGATAGGGTTAATATGTAAAATTTGCAATTTTATAAAAATTTCTCCTTTCAGTGGTGTCTGAATTGAAACTGGCAAAAAGTCTCTCCATGACCATGTCAAAGAATGCCTCCAAGCTCGTGTCTGATGGGAAGAGAAGTAAACACTCACTGAGGCCCAGTCGCAGCAGACGACCATCGGAACAGAGAATTTCGATGCAACAAAGATCACAGCTTGATTTTAAACCGTCTACGAATGGAGGAAAAAAAGACGATTCATATGTCATCAACGTGGAAGAAAACGAGACATTTGCTGACAAGACAAAATTAGATGGTGACCAAGCAGAGTCGCCGAAGGATTCTTTAAGGTCCCTACCGTTGTTAAAAGAGGCCATTAGGCAGTCTAATAATCACGTGAAATGCAGTTGTGGCAAAATCATAGCATCAGAATCGAAAAACAAAAGACCAAGTTCCGAAGGCTTTAAAGCCCAGCAGCAATTGCACCCATCCGCTTCTAGTCGCATCAGTTTTACTGACGGAAGTGTACGTAATGGACCTGTAACACAGAAACAAAGATCTCTTCAATCTGTGAGCTCACAACAGCGGTCGGATTATAGAGAATTCCAACATCCCAGTCCATCAAGGCAAACATTAACATCGTTATCTCGACATGAAGTTGAAAGACAAAGTAGACACGGCTCTGAACAACAAAATGGCAGTGAATTGCGATTGGAAACACCTTTGCAACGTGTTCCGCAAATGGCTACCAGGAACGAGTCAGATCATCGTAGTGTTTGCGAGCCCATATATGGATACAGTACACCGATACCTACCTCTCGGAGAAGAAGCTACCATTCAATCATTTCAAAAAGTAGAAAGATTTCTGCTGAAACGCAGACCACCCCGACATTTCTATCGCACATTGAGCAGATACCGTCTCCTGGGCAACCGCCATTACCACAGGAACCGCCAACTTCACAATCCAGACTGATCCGAGTCGATAAGGCTCAGAACGTTCCGTCCTTTGCTTCCAACACTGGCGTGCCTCCACAGTCCGAGTTTGTTAGAGTTGACAAAGCTCAGAACTTTCCGTCCTTTGCTTCCAACACTGGCCCACCTTCACAGTCCGAGTTTGTTAGAGTTAAGAAAGCTCAGAACTTTCCGTCCTTTGCTTCCAACACTGGCCCACCTTCACAGTCCGAATTTGTTAGAGTTGAGAAAGCTCAGAACTTTCGGTCCTTTGCTTCCAACACTGGCCCACCTTCACAGTCCGAATTTGTTAGAGTTGAGAAAGCTCAGAATTTTCCGTCCTTTGCTTCCAACACTGGTCCACCTACACAGTCCGAATTTGTTAGAGTTGAGAAAGCTCAGAACTTGCCGTCCTTTGCTTCCAACACTGGCCCACCTTCACAGTCCGACTTTGTAAGAGTTAAAAATGCTCAGAACTTTCCATCCTTGGCCTCTGACATCAGCCCTGTGTACGGTGTACATCCGTCCAGAAGTACAGATTACAAAGCCAAAATATTTACTTTTGATGACTATGCAATGGATGGTCTGAGGGAGATGCAGGATAATAATTCTCACACTTCAAGTCACAATATAGCTAGGAGTGGAGTAACTCTCTCGCAGCAAAGAAGCGGTACCCGCCAATCTCGTGCAGCCTCTAAGCCTTCAACCACAGCTCTCCGCCAGCGTGATCTAAGAAGCTATTCAGACAGAGACGAACAACTGAAAGAGAGCTATATTATTCGACCAGAGAAATCCTCTCATTATCTGCAAGACCGGTTGCTAGAAAACCAATACAAGCCCTCTTTTCATTCCGAAATAAACATTAGACCAGACAGGGAAAATTCACAGCCAAAACAGGAATTTTCATATTATGAAGAATATGTTCCAACAAAGCGTATATCAGAAATGAATGACAATGAATGGCCCGTTGAAAATTTCCCTTCCATCGGTTCTCGGATTGATGCACGACGCAGTTATTCACAACCAGCAGTGTTTCGTAAATCAGAGGTCATTTTAGACCCCGGTGAAACCTATTACAACAACAATTATCCCGACAAATACTTCGAGCATCAAGATAACAGAGAGCACATTGTGATGCCTATTTACAAGGTCCCAAACACCCCACCTTTACCGAATCCATATCAAACCACGTACCGAGAACACTTTGGGATGGTAAACAACAGAACCCGCGTAAGACCCAATCGTCAGCTGGTTGATTCCGGAATAGAAGTGAATGGAAGTAGAGACTCTGGTGAGAGAAATCATAACGTACCAAGCAGGTCTCCACATTCTCAATATCAGCAAGCTTTAGCCAACCACAGAGCGTCTACTTACGGTTCCGGTAGACGAAAGGAAAGAGAATTCGATTTCGAGTCCCGGTCTTCGAGTCGTAATGGAAGACACAGCCGAGGGCCGTCCACTTCCAACGAACCAAATCTGGAAAACGACCAGGAGGTTCTAAAATTTCTAAAGGAGCGGAGAAGCGTTAGCGGTTTTATGGAGGCTAAACGGGAGAGTCCACAGGAGGCACGGCGATCTCGGTTTAATCGATGCGTACAGGAGCGCCGCTCGGCCCCATCAAGTTCGGTGGTGCCTTCTGACAACGAGGAGCAGTACATAGATGATCCACAGAACGATGACCGTGTTCTGGAGTACCTCCGTCAGAAGAAAACGGTGAGCGCGCTCATAGACGATAGCCGTCAGACGATGCCCATTAAGTTTGTACGTGACTTTGAAGAGCGCCGTCAACCCAACGTTCCGGTCAGTGAGCGCGATAGAGAAAATGATGAAGAAGTCCTGTATTATCTCAGACACCGGAGAAGTATCAGTGGGGGCAGGTCGGACGAAAACGAGGGAGCACGAGAAAGAGTAATGCAAAACGTCAGAGAAGACTTTGAATATGTGGGTCCTCGATCTCTAGAGACGATGGCAGACATTAATCAGGAACTGAAGTATACAAAAATGTTCGCAAAGAACACGACTCAGTATCCACCAGCGGCGGCAAAGATTGGAGAAAGGAAGGATATCAAAGTACCCATCACGTCTAGAAATGTATTTTCTCCCCCGCCATCGAACAGAGGAAGTCCACAACAGAGGCGCGAGGCTCAAGATGAAGGTCCGAGTACGCCATACCAGGAATACCTCAGAAGAAGCATGATTCGTTGGCCAGTGAAAGATATAGATATAAGACGTTCTAGAGATGCTTTGAAAGGAAACCGCTTGCAGGAATTGTTGAATAAAGACGGAGATCAACACGCCAATCAAAGAGAGTCCAGGCATTCGGGAAACAATAACAATATTGAGTCCAGTGCTTACATTTATAATTCAGGCGAAGAATTCCTCGATGATTCAGAGCAAATTAATCAAAGAGAGCAAATCGAGTACAACGATAAACCTTTTTCAGGTAGAAATAAAGCTGAGGAGAATGAATTTCTACAGCAAGTCAAAAAAAGGGGTAATGATGAACGAGTGATGCGCGAAGAAAGAACACAACAGCGTGGAAGGCGACCGAGAACCAGCACAGGGGACACTAGAGACCGAACGTTAAACGAAACGCGCGATTATTCTTCCTTTACAATGGGTGGCAGCGATAGTGGTCTGTATGAGAGAGGAGCCGGGCCAAAACACAGCACACCCAAACCGTCCCCAGAACAACGAAGCACTTGGGAAAGACGAAACAGTTCGGGGTCACTTCTAGAAGTCATGCGAAATAGTCCAACGATTCAGAACAAGTTTTTCTCCAGATCTGAAAACATGGCACAGGAAGACTTCACTAACGTTAATATTTGGAAAACTGATATAGATTCAAGAGCTGGCAGAAGACGGAGTAGAGAGCAGATACTCCATAACCAACAGCGTGATTACCAAAACGAGGCGGATCACGCGATATCGAGGCCCGACGCGAGAGTTCTCCCTAACTCACAGACCCTTAGCTCGCTCCAAGGGATGTCCTCGGAACGACTCCACAGCCGGGTATCGGAGGCTTTCCTGGGACCCCAGAGCTTGCTGGGAGATCGGCGTCAAACACGGAAGGCTTCGTTCATTGGTTACCATAAGTCCAATGAGAGAGCTCGTAATGGACATAGATACCATGACAACATGGACACAACATTTGACTCAAATGAATCTATTCCAAGGACGCCACCTCCTCCCCCAAATGTTTAAGACATCACTGCTGAACCCCAACCTTTTCTTCGTGTTCAAAAAATGCACAATACATATACTAGTAATTAACGTCTTTAATTTGAGAAATAGTGTTTGAATAATCGTGCTGATACACAGGGGTCATATGAGAAATAAACAACAGAAACAATTAAACTGTATGTGTTTGAATTGAAATTAATACATCAGTATCTGAAGCCAAATTTTCTGCTGCCTATTTATAGCAGGAAGTTGTATGTGTGTATTACTTTTAAAAATATTTGAAAATTTGGTTTCTTAATATTCAACCACAAAAATAATAATCATGATTTTCATGTACTGGTTGTGCACTAAAAAAAATTAGAACAACTGAAAACCATTAATTTGGAAACGAGATAGAAAACTGGGAAAAGATACTTCGAATATTTTTTTAAGAGGGAGAACAAACATGCCCTTCAAAAGGTATTTAAAAGAATGTGTGGTGATTTTCTATGACACAAATTTTTTATATAACACTTTCGTGTTGTTGCCAATAAATGCTTCTATTTGTTGAATTTAAATGCTTAGCCTGCAGCATTTTTTTCAGAGATGGCAAATAAAAATGTTACTGAATTGTGTTAAAACAAGAATGAATAATCTTTCAAAATAACATCGATTTTTTTAAATTTTCCCTTATTTTTTGTACCATTCATACCATAGCAACAGGTTTTAAGTTATCTATTTGTCTTGTACAGTCTTTAAAACAAAATTTTTTTTTCGACCAATCAGAAGCGCCAATATCAAACGAAATATTAAATGATAATGATTTTACGCTATTTTAGTATAGACAATATTACAAATGCTAATTTTACTTTTGGATTTAGTTGATACATTGTATATGCGAACATATCTTTCTTATGGGGTTTCAAAATTGACAATAATAGGAATGGTAGCGGATACCCATTTCACTTAATTTATATTGACTTACTGCTATATTTATAAAACGCCATTTATCCATGTTTGCAAAAAAAAAAAAAAAATCAATTGACTCGATGTTAATACTGTATTATAAGACATTTGCATGGCTGATATCTATACACGATCCAACTCACGAAAAATCACGGACGGCACGATGTCAGACTCAAATTATCAAAGTCAGACTTGGTAGACACCTTCCTCCACTTTTTGTCGCAGCAGACATTTTTTCTTAAATTAAAATATGAAAAAGTGAATTATCATGGAGTTACCCCCATCCCCCCATTTTTTTGGGACCATGTAAAAAATTGAAGTAAAAATAAGGATATATATGAACAGTTAACTTGAAGTTATGGGTATACTATACTATATGCACCCTCTTTATTCCATTTTTTAACAGGTTATGTATTTTTTTCTGCAATGTCGCTACCTACATGTCCCGCATAGTTTACCAAATGGAAGCATTCTATTAAACATATAAAAAAAAAAGGATTTTGAACGAATTGTCCACCCCCGCCCTACACTTTAAGGAAGTGGTAAAAATATATATGAAAATGTCAATTATTTGGCAAAATAATTGGATTCGAGATTATACCCCCCCCCCCTCCCCAAAGTTTTAACCGATCCTACATGTATGTGTCAGGTCCCTGAAGGAGGCTAGCTGGTCAAAAAATTAACCATCATATTTGCCTAAAATTTTAAGACATGATATGTTTATCTATGCACTATTATTTAGTAAAGAAACAATCCATATATTTCACCTTTTGAATTTAAGTAATTTCCTACATTTGAATATAGAGCTCTCCTTCTAAAGGAGATCAATAAATTCTAAAAATGGTCACGACCATCGAGCCCTCTTAAATGTACAAGTATATTTTTGTAAACCTCTGTTCTATTTGCAAAAAATGTCTCGCTCGCGACGCCTTCGTGAAACAACGAGTTCATTGGCTTTTTTTTTATCATCTTTTCTTTTCTTCTTATTTTTTCAATTTTTTTTTTTTTGTTTTTGTTTTTTGCTTTATTTGAGTTTAAATCTATATCTAAGATGTGTTATAGCTCCAAGAGTTATCTTTCTTAATCGGTAGGAAGTAAGAAATATAACTCTGCTGTCATCCCAGAAACTTCAAAGAGGGAACTAGAGTTATCGCTCGTACAATATGTTTCAAAAATGAATGACAGACGCACACTCTTCAAGTTAAAGGTATGTAATTTGGTGTTTTTATCCGTCAATATATCACGGTATACAATATATGTATATTATTTATATCCTCTAAAAAGCAACAGAGCTTTGACAAACCTTATTTAGTACCTGATGTGCATGTATATCGCTAAAAATAATGAGTGTTACTGGAATGATTTAATCAAACGTGAAAAAGATTTGGAAGATGACACTTTTTGGATGTTTCTTTTATTTAAACTTGATGTATAAAAAACGAACTATACTATTCCTAATTTTAAAACTTTAATCATTTTAAATATCATAATGTCTAAAAATTATATTTGTTTCCTTTTATGTCCCAAATGGGTCCGTGTTTGGAAATAATTTAACTATGTTCTGTTCTATTCATAATAAAAATTTACATTTTACAAGTTTATTGAATGGTGCAAGTTATCGACTGTTTTATTACACTGACGAAAAAATAGCTGACCCGAAGGATTTTTATTTTATTAATTTTTTTTAATTTATTTTTTTGGGGGGAGGGTATTTTTTTTTACGCATCATTGAATATGTTTGCATATTGTAGTTGTGTGGTTCTTAAAGCAAAGATAGGTGGTACATTTTCATGATTGTCTTCTCGGTGTGTGTTCTCGCTGTCTTCAGATCAGTAATTATGCCATGTTAACAGAAAAACGCTGATCGCTAATTTTTTTTTGGAAACAATCCTGTTTTTGGACATAAAATAAAAATGTCAGTTTGCATAATGTATGTCAAGCATCAATATCATCCAAACTTGCTGTCATGGTTTTGAATGCAATGAACAATTGGAATGCATATACATGTACATTACGTTGAATACCCCCACTTAATCGCTATATATCGACTGCTTTATCTCCATAAACAGAAAATGTAAGAGGACTCTGTTTGATTTGAGGAACCGAAGTTTGCCAAATTTCTGTGAAGCACCGCTTTTTCATCCAAACATGCACCATTATCTGAAAACAATAGCGAATTCGCACCTGCGAGTTTCTCATTTAGAACGTGTTTGTGTGACATATGTAACCCCCGAACACCCAAAGTGCAAACTGGGAAAATAAATGACCACTCAAATTAGCAGACGTGAGATTTCTCGATTCGTGTATACACCATTATGCCTTGTTTGAACATTTGTTTATCCGCCGTGAAAACAATACAAAAGATTAAGGGAACATTCCATTTTATTGGTATTAAATTCTCTCATCACATCAAAAGATTATTCCCCCTAAACAAGGTACTTCTCGCGCGGATGGGGATCTATGTTTACCCCCTCCTTCCGTGGTGAGTGTAAAATTCAGATCTACGCCTCGATCCGGCACTGTGTGGTTTTTTGTCTTTAATTAGACAAATATTTGAACATTTTCTTTGGCTAAGACAGTTGCAGGGTAATCATAGACATTATAGTTTGTTGCCTTCTTACGGCGAGCTATCATTATGACAAAACACCCCCTTGGATTAACCTTGTGAAACACAGGTGTGAAAATCTTATCTCAGGCTGGAGAGTTTATACATCACGGTGAGGCCCAGTACCTGCGAACGAATTCTATAAATCGTTATACAAAATTATTTTTTGGTCATGTTTAGAACAAATGTAATAAAGTTGCTGATGATCTTGGTCATTTTGCTGTAAATATAGAAACACAAGGAAATTAAATGTTTCTTGCTAAATAATGGTCTATGGCTTGAAAGCTCATCTCTAAGATTTTAAAGTGCATCTGTTGAGTAATCCGTTGGCCACCAGCCTCCTGAATCAAATGGTTAGAAAATTATTACATTAATGTTTCAATTTTTTAAAAAAAATCTACATGTATTTTGTTTTGACGGATTCAACTCTTTTTTTTCTCGAAAGGACCAACGCATACATTTAAAATTTGATGGTAAAGTTAACGAAATTGTCCAAAAAATAAACTCGCTTGGTGTCTTATTTTCAATATTGGGGTCTTTTGAAAGGCCAAGAAATATATATGTGATCAAGCGCCAAAAAATATACTGTTCGGTATTATTAGAAAAAAAATTCGATTGCATAATTTACCTTTGGACTTTCAAATTGATTTATTTGACAAAGTGATTACAAGAAAGTTACTCGTGTTTTGTTATATGGTTAGGAAGGACGAGGTTTAAGAAAATAATTGATGTATTTGAATGTTTACAGTTTATTTAGTTGAAATATGTCTTAAACCTCGAATTTGATTCTTCAAATTCCATGGTGTGTGAAGAAACTTTGTTTACAAGAATGGTATGATTTCTTTTATTGGGTGGGGGGTTGATACACTGAAATGTTAACAATTTATGTAGAATTTTTTATACGCATCTTCATAATAGGTATAAAAAAATAAACAAAAACAAAAAACGAGACCACCAATCCATTGATATTATGTACTGGTAGTCCATGATCAAAAACAAAGACTGTAGTTGAATAATATTGAAATATATTACATAGCAAAAATTTGAAATATATTTGTGAAATTCAGAACAAGCGTCTCCCAACAGAGGTTTGTTATTGGAACAGTTTACAACGACATAAAAGAGCCTGTGATTTTTGTAATTATGAAAATAATGGTATCTTGAAAAGCTGAATAATTCATAAATCGTTGTAACTTAAAAATGGTTCTTTGACATGAATAATCCATTTTTCTTGAATTGATCACATGAACATATTTTATTATATACATCTTATACAAAAGGATTAGAAACATGTTCGAACAACGAGTTCTTTTCCTCAAATTGTAAATAAATGTAACAATTACAAAATCGTCATTGAAAATTGTACAAATCAAATATACATGCAGATTATGCACAATTAAAAGTAATATAAAGTTAATTAATGAAATATAATTTCAACAACTTCAATTCTTTATTCACTCAAGACCACTTCACTGGTATTTGAGGTTCAAAATCAGTATATACAAATGTACACAAACACAGTCAAGGATCACATGTACAGTAGGAGTAATAATGATGAAAAAGGGTTAAGTTAACAATACAATGGGTCGTTAAAGTTGGTTTCTGGAAGAACAGACTTTGAAGATTTTCTTAATAAATATTGACAAGTTTTTTTTTAGTTTTTCTACATTAAAAGTATTCATGAGCTCGTTGAATTTTTTTAATATTTGGGTTTTCATAATATCTCTTGGACAAAACCATTTTTCTATCGCGTTTACAAAATGTGTACATTCTAAAATATAATGGAATTCATCCCCAATGCTATTAGAGTCACACATTGTACATTTTCTTAATTCTTTTTCAATATTATGCCATCTACCTGTTTCAATGGGGAATCGATGATTACATGTTCGTAATTTTGTAAACGTGATCCGTAGATCTGTAGGTAAATCAACAAGTACTTTTCTAAGTTGGGATTTGTTTTAAAAATTAATCTATAATTAATACATTTTGGTGAGTTGTCTACTATACTTCTCCAATCTTGTATAAATTGATTTTGTAATATTTCTTTAACTGTTGACTTAAGCCAGTTATAACTACACATTGTTTGATTTTCCCATATATAAGACAACCCGCACGAGTTGAGTATATCATGAACACATTTTATCCATGGATGTATAAAAGATCCATTTTTGTAACATCTATAAAAATAACAATAGATTACATTAGTGAGTTTACAATCGTGGGCTGTCAAAACTTTTGCCCAGTACATTATCATTTTAATTTTAACAAAGAGTGGCAATGGGTACCTAAACCTTGAGTCTTGAATTTTTCTTGATACTTGAAGAAATACAATTCAAAGCAGCCTTTTTTCGTGTAATGAATGGGTGAAATTAATTACAGTTCATCAAATCAATTAGTACATAGAAAGTACTCGTCATGAGACACAATGATTGAGGACTGACTGCTGTATGTACACGTACTACTATAGAATACTAACAGGACACGCGCATGCTACTAGTTACACGACAACTCATTAGCAGCACGTGTAAAAGAGATGTGACGTTTTCTCTGTTGACAAACAACATCGTGTACATGCAGCTCTCGTGCTGACATTTGACAAAACAACATCAGCCAACTTGTCTGTTGACCTAATTATCCGTGTTTTCTGTCCGGTGTCATCTTCTGTAGCTAATGAGGACATAGAATAACCCGTTGTATTTTTGTCATATTAATCAAGAAATGAAAATATTCTGCTGAACAAGATGTCAAGAATCCCCGTTTCTGCTGATGATTTACTTAATTGGAGGCTTCTCTTTCTATTACTAAGTAACAAATGAAGTCGTGTGGAGAAATTGATACACTTAGCTTTGATACCGAACAGCATAAAACCGGGAAAATAAAATCCCCCTAAATGGCCATTGTAGAGAATGAATGTTGCTATAATATGGACGAAGTAATGAGATATATAGAGACAATTGACGATTGTAGAAACCCTGACAGAGAAATGGGCGATAAACAGTAGATACCAGGAATGGACTGCAAAGATATAGTTTTTATGAATTTGATACCGCTTATTGCATTCTAAATCTCATTTGTTTTTTCCGATTCTTTGAGGCATTCGTTTGTTTTATTTTCTTGTTAGGTCCTGGTTTTTGCTATAATTACAAACAGATTGGTACACACATTTTTAATCAAGACCTACCCCCTTTTCAACCCCCCTAACCACAAACTGTCCGTCGATTTATCATTTGTAACTTGAAGGGAAAATCAAAAAACAAAAAAATATCTGATTAATCCGGTCTCCATAAAACGTGCTAATTACCGCAAAATTAACAGTGTTTCTGAATCCGAACTGACTTAATTTTACAGAAATATTGACAGATGTAAAAAGTTTATTAAAGCCTGACACTTGTGGATTAATTTGTCATATTTAACAAGACCTATCAGATTTTCGTGGAACACGAGACATTTTGATTAAGTTGCAGCAGACGATCTGATTTCTTCCGCCAGATAATGAACCGTAAAAGTTCCACCATTTCTACGTTTCAGTTGTATTGACAATTGACACTGACGCGTATTTTATTCTTCCTTCGGTTCATCTAATGTCCGAAATTTTCCAGTCTATCTATCTCAAGAGGTTCTTAACTGTAGCTAATTAAAATATTGAATTGATTCTTCAATTCTTTCAAACATACAATATGGTTTTAATGCATTGCTATTTCAGACGAACAGTATGATTTTTTTAAATAATGTACAAAATTATTTTAGAATAGAAATGATTGCAGTATTTAAAATTTAGGCAACAGACGAATTTGAAAATTAGACTTGTGCCCCATCAACAGAAGAGAAAAAAAAACCTGTTTATATTTTATCATTTCTAAGAGATATTTCGTCTTGTTGTCACATTCTGTAAATTCTTTGAAGTTCCAGTAAAATACAGGTTTGGTATGGAACCTTTCAATTTTGCAAATTTCACTGCTATAAAATTATAAATCCTCTTTTTGAACTAAAATCTTTATTGCACCCGGTCATAAATCTCTTCTGCTGTTGGAAGAGAACGGAAAAAATATCTTTACATCTTTTAATTTGCTCGGAAGGTGTAAACATATTTTCTACCTTATTTTGAATAACCCCTCGGTGTAAACCTAATCTACGCCGGACCTTTGAAGTGAAAATTATCTATAAATGCAATAAATTTAAACTTAAACGGTTCATTTCACACTTTCTTTAGCCAAATTACTGTACGGTCCCATAGCCCCTACGGGATTGTTTCGACTTTACAGTTTCTTTTAAAAGTTTTACGAGCGCCCAGCGCTGACCAGCAGCCATAGGGCAGAGTCTACTTATGCCTAATTTTCTAGCAATGAAACAGATAACACCCTCATCATGGCCGTGGTGTAATTACAAGATAAATAACAATAGAACTCAACAGATCGAAAATAAACGCACCGCTTTGATCCCGCCAAATCGAATTAGTCCGGCGACCCGTCTCTTAGGGTAGTCGGGTAGAATTTTTAATACGGTAGTTCACACGAGGAACAATATCCGGATTTTCCGTGTGAAACAAGATTACCCAAGTTCCATTAGGGTTCCATCAAATATTCAATCGTTGGTTGCCTACCATTAAGTAACCTCGCTGTTAGAACCCATATGCTTATTTTCCTCTTCTGGTGATTTTCTTTCACCTTTTTTAGTCATTAAATACGGAGTCATAATCGAAGGTCATTTACACTTGTAGACTATAAGACATATGCCAGGATTTCACCTCGATATAACTTGCCTTGATTTGGACAATCCATATAGACATTGAACCTGTATCCAGTCCTAAATCACAACTACCCATAATAAATGAACAAAAATAAAAAAGAATTAAACCTTTTGTTGATCTTAAGCTTACATTATGTATATCCCTTTTTTTATTTTTCACTTTAATGATTAAGACAAAATTTAGAAAAGAATACCATTGATTAATGATCACGTACAAAATGACAAAAGCAATATTTATTACGATATACCGGTATTCTAATGCAAAATATGGTTGTCCAGACATCTTTGGCTTAGGAGATAGAATCTACAACACACCAGAATCTGAAAAGTCTTAATATTTACAGATAAAACAACCAACTTCATAGAACATTTTAAAAGAAAAAAGAGCAAGATGAATGACCGAATTATCCATTATACTGAAAAATGAATATTACGCATTGCATTTCTAATTACACATTGTTTTCTAATTGTTTAATCATAAACACATTATGCAAACGAGGAGAACCTAAAAGAAATAGAAAGGGGGCATTGAAACATTAAACAAAATCTTAATTTTGTTTACGCCATTAATTCTAATGAATTTGAAATACTGTGTTAAAATTTGACGATAAATCACCTTTCTACACATTAAAACTCAACCCCTCTTTGTCACATTTGAACAAATTTTTCTGTTTTTTCTGTCATACGTTTTAATTATGAATCATTACTCGTGTCAGTTTCATTAACAAGGGGCTAACAAAACCGTTTGACAAAATTACGACTTTTTAATGTTTCAATGTAAGTTTAAAATGTACCCCCGAAAAAAAACTCCAAATCTGCCAGGTAAGTATATACCGCAATAAATAACCATCGAACAAGGTTGACGAACATGGCTGTTGTTGGAGAGTACCGTAGTAGTATCCGGAATAAATCAATGTCACGAGTCTCGTTGTTGTAATCGTCCTGTTTTACACATGTACATTGCGTTGGCAGGTATTGTGTCAGAAATTAGTACTATGTTAACAGACTGGGTCCCATAAATCACGTGAAATATTTTTCATTAATATCGTGGGAAATAATTAGGAGTAAATTTAAAAAGACAAAAATATTGTTGTTCGTCGTTAAAAATAGATTATCTTGGCTGGGTGGGGCAAATGTGCCATAATCTATACATTGAATAGTTTTAGCTTTACATGTATAAGTAATTGTTGCTGATAAAGAGGATAATGAGAAAGAGGATAATGAGAGAGAGAGAGAGAGAGAGAGAGAGAGAGAGAGAGAGAGAGAGAGAGAGAGAGAGAGAGAGAGAGAGAGAGCTGATATTTATTGAATAAGTTCAATAGGATTGGACAACAGGCGTTTCCTCTCCTTGTATCATATTTATTTTATTATACATTTACAAATAGGTCTGGGTTTTAGTTTTTTGTCTTTTGTTTTTTGTTATTTTCTATTGTATCGATCGTCTTCAAAATGGAAAAAATCGACAGCGTTCATCAGTTTGAGCATGAAAACCTTTTCTATTATTGAGAATTATTGCCACAATGGGATGCCCCTTCGGCCTGAATAGAGCACCATCATAAAACAACTTTTTAAAAGGGGACGTAAAGTATTTGTGCTAATTATCATAAAAACTTCATCAATTCGTCGCATTGGGTTGATTTAGAATCTTTTAATTCCCAGTGAGAAGAATCGACTAAGGCGCTAAGCCCTGTAGATATATAATTAAGAATTGAATAGTATTTAACCTACCGGTACTAATTCTGATAAACCCGAGTAATTTCACGCAATATTGTGAGCTTGTTTGAAGTTGCGCCGATAAATTGGTGTAAATAGTTGCACCTTTTTTGAGAGTTCTATATGGCGTTGTCTTAGTTGCTAAAATAACAATCATTGAAGGTGGGAACGTTTTCTGGATAAGAATGGAAGAAAAAATGGCCAGGAATGTACACGCTGTGAAAAACAAAATTAATAAAGCATAGAAAACTCGAGTAATGTTTCCATTTGTCTCGATATAGTTAAACGCAAACAAAAAATAAAGTTAATCACCAACAACATAAATTAAATGTAGCTTTATATAAAATTCTACATTTAAACCTTCATCTGTCTGGATTATTCAAGCCAGTGAATGTATTGAATCTTTTGGCCAACAGTGACTCCATTTTTTTCAAATGTCCTTAATTGTCACATTCTATTTCAAAAAAAATAATGTTTACAGTTGTATCTGAAAAATATTTAAACAGGATATTGTAACCACATGGAATAAATATCGACAAAAAGAAGTTTGCATTTGATTTTTTAGGTTCTATTTCATTTAAAGAAAAGCTGAAGTGATTTGTGATTCTAAAAATAATATTCATAATATGCATGTGTTAAAGTGGATATATATTTCCAATACTCAAAGAGGAAAGACCTCATTATAAAGCAAATGATACTATCAATTTACACAGATCTCTTAAAATACATCAGATTTGTTGAGATTTTCCTTTTTATCAATACAAAGCATCATACCGTTAAAATTCAGATGGGCGAAAAGTTTTAAAAGTTTCCGAACGCGAGCTACAAAGTTTCATAAAAATTTACGCTTATTTAGAATTATGGTTTCAACTATTGAACATCAAACGGATTCAGTGCTGTAATGGGGCATAGGAAGACTTTTGAAGTGAAATAATTTTATTGCAGTTCACTGTATTAATGATTGACCCCATTCACTGATCTCACTATCCGGCGTAATTCTAATGTCTTACAATAAATAGTATTCTAAGTAACTATTAAATCTTCAAAAGCGCTTAGGTAATAAAATGCAGTTTAAGTCTGTAAAACCGGCATTATTTACTTTAATCATCGACTTTTGCATTCCCTCTTCTAGAAATTCCAGTTTTATTGTCCTACTTTTCCCCCTGCAAGTTACATATTATTAAATCCAGTGTTATAAATTAATTTTATAAATGTTATTTTTTTATCTTGTGGTATATGAAATTATGTTATTGAAAAAAACAAATTTGTTTTTCCGAGAGATAAAAGAAAATTTACTGATAACCATATAATTGACATGTAATAGCGGGATTTTTGCGTCGACCAATCAAATTCTGCAATGTTGCTTCGCTCCGCCCCCCGCGGTCAAGAGAGCGCGAAACTCCGCCCTAATCTTGTTATCGATGCGCAATTGACAGTCGAAATGAGACATTTTTCACAGGTTTGCTATTTGATTTATTGAGGTAATTACTCTATCAATGAATATGTTTAGGTTTTTACGCCTGATTACCTGGGAAAATGCTGTCTATAAGAGAGTCATCATGGAACATTAAGATCAGAGCATTGACTCGCCTCAGTGAGAAAGGACCTAACTACCCACCATCTCCTAGCCAAGTCTTTTGGATGACATTAATGTGCATATTATTGCCTGCTTGTATCTGATTATTTCAAGGAAAAGGCAATCAGAAACTTTTGTTGTTTTTGTGTGGAATTATCCGAACTATTGACTAGAGCAGCTTTTTTGTGAGTTTGACTTTATCTGAACAATCGCCAAACATGCAGGGTTCGGTACCTTCTTCTCCCAACCAGAGTCTGAGCGACTCCTCCGGCACAGAAGAGAGCCTGAAGAATATGTCGGATGACGGCACCGGGAAGTTGGAGAAGTCCCTGGAAAGTTTCCCAGAGTCCCCCCGCTCCGAGTGTTCCGACTCCAGCTCCGGTATAGACACACCTGACAAAAGATACTCCGGAAAATGGAAAGGTGAGTTTTCCTTGACCATTTTTTCAATAAAAAAATCATTAATATTTTCAATCCATTATTAATAATATTCACTTTTTAACCATCTCTCTTTCTCTCTCCCTCTCTCATTCATTATAACGCACGTATTCAATTTAAATTTTACGATCTTTATTAAGTCAGACTATAAAAACTAATTAGTTAATCTATTTTTGGGTCGTCTTTCTAAGCCCTCCTGACAAGAACTTTGCTACTAGCATAATATATCAAAGTCTATTTACCTGAAAATGATGGCACTCCTAATGTGAAATATATAATGTACAATATATTAGCACCAACGTTTTCCCCGACATAAACAGGTCCCCTTGTGGCGAGCCTAAATTTGTTTCTCGTTATTTTCGAATTATACCTCCAACATCTAGTCTTCATGGAGATTTTTGAAATATTATAATGTCAAGTTTTTAAAGTTAATGCATTTTTCAATGACCGAATTATTTAAAATAACATACATTACATTTATAGTTAATTATAATATATCTTATGTCTTGTTTAGACACCGAGCAATCTTCATTTAATATGATATAACTATGATAAAGATAGTATGCTACTTTATTTGTTAATTTAATTTCAAAATTCAATATATCTAGTTTGCTGGGTTTTTCCTTACATGGGTACAAAACATGAATAAATAATTTTTTGACGTTTTCCCCCTATTTTCTTCCTAAACATTAGCTTGTCTTTCTTTCTTGGTGCATATTTAAGTAATGACAAATTGTTTACTTGTAAGAAGGATGTGAAATTTTCTGCCTCACAACTTTCTTCCTTGAAATGAATTTTAGCATGAACATGGCTTTGTATATGCTTAATCATACTACATTGCGACTCTGTGGTAGCTAACAAATTCTCGCTTAATTTAATATTGGACATTTCACATTAAAACAATCGGATACTGAGCTATGGTTTCTGATGGAACGATCACACACCCTTACATTATTTCACTCTAAACATTCATAATATATTTTTGGTGTACAAAAAAAAAATTGAAATTCCATTATAAACTTGAAAATATTTATCTTTTAGTTGTGAAGAAAATATATATCCTTCAGTTATTAAACAGCTTTTTCGTAAACTATAACGTAATTATGACGAAAAAACAATCACAATAAAAAAAGTAGATTCGTAATAACTTTATATTTTACGTAATTTAGATTAAACTATAATTTCCTGTTTGTCAAATGCTTTTATAGTAATTTAATTCAAGAAAAGGTAGATCAGATAAAATTCGCTAGCGTCCTCTCACCTGTCTCGGGCTTCGGACGGACAAACATTCTGTAGCCAATCAGGTTTTGCAACATTCTCTTCTACTTTCATGATAGCCGGTTGTAATGGCTTTTTTTGTCCTCGAAAATCTGATAAAGTATTTCAAGTTTAATGTTGTATAAAACGGTAAGCTATAAAATGCCTTTCATTAGACTAAATAGACTCGAGGTATAGAAATTCCATTTGGAGGACCCTCTTTGAAGTATGATGATTTGGCAATCACTCGCAAGCAAAAAAAGGGGGGATTCCAAGAGCTAATCTGTTCATCTTAGCTGATGTGTCGTGCGATGAAAAGAAATTAACTTGTACAATGAAAAACTTTCTCTAATTTTTTTTTTATTCTTAGCGAATTAAACGAGCAAAATCTGGAAATTGCATGTTTAATATGAGAATTTTACCCCCGATCATAAATAGCCAAACCACGTTAGCTTTGCACATCAATTGAAGTTTTTTCTTAACAAGAAATAGATAGGGACATTTTATTTGTCGTTCGAATGCGTCCTTAATCGCAAACAGGGTCCTTTTATTGGGCTATAATTCGTTTAGGTAATCTTTTGACGCTGGTCTTTCATCCTTTGGAGGGGGTAATTTAGCGGTAGTAATTTTACAAAATAGATCAATCCTTATTTTAACCACTAAAACTAAATTGGAATTGGGTATGTTTTATTTATCTAATCCCTTTCCCCATCTCCCAGGGGCCATCAGTTTTATTTTGACTAATTCTTTTCATTATCTTGGGTCTACTTCCACTATAAAACTAGATAACATCGGACGGCCATTTGCTTTCCCTCTTAATTTTGTCATCGCCCTGTTAGGTCCAGCTTTTAAAATTAAGCACCCTTTCGGGGTTATCTAAGAAAAATATTGACTTTAAGAGCTAATTTGTATTTTTCGGACTGTTTCATTAGATGTTATTTAAACAACTCTTTTTCGTAAACATTGCGCGGATTGACAATTATTCCAAACAATAATTGTATAAACATTTTCTTTGCAAACAAATAAATTGACTACTTATTTTTACAATAACGGCAATTCGCACGCGACTGAGAAAAGATTAAGACCAGCTAATCTAAAAGAGTAGGCGCAATCTGGGGGTGAAATGAAATATACACATTAATCTTGCTTTGTCATTATTTTGCTTCATTTTTTCAAACAGAAAACACGATTTCTGGTTTTTACCGTTGGCAATACAAACAATCCAAAATAAGCTTTATCTAAACATTATCGCCCGTTTGCAAGCTGAATTAAAATAAAACAGATAAAAAAAATCTGCAATAGTAGATATTACTTTTATGATCGACTCCAATCAGTGCATGATGGATTGCATCTCATTTACATTGCAAATAATTATCAAACAATAATAGAATTACAACTATTTGTTTATGCTAAGGTAATTAGAAGGATCAAAGAAGATGGGAATAATTCAATTATTGCGGTTCACCTGGGTTATATGTCCGAAGGGTTTTGTTAATTGCTCTTTTCTTCATTTTCTGCGGTACCGTTTTATAATCATAACGTCTGCTTCCTTGAGGTACAGTCACGTGACTTAATCTCGTCTGCTAATTAACACATTTTATATATTCATCAAAAGATTTCTGACCTCGGGTATTGTTAGTGGATAAAAAAAAATTGGTTTTGATGAAATCAAATTAAAGATAAAATTTGACGGTTCGTGCCCATCGTCTGTAATAAACACAACTAAAGTTTCATAAACTAGATGGTTTTAAAAGTTGTGCGGGAAATAATTCACTTTTATTCAGGAGCATATTTTAGTATGTGTTAAACCCTTTGCAATTTCTTTGAAGTGCAATTTTAATGTATTTCGGTAAAACTTGAAGGGACTTAGTGAAACGTTTAAGTGAACAATGATCATACAGGGACTTTTTCATGGTATTGATTCTCTTAACAAATGATAATTTACTTGGAGGGTGTTTTCGGACACAGTCATAATCCATTTGTTCGCAATCTTTTAAAAGATATTTATATACAGGCCGAGACAATCTGAGAACCGAATCAACCTTATTGGGGGAGGGGGAACATAAAATGAAACAAATAAACACGACAGGCCACCATAAGCAGGCTTCAGAAATCCTCCCAATCACACCTGCAGCCATCAATAGCTTAGCGATGTAAACGATTTCCAATTTCGAAAATCAAAGAGTTCCATCGATAATATAATTCTATTCGTTCCAAGTCATAAATCAAATGAGGAAAATATTGCGCGCGAATGCACGCGCAAAAATTCCTGACTGCCTGCAATAATAATGCTTAAGTTTGAATGAAAGTGATTTTATAGAGCCTGGTTAGGCCGCTAAATTGACTATTAATCCTTGACTAAAATTACACTTAAGTATCAACTGGAGTAATAACCATGTGTTCATTATCTTTCACAGAGAGCGCACAAGAAAGAGATATTCGCCGATACAGGACAGCTTTCACAAAAGAGCAACTGAACAGATTGGAAAAGGAATTCCTCAAGGAGAACTACGTCTCTCGTCCCAAAAGATGTGAACTCGCAGCCCAACTGAACCTCTCAGAGAGCACTATCAAGGTGTGTATCTCATCCAAAAATTTGCTTTGTTTACTTGAGATGAATGATGTGATAACATTTATTTTCATCTGTTCACATTTCAATGTTCTTATTTGGATTATCATTTTATTGCAGGTCTGGTTCCAGAACCGTCGTATGAAGGACAAACGTCAGAGAATGGCCTTGACCTGGCCCTATGGAATCCCCCCAGATCCCCAGCTGTACGCCTACTTGGCCGCCGCCGCCGCTTCCTACCCCTACGGAGTCCCCAGTGCTACATCCCTTCCGTACCCCTCTTTAGGGCTCCATGGACTCCCATCTTCTGCTAGTTCAGCTTTTACTCCGCTGTCTGTTCCTAGTCCGCTCCCGTCTCGTCTTGATATGCTCAACTCCCTGGCACACAGCAGTAGCCCACTCCACCGCCTGCCGGGACTGGATCATCTTTCCCAGATCTCTTCTCCACCCACCGGACTCCACATGCCTCCCAGAATGCATTTCCCTTGGATGGAACACAATCCCGCAATTTGTGGTGTGTCGTCTGGAAAGCCTTGCACCTGCCCTACTCCCGGCTCCATTGGACTGTCTTCCACGTCTATCTCCTCGCCCATGTCGGGCCTTTTCCCGCCACCACCCTTTACGTCATCTCCACTTCGCACTTCTCCACTGAGCTCACTGAGCTCCACACAACATCCACTCCTACAGAAAGGCGAGCTAGAAAGGTCGTGAGGTCACGATAACCGCTTAGACAATTTATTGCTTAAAATGTTGAGTGCGTGAGAGAATGAATGAAACCTAGATTGAATGAATAAGCTTAAGTGATGAGAGTGAAAAGACCAATTTGAATACTCATGATGAATGGTCGTTTAATATTGCCAATGATCTTTTAGCAAATCCATGTAAATATAACTCTACCCTTAGTAGGCAGTCTTTGGTGACGCCTTGTTGCAGCAGACACAAATGTAGACACGTGATCACGTGACCCTTCGTTGTATTTATATATTATTTGATATGTTGTTTTAACTATGTATTGTTATTAAACAATTTAAATCCAAAATACATTAGTTTGTCAATTTTATTCTATATTCACTCAAGTGCAGTTCACTGGTATATGAGATTCAACAAAAGTTTATACAAATGAACACACACACACACACAAAAGAAAAGGATTAAAGTACAGTATATAAAAAATGTATAGTATGGACAATATATATTGTTTCATATTTGGCTGAGCCACCATCGCCGGTAAAGAAGTTTAGGACAGAAAACAGAAACACAAAAGTTGAGCATGGTCAGTGCATTAATAAGAAAATATAGAAGTTTTGGTTAAAACAGGCAAAAATATTAATGTTTTTAAACTTTCAATAAATAAGTAAAAAGATCAATTGCAAAATCGCTTAACATGTTTGACATGCTTGATAGCTTTTGCCTTGGGACCATGTATGACTTTGAAGACAAGATTCATGCACCGAGGGTACACAGGAAAATATTTTCATCATATTAGCTGTAATATTCAATTCAGCGGAAAGGGTATATTAGCACTGTGGTAAAACCTGTTTTTACTTTGTATCTACAAAGAAATGCATGTATCCCGATGAGCGAGATAAAATAGTTCTTACGATGATGAAAGGGTATGATAAAACGCTTCCAAATCTAGGTGTTCATATATACAAACACTTTACCTGCACTGTTGGGTTGTAAAGAAAAATAATGATGATATAATTCGAGCCCAGCGGGGAGAGTGCATTAAACTTTTAAAAGTTTAAAGTTCCTTGCCACATGAACAAAAAGGAAATTAAGTTATAACCATTAGTGCTTATTTAGAGTCTGTGAAAAATTGAAAGTTTTCGTATGATTATCTTTTAATTTGATATTTCTAAGTTGGCCATTATCCCATAAAAAATTTCAACATTTCATGTAGACCCGATTGCTGTGAATATTCAGTGATTTAACAAATGATAACATTGAGTATCGAACCCGACTCGTTCTCTCATGGGAAAAAGATCATACTAGTAGATATTTTGATATCAAATTAATATACTGCAAAGAGGGGGGTGTAGTGTTCAAACATACGACCATGTTTGAGATAACAGTATATGAAGTCAGTGACAGAAACTCATATCTTTTCAACACGTTAAAGAATGTGACAGAAATAAACCAACTTATATCCGTACAGTCGTGTTCAAAATCAGCTGTCCTGATGTGTGTCCCCCAAATTCAATAAACTTCTACATGAATACGATAAGTAATTCAAATGTTGAAATTGAATCAGATGTCATATGTTGCAATCTTCACCAGTTAATATATATTTCTTTTTAACCATGATTGGCAGTATTATAATAATAACACCAGGAAGGTATAATTTTGCAACTACATACTTCTCTTTTATTTTTTCCTCTTTCGAAAGTTCTAGCGATCTATCGGAAAAATTAACAAATATCTAATATCCGTGATTAACGCTTTTTATCTCCTTCTTATCATGGTCCGATATCGTTGCTTAAAATATGAGATAATCCGCTAATTTCTGAAAGATTAAAGTTCCGATTTCACTTCAGAACATCTTGGTGGGACAAGTAAACAATGCCCATCTTTGTCCAGGTGAGGTGTAACTCAAGATATTCAGTTCATTCCCTTTTCTGCATAATTAGTTGAATAATTACTTTTCTTTGTGTTTTAATTGTAAAGGATATCACATCTTTCGTTTTAAATCCCCTGCTCCTCCGATCTTTTGTAAAAACTAACGAGTTCGTATGGCATACTAATCTGTTTCAAAGATAAAACCGACAAAAAGAATTTTAATTTCACGTGGCAGAATCCATTTCAACCATTGTACCTTTTGTGCCTTACGTAAAGAAATAAACACACGGTCAGATATAAATCCTCCTTTCTCCTCAGTAACTTATATTTCATAACAGGTTTAAATTTTACCCGGTTTGAATGGTCTATGCCATTAATCATGGCGAAGCTATATCAAAACACATTAAAGTGAACCAAATACTGCAGAGAAAAAGATGGCGATTAGCACTAGTTTCGTGAACAAAATCATTTAAGCCACCCGTCTTTATTAGATGTTAAACAGTCTTTAAACGTGATATACACATTACAGTTTCAAAAAGTAATATTTGCACAAAGACCCTGTTGTCCATGCAACACAGATGTGAATAATTTTCATAATTAAAGAGTAAAATCCTGATTAGATCAATAATGCCCGATTCTCAGCACGTATTCAGAAATCGGATGACTCTGATGATCTCAACAATATCTTTGCTATCTTATCTTTAAATCATTAGAATTTCGGATACTTGAAATTAAACTTTAGCAAAGGGTATCTAATCTAGTAATTCGACAAGTTTATCAATTATAATAGAAAAGCATTCTTCAAGGATATTCAAAACTTTACTGGATAAAAAGAAGTCACTTGCAAGTTTATTGAAACACATTAGTCTTTTCTTTTCACTCTTGAATACAAAGAATCAATATACATCTTAAGAGAGGTCATTAAGAACGGAAGAGACTATCTAAATCACAGAACCTGTCATCAGGTGCAAATTACCCGGAATAGACGCCCCCTATCATGTAGCGCTCCGCCAGACCCAGGGGTGTGAGGTTACAATGTACCCAAGTAGCCTAGCCTTATCTTAGCAACATGTGATGTTCCTCTCTTGAACTGTTTCTTAAGTGGTCAAAATTGCTTTATGTCAGAAAACAAACATAGAAGTTTTTCGAATTGATGTACATTTGGTTTGTACATTTTTTTTTGTCTTATCTTTTATGGAATCTTTGTCTTTTTTGTCTTTTTTTCCCCCGAACATGACTATGTTTATCATTTGGGGCTTTCTGTTCATCCAAATTCAATCTAAAATTACATATATAAAATCATATCGACATATAGGCATTAAAACCTAATAAAATTTATGTGACACCTGTCTCGAGTCCAGCCAGTTGTATTTTATTTCAGGGCAAACCAAAAACTGAATTCTGGCCCCAGGACTAAAATAAATGTTCCAAAACGCACAAACGCCTTCTCGTGGAATATTGTTGAGCCTTGTTTTAGAGAAAGTGACACGAGATCATAAATGTTCGATTGATTGATAATAAATGATTATTGGATGTAAATTTGGATACAGTTAATCCTCTACAACCATTACCATTACACAGAAGGGACAATAAATGTCCCCAACAAGATGCTAGGTCGGGGATGATTGACATGAAAGATGTGTTATTTATGGAGATTTCTGAAACAATGGAAATGAAGTTTTCGAGTTACTCCATCATTATTTTATTGGATTTGAAAACAAAAGCAGAGATGAAAAAAAATCTTTATTCAAACTCATTGCAGTAGGAGATGACGATTACTTTTATTTATTGGTTACATAAAAATACATAAAATCTTTTCGAACTGCATACATAAGTGTTAATCTATTTTTCTAAATAGAGTTGGTTAATAGATGTTCTATCAACAAAAGCAGGAACAAAGACAGTGTCATTTACAGCATCCTTTGTGACGTAAGATAAAAGACTACTGTGGTACGAATATTTTGTAAATGTTTCGTACATATATATTGCTCGAATTTTATTGACTGGTGCTTTCAAAAATAGAAATTTACAATATTATTACATTTCAATAGTTTTACTGCCTACATGTAATCTAAGGTTCCCTTTGAATCTTAAAAACGGGATCTAATTCAACTTTGACCTATTTAATATCTAAAGTAACAAAGTTCGTTTCACAAGGCACTTGAAATCAAAGATTAACATGTAGATATATTGCTCAATGCCTGCACGAGGCAGATTAGTAAATTCTAGTCCACAAGCAGTTGCTTTCCTGCCATTATTCTAGAATCTCGAACAGTGATTTCTGAGTGACACGAGTCCATAAATGTTCGATTGATTGATAATTAATGGTTGTTAAGCTTAGGAACCGTTATTTTTAATCCCTTCCCGACATTAACATTACGTAGTAAGATCATAAAACGTCACAGCCTTGTCTGTGGTGATTGACAAGAGAATATATTGGTCTCAGAAAGACACTCTATGTGTAACACTTATATAGATAAAATATTGTTATAGTACGATAATATTGTCAGGGATTGCGTTGAAAGAAATTTGATAATTTTGAACATAAATCAAATATTTTTCTCTCTTGCTAATTTGGAACCTTACAAAAAATTAGGAAGATAGAAAAAAATCACACATAAATAAATGAATAAACAGGTATAAATCTTGTTGAAAAGTCTAGTTTTTACCTTTAAACTTAATAGGTATATCAGCAAACGGATCTTTAAACAAATGATAAATGCCAAATGTATACATATCAGGTGTCAAAAAATGCGATTTCGTTCAAAATCTTGCATTATTTTATTTTATGTAAAAAAAACAAAAACAAAAAAAAAAACACAAAAAAACAACCGGAATCAATTGATTGCGGGCCATTCAATAAATGAACTTGTCGATAACGTACCTATACGGATTCATTTTGTAAATTAATCTTAAATATTGATACTATTTGAATATTTTGATATGTGTAGACGATTTATATAAAAGTGTAAAAAGTGTTGTTTATTAAAACGCTAAAAAAATCGTAATTTGCTAAATATTCATCTATGATAAAAATTTCATTAATATTAATACTTTATTTTTGAGTTTCTTATCTTTCCTAGCTTACTAAGTAGCCATTTTACACGCCTTATTTGCCCATCGTCTTTGCGAGGTTCATGAAGCAAGTAAATTTTAATGATATAATCCCATTATCAGTAAATTGATTCCAAAGACAAATGGCATCTTGTAGCTGACGACATAACATGCTCGTCACGTTAATCTTTTAATCCTTTTAATGGCTATTTTGGATGGCCCCTGCCATTTGTCCGTCTTCAGTCTGAAGTATGACTTGACTGCAGGGCAGAAAGATCTCCACGACAGCAATTGACTTAATCCCTTCATTAATTTCTTACTCAATCAAACAAAAACACACAAATAACTAAAATTTGATGTAATGATCATAACATGTCTAGATCATAATCGTTCAATTATTTCTTCATTTTAAACATTTATTGTACAACTTTGATATTTGTGTAAAAACACCACATGAATGTTTGATTATTATTCTATATAAGAAAAATTATTACAAGACTTTTTGATTCAAAATGCAATCGCAAGAAGTAAATCGTGTACTGCCTTTAAAATTATGTGATCTAACCTTAACGATAAATATTTTTCATTTGACTTAAAGTACATAAAGTACAATTAAGCAGAGTATGCAAAATTGTGCCAAAATTCCTTTTATTCGACTAAAAAAACCAACCAAGTGTAGTACATGTATTTTGTATACTCTGTTAATGAAGGATAAATCACATAAGAATAAATTAGTATTTTTCATAGTGAATGAATTAAAGCAATTAAATAGTCAGAGACATTGATTTTGTAAAAGTATTCATATCAGAAAATTCCTTTTTCTTATTCTAGTGCCTCCGGTTTACTAATTATATTTCACGTAAGATTGATAAATGGCACTTTTTATAAACATGTACATGTAAGTATATTAAAATTACTTTTTATTGGATAAATGTTTGTTATATATTATAAACCGTATTTTAATATAACAGTAAAATGTTCTTTATTCGATTTGGATTTCACAGTGAGAGAAAGAAAAAGAAAAGAAATTTTAATTTTCTCGAAACTCAAAATGTATTTATTTTGATTGAACGAAACGTTACGCACAATACAAATAATACAGAAGCGCTATCGCTCCAAGCTCCCGCCGAAGAAGTCATCTGGGCATTAAGAATAACGTAGAAGGAAAAAGCTTTGATTGTATGTCGCTTTTAAAAGATAAAATTCAAATTTGAAAAGATTAAAATATAAATTGGCTCACGCCAGTTACAAGAATGTTTTATGGCAAAGCTTTTTATGACCAATTATGAGTAATTTATCCTTGAATTTATGGTATTAGATTGATATCGTAGGCTACTAATGGATCCTTAGCAATTTCATTCAAATGAACACCAAAATATGTTTAGTATCAAGTAGATTTGAATTAGATAATTTAGATGCCTATTTAAAAGGCCGTTATGTTTTTCTTGAGATTTTCGCAACCTGGCTTATTTCGGAGGTATTATGCAGATTTCGTTTATTTCCAGTATTTCATTTGTGCTGCATCACTTCGAATTTAAAGATAATATCTTAAAACAGGAATCTCGTAAACTAGTAATCCCTTTATTCAGCAGTTGAAACTTTAAACCCATTTAGCATTCGACCTCCCTTTTAAAACATCATATTTTACTGATATTTTACCAAGCTTTAATATTGCAGCCATCTGACACAATTTGAAATTTACTAATCTCCGTATGATAATATAAAAAACCACTTTTCACTGAAAAACACACGTATATAAGCTACAACTTTATTGGTTTGAGCCATTATTTTACCATAATTGATTTATTTCTCATAGTTTTCAAATGAATTGAACATATTTTATTGTAAAGGACATACACAAAAGGATTAGAAACAATTCCGAACAACTTACGAGTTTTTTGGGTTTTTTTTACCTTAAATTGTAAATAAATGAACAATTACACAACTGTCATTGAAAAAAGACAAACAAAGAACATACACAACCATAAGTATTCTATACTTACATATAATAAAGTATAACATCGAAAGCTAATTTTCATAGTTTCTTGAATATACGTCTGAACATAAGAAAAAAATTCAATCCTATAATTCAGTAGGTGAAGCAGTATCACCCCAAAGTAGAAGCTTTTAAATGATATCTAAAGAGAACAAAAAAGAGAAGACACGTTTTCTTGTGATAGACCAACGAAATTGTTTTAACAAAAAACAATGCAGAATACACCGTTACCTCCAGGTAAGTCTTTATTGCACGTCAGAATCAATTACATGTATTAATATGTCTACAACGTGTTTTGCAATTGATTATAATGTTTTCTCTGCAACGATTGACAACTGACAGGCCAACACGCTATATATCTTTTGCGGACATCTCTTCTCGCGATATTCGCGAGTTCTACCGAGATTTGAAACATTAGCGTCAATGGTGGTGTTGAAACGTCCGTCATCCATGTTTGCCGTCTGTGATCGTGACACTTTTGAAAAACGTTCTATGAAGTAAAACCTACACGCTTTGTGTTGTTTAGCAATGACGAAGACTATTTTTTCCCAGCCATTCAATGAACCGTAAAATTGTGCTTGTTTCGATACACTACATTTCACTTAAACATTTTGTTTAAAAGTTATAATCTACAAGGAATGATCATTTATAAGAAGGTGAAATATAATGATTCACTAATTGTTTCACATAAAAGCTTTCCAAAAAATTTTCTCTAGGGTATTTTCCTTTCTGAAAATCCTTACTTTATATTGGGTAGAAATAAACCTGATACATAATGCCTTTTAATCTCGTAAAACACCCACGGATACGCATTTATTTAGTTGTCGAGAATTACAAAATATTTATTTGTATTTCTCGACAACATTTGTTATTATTTTATTTGATTCTATTTATATTATATTTAATTAAAAAAAACCACAAAAAACTATTAGTAAATTCATTCTCGTATCTTTATAGTGTTTGAACGAACAGTGATTGTAAACAGATATACCTTTTTATGCAAATGTATGCAAACTGTTTACTAAGTAATTCTTCAAAAATGGACTTCTTTAAGAAGAATCTGAAGAAAAATGATCACATTTACAGTAAGATAACTAAGCTGCATGAAATTAAATCGAATATAAATATGCATGACAAATGGCTCAAAACAGAATAACATTGGACGTTTGGTTTCTTCAGAGTAAATACACCAAACTCACGGAAAAAGTTTCTTACTCTGATCTCGAAGGGAAAAAAATGAATCGTTGAAGTCATGCAATCAAGCACAAAGAATAAAGTAACAAAATTCTTACACAGGGTATTGCGGGGATAAATCAGCCCGACAATCTACCATCGTCAACAGATAGGGGATGTTAATGGGGACGCACTGTTGTCAGCGATAACTTTAATCACCTCTTTGATGTGAAGAATTAAAACATTATAAATATACTGTAATTACAGACGGGGAGCTTGCGTAAAAAGAAGAGTTTGAGCTCCGATACACATAATTACAACATCATAGAAAAGTCATTTTGAAATTAAATTACAAGAAGTAAAATTTACGACACAACCACACATGTTTTTAAGGGTATCTGTTTGTTTGCATTGGCAACAGGAAATTCGTCATTTGAACGAATTTGTGTCAAATCATCTAGAAATTTTCTCTATTTAAAGATAATAAATATCTTTTTGCACTAATTCGAGCAGGTCATGAACTACTAAATTCTTTTACAATTTGCGTGATTTTGTTTGGAACAAATTTGGCCAAAAGCCCCATAAACTTTCGGGAAATTCAGGAGCAATAAATAATTAGAGCACACCCATTATGTGTCGGTCAGTATACATATTAATTATGCAAGACCATTTTATGACTGTTTATCTTTCTCGGGTGTTAAAAGTATCTACAGTAATATAATAACCCCGGTAACTATGATGCCAACATGGCGCGGACTGCATGCGGGTATGACTAATGACCATAACTAACCGTCCCCTCGGAAATCAAGTCGACATCAGTATACATGATGATATTCATAAAATAGCAGCCGAGCGTCATTATCTCCGGGTACGGGTAAGGATTTTACTACTCTGCATTATAAACGAGCTTGATTGGCGTTTTGCAGCTCATCCCCAATGATAGGTAATATATAATAAACCACATCTGTCTACAAGTACATTTGGTTATTGGACAAATAAAGGTAAAAGTTCTCATCAATAACAGGCATACACTATTCAAGCAAGGTTGAAAATCGATTGTAAAACAAAAGAAAATGAATAAAAATTTGTAAAAAATTTTGTAAAAAAAAAAATGACACACATGTGTAAGCTGATAGTTGTTTAACAGTATCAGTGCTAGAATAATAAAGATATTATATCCCGTTTAAGTAACTACACACATCAGCAATGCGATGGTGTAATGGATTATACACTTTTCTCTTTTAATTACACTTAAATCAAAATATCGCGTTAAAGGGAAAATTCTCCATCAAATTATAAAGCTATTCAATCTGCTCAAAATTGAAAGTTTGATCCTCTTGCTGATTCGCTTTTTGTGGCTCAAACATCTAATCTTAATTTGATTGATGATAAAGTTATATCATTTAGTCATTGCTTACGCAAGTTCCCTCAAGTTGATACAACTTTCTCTTTCCTATATTTGGAATTCACTGTAATCTTTCGACATTAAAATTTAAGCAAGAATATAAACTTTGTTCTCAGAACACCCCTTTCTATTTTACTTCCTTTCTCTTTTACTTCTTTAACAGTAATCCATGATTTCTCAATAAATTAAGTCAACCCTACCGCTGAAATACATGTAATCTATCTCCCACATTTAAGGGATAGTCTCTGGTAAATTGAAAATTAGGACTGTGGGGAATTTTAGCAAAGTCGTGGTACGTCCGGTGCGCGTTTGATCTGACCAGTAATCTAGGTCATTATCACCCGGGCCTGACGAAATACCCCCCTGCTAATGGGACACGGGTAATTATAAGTGGTCGTTAAACTGTTGGCCACTTTCCTCCCTATCTTGTCCGTGTGGTCCATCGGCGGCGAAATGTGAATAAAAGACATTGATGGAAGCGGACAAATAGCTCATGATAGCTTCCTCTTTGTTCCCGGCACCTGTAGATCAGAGCTGATTTTGCCGGGATAAAAGATCCCGGATGATGTGATGTAATAAACCATTTGTCAAAGTCACTATTGACCGTGCAGGAATAGGGAGCGAGCAGTTCCTTTCCACCTCCCCTTTAATTTTTTTTAAATTATTTGTTTAACGTTGAAAAAGAAAATTCTAAATCTTTATTCTTTAGCAAAATTGTCTTCATCATACATTATGTTGAAGTGGTTTTTGTTGTTTTCTTCTATGAATCAGAGAAAAAAAATAGAAAATGGATCAGAATGCTACTTATTTATTTATGTTTTAAAAAATGGTCTGTATTTTAATTCCGACACACGTACGAAGAAAAGAGGAAACACAAGTGGAATAAAGCTGATCCATTGCAATGCAGTAACAAGATTGATAGCGCTCAAACTATGTCATCAATATAAATCTGTCAGATATATGGTAGTCGGCTGTTTCAGTAGAATAGAATGTTTAATCTTTTAATTAGTAACTCGTAATTGCCCACTGCGCAAGGAGCTTCGCACCTCGGTGATGTTTGATTAAATCATTAGCACATTGGCTAGATAAGGAACGAATTTATGTCAATTGGTCACGGAGGGTTTCAAATCGGGCTCGAGATGTTCCCGATTCGCCAGGGAATATTTACCAAACCCTTGGCCTGAAAGTATGATGGGTACTTCAATAGACCGGCCGTTTGAAGCTGTGATAAAGAATTATAAGCGATTTTCTGCTATCGAGGAACTGCTATCTCCTTCATTCGGACGTAATGTTTATGACGGTCATTTCGCTTTGAACATTGATGCGCATACCATACCGAGAGACGTGATGCTGCGCATGACGTAATGACTTTCATTGCCTGATAATACACGAGTCTTTCATTTCTATTCGTTCTTGAAAGAGGAAAAAACACAATAAATACACAATAATTTAATCATAACAAAATATGTAACTTAAAGAAATTACAGTAAAGACGATTCTACATAGCAACACAAATCTATCAATGAAATATAATTTATCATGTATAGTAATACATTTTAATTTCAACATAAACTTGAAAAAAGTGTAAACATTTAACAGCGACAAGAATCCAACTACTCTGTAATCGAAAGAATAAAATCTTCAAAAAATAAGACATTTTGTTCGTACGTCCGAGTTGTCTTTCTTTTATTTAGAACATTGAACATAACCTTACCTTTTTGGATAATCAGAAATCAAATCAAATGTTGGATTGTAAATTTCCGTTAATTAGAATTATAAATTCAAGCATATAATGCAAGTAATCAACAATAAACATGTGATTGTTTATATAGTACATGTATAAGAGTGCGTATTTCAGTTTAACAGAAACTTTTATCGTGTACGCAGTTAAATGTTCATCATTTATATGTGACTAACTTCAAACTATCTGTCTGAGGAAACAAGCCTGCTACATGTATGAACCAGGTTTTCGCGACTATAAATACTAGAATTGAATTTATAAACATCGCTCAAATGCAACATCATGCACGAAATGCCAATTACTTCTATACGTACAATTTTATGGCGATAACAAGAATGGTATAAAAGTTTTCTATTTTTAAAGCTAGGTTTGTTTAGTTTTATCTGTGGTGAACATTAATTAAGAAGTTGACAACAGAAAATATATTCAGAAACTGAATAAATCTGTTTTAAATTATAAAAAAAAATTGTTTTCTTGATTTTTTTCCATTTAGAGACAATTTCAAAACAATTCATATAAGATGCATACGAGATACTTACACATTAGAATTACTGTAAATAAGAAACACATTACTAAATTACATTCACAAAATAAATAAAAAATCTGAAATCTTAATTAAAGGGACTTTGACACGATTTGAGCTCAAAATTTTCAAAATTTATTTTTTCAATTTTCATGTCTAGAATTGTTAATTTAGATGTTTTCAATGCTTTGACGTCAAATATCGAGTTACAAGCAAATTCCAGAGGTTAGAATTCTTTGTTTTGTAAACAAAGCTCGAGTCCTATTAATGTTTACATATTTGTTGTATTGGTATAAGTTTCAATCCAGTGTTATTAATTGTTGTGATAAAATTATTCATTAACCCATTGAATCAGTCTATCTTGTTTCCAAAAGTTATTTTGATAAAGAAATGGCAATTTCTTTACTTTACAGTATTTGTAAACAAATATAAGACTCGAGCTTTGTTTAAATAACAACGACTTCTTTTCTCTGTATCTCGCTTGTAACATGACTTTTAACATTCAAACTTTGGTGAATCATTCAAAATACAAAAGTAAACTATTTTTTTTTACATAGAAATCAAAAATAAAATGTTCATCTGAAATCGTGTCCAGGTCCCTTTAAAATCGCATTTTTTGAACATGTAAACCATACTAATTTACCCGAGATATGACTTTTGAATTTTTCTTATTTATTGAACATGAACATTTGAGGAACCATATGAAGATGAACACTGTTTCTAGTAATCTCCTAAGGAATAAAAAATTCCTCAAAAAAATTCCCTCACAAGATACCTTTAGAAACGGACAAAATTTCAACATTTTTCAAAAGTATAAAAGTTTGCTCTTTTTTTGTATTATTATTTGTCTTGCAGGATGAAAACAAATCCTGAATTTTGTTATGAAGAATACAAAGATTTTAACATATTAAAAATGTAATTTGAAATTTTGAAAAAAAACGAAGAAAAGTATACAATAAATCTATTGAAAACGTCAAACCGGTAATGCGGTCCTTAAATATTACCACACTATAAAAGAGGCATTAACGAGTATTTAAATGAGATCATTAACAAAATTAAGAAAGCTGTAAATATTATGAAATAATTTGGCAGAAGTCCATAATTACTATTTTTTAATATTTTTAGGCAATTACGGTCATAAATCTGGGACCAGTACGAGTTTTATTTGTGCTAGTCCTACCACGTCCTGGCGATTCTTAATCATTCATGCTCATTAACCTAATTTGTATATAAAACAATCTGTTTTTAATATCAATTCCCTGTTTAACCAAAGGATATAATAAATTTATATTGTTAATGAACACAGCGGTAAGACTTTTTTGTACTAACATTGATTCTAGGGTAATCTGGAAAGTGTCCTCCATACACATACATGTACTTCTCTCTGCCTCTTTAATAAATACATGTACTAGTAATCTGTAAATAACTATCGCGTGAAAAATTGTACCCAATTAGAATAGAAGAAAATTGTGTTATATATACATTTTACACACAAAAAAAGATCAGATGTTAAGACTTCACGTAAGTTTTACAAATTTCAAACCAAGATGCCTAGATACAACAGTTCTGTTTTACCAAACAATGTTGTTCTATTGTTACTGAGACTGTAAGGTAAAGACCTGTTCTCTATCCTTCCTCATTCTGCTTACTGAATAACTTTAGCGAATTCAAGAATTTCAAAATGGGAGCTTAGATGCAAAATTTGGGTTTCAAGAAATGGGTAAATTAATGATATTCTGTGTTGTGCTTTACCGAAAAACACAAATATTATATCCTATTACGATTCAGGTAAAAAAAAGTTTCCCAGCAGTTTGCCGTTTCTGCTCTATGATGGTGATTTGAAATGTATTAAAATGCGCGTATTATATTACCAGACAAAAAGAACAAATCATTTGTTAACGGATTTTTGAAAATACCTTTCGTCACTCTTAAAGTTGAATATACCTTTCATGCAGATGGGAAGTGAGTTCTTACTGCATATGAAGACTGTCAACTGAGTGTATTGTGCATATACTTCCGACAAAATGACGGATATGGCCAACGGGACTGGTCTTAAACAATCAAATGCAAACATAAATAAGTTCTACTTAATTAAGCAAACTATCATAAAAACGAACCAGCTGATATTGTGAAACATCTACAAAATCAAGTTTCCTTTCCTATTGTCTTTTACGAAAAAATAAGAGTATTGTTCAACAAATTTTGATTCCAAATTATCTACCGGTATTTTATGTTGTAAAGAACACTGTCTTGTAAATCATTCAAATAAAAACATAGGGAAGCTACGTTGTAACAGTATAGAATATTCCGCACTGAAAAATTACGATTTTTGACTATTATCACTTTGTCCTTTCAAGAATTTAGATCAGTATTGATTTAAATCTTTGTGATCCTAATTTTTGTAAAGGACAGCTTGCTACAAAAATGACATTAAGTCAAAGGATGAACACTTGCATGTTAAAACATACACATCATCGCTAGTGTCTTGATCATTGCTTTAGATTTTGAAGAGATTAAAAGATTGCAGACTTTGGTGCATGTACACTTTAGGAACACCATTTGCAACTCGTTATTCGTCAGTACAAAACAATTTGCCAAACTCATACATGTGTCTACTTATTAACTCATATCATGGACATATGAACAATAATTTTTTTAATTAGACACATTAAATGCTTTATTAATAGTATATATCTTGGGAAAAATGATGGGTATATGTGCAGTATATCAATTTGAACAACCATTTATTTTTATTTTTTAATTTGTTTCTAATGGCTTTTAAACAGGAATGCATATCGAGGATTTATGATACAGTAATGCACAATGTCAAGAAATATAATAAATATCAAGGTTTTTCCAAATTACTAGGGCCATAATCACTGGAACGCATCTATTCTTGGTAATGGAATTATTATTTGTGCACCTACAGTGTGTTTCGAAATCAAAATAATTGATTACGTAGTTTATATTTTAAAAGAATTTAAACTGTTCCAGGATACTTTCTATCAAATGAATCCAAAAAATTTCTTTCATAAGGTAGGTAAATTCTATTTATAAAAATCTTGAATTGCTAAGCTTGTCTGGAGATAATGGATCTCTAGATGCTACTTTGTAAGAATTTAGGTCAAACGTGTGTGCCGAGCCAGAGAAAATGGAAACTTACGAGAAAGGAAATTTTCCAAAATGACTTCATCCGAGTATTTTGTTAAAACTTGTTATAATTATGAAGATTTGGATAGCATCAAGTTAAAAGTTTGGCAGTTTGTACCTAAAACACGATAAACATGGTTGAATTACATATATAGTGCTGATTTATCTAATTAAATTTTATATAAATTACTCTATATAAGACTTCGTATGCTAAAGTCATGAAAAACATTCCGATTTTTAATTTATATGACAAAGAATTTTTTTTTGCAAAATGACTTATCCAATTGAGCAAGTGCAGTCGTAACAAAATGTTCATGATAAGGTATTCCTCAACAGAGACTGAACATGTCGCTGTGCCTGTAGTCTTTTCCCATTATTATTTCTGTTCAAAATACGGCTTATTATCAAATTGTTGAGGAAATAAAAAGATCTTATGTAACAAGATAGTTATGACGTTTTAACGAGTTACTTAACATATAAAAACGACTTTTATTTAGCATTTCGTAATCGCGAAGCAAGTTATAGTAAATTTGTAGGTAAGAGGTATTCAAGATTCAAGATATCGACGGATTTAAAACGTGGATAGATTCTTATAATCTTACAGAGTTCAGCAATGTTAACTTAAGGTCACTTGTTAATATTTCGTAAAAAAAAAAAAGGGGGGGGGCAACAAGAACAAAATGCACATAATAACTAATATTGCCCACGACCTTCTAAAAATTTAGGGATAATTTCATGCATTAAAAACTTTTAAAAATTGAAACGTATCTAATGCCCAAATGATGTCCCACTTTACTGTCTGAGGTGATTTGAAAATAGAATCAAATAAACATTCCGATTATTAATTTATACGACAAAAGAATTTTTTTTTGCAAAATGACTTATCCAATTGAGCAAGTGCAGTCGTAACAAAATGTTCATGGTAAGGTTTTCCTCAACAGAGACTGAACATGTCGCTGTGCCTGTAGTCTTTTCCCATTATTATTTCTGTTCAAAATACGGCTTATTATCAAATTGTTGAGGAAATAAAAAGATCTTATGTAACAAGATAGTTATGACGTTTTAACGAGTTACTAAACATATAAAAACGACTTTTATTTAGGATTTCGTAATCGCGAAGCAAGTTATAGTAAATTTGTAGGTAAGAGGTATTCAAGATTCAAGATATCGACGGATTTAAAACGTGGATAGATCCTTATAATCTTACAGAGTTCAGCAATGTTAACTTAAGGTCACTTGTTAATATTTCGTAAAAAAAAAAGGGGGGGGGGGCAACAAGAACAAAATGCACATAATAACTAATATTGCCCACGACCTTCTAAAAATTTAGGGATAATTTCATGCATTAAAAACTTTTAAAAATTGAAACGTATCTAATGCCCAAATGATGTCCCACTTTACTGTCTGAGGTGATGTGAAAATAGAATCAAATAAACATTCCGATTATTGATTTATACGACAAAAGAATTTTTTTTTGCAAAATGACTTATCCAATTGAGCAAGTGCAGTCGTAACAAAATGTTCATGGTAAGGTTTTCCTCAACAGAGACTGAACATGTCGCTGTGCCTGTAGTCTTTTCCCATTATTATTTCTGTTCAAAATACGGCTTATTATCAAATTGTTGAGGAAATAAAAAGATCTTATGTAACAAGATAGTTATGACGTTTTAAGGAGTTACTTAACATATAAAAACGACTTTTATTTAGCATTTCGTAATCGCGAAGCAAGTTATAGTAAATTCGTAGGTAAGAGGTATTCAAGATACCGACGGATTTAAAACGTGGATAGGTCCTTATAATCATACCACTTGTTAATATTTCGTAAAAAAAAGGGGGGGGGCAACAAGAACAAAATGCACATAATAACTAATATTGCTCACGACCTTCTCAAAATTTTGGGATAATTTCATGCATTAAAAACTTTTAAAAATTGAAACGTATCTAATGCCCAAATGATGTCCCACTCTACTGTCTGAGGTGATGTGAATATAGAATCAAATAAAGCCAAACGACATCTGGTTTTTTACAGCTTGGCGCCAATGTCAGTTTCTTCGGCTTATACTGTAGAAATCTTAATTTAACACCAGAAAAGACAATTAATACAATTAAGTTTTGAATTTTTTATCAAATAATCCCCGAATTCAAAATAATGACAAGAGAACAGATTAAAGATTGGCCTTGACAAGTCTCCACCGGTTCTTTGTCACCCACAAAAATTAAAGAGCATTTATTATGTGTCAGAATTTTAAGATTCATGCATATTTGTTAGGCGATTATTATAAATTTGGGTATAAATAGGATTTAAAGAGTTTCCATTTCAGAGAACAAAGTGGTGGTTGATGGCGAATGCTAATTGGACTTGTTTCAAAGGAATAAAAAAAAAATCGAAAATGAAAAGAAAATGTTCAAATCATTATTCAATGATGATATACAGGTATCATCCATCACAAGCAAAAAATCGAATATTGAAGTGATGTTCATGCCTTTATGATGGACAAAATGGCGTGTTAGGGTATCCAAGAATCAAATTTTTCTATGAACAAATTTAAACGAAATATGTTTTATGATTTACGCTCTTTATATTCCCTTAACCAAATTGTAAGGTCAGTAATCATTTATTATCTGCCTGTAAAACGTATCCTTTGTTTTTAAAAATGTCCTGTACGGTACATAATGATAATTTTCATACATTTTTATCCATAGCAATTTTGCATGTTTTAGCCGACATCTCATCTTAGATTATTTTTCTATATTTTATGTGCAGAAAATTTTGTAATTTCAACTAAGGGCCATGGACATGAAAATGTTACCACATGTACCATAATCTTAGCATATTTACATACAGAATTTCAATGAATGATATTTTCCTTGTATTTTTTTTTCCTTGTCTATCATACACGTGACTTCTAAACTCACTTTCCTTTTTCTGTAAATTCCTTTTTATAGAGCTGTTTTAAGTAACAAAACAAATTGCTCTACATGGAATAGATGTGCATGGTTAATATACCTTGTCCTGCCGTCACCAAAATTTTCAAATCACTCAACTCAATCCTCAACTAAAATCCTTAGGAAAAAAGTGCATGGAGTTGAGGTCAAAACTCAGATTTGAGGCTGAATATTGACTTACGGAAAATTGATGACGGTGGGACCCGACTTGTTTATATATCTTGGTTATCTTTATGTCCTGTGTCACACTAACAGGCTTTGGTGGACAAATTGACCAAGTTTCGAAGTTTTGAGTTGGCAAGATCTTGATTCTTAGCATGTTTTTTTAAAATGAATCATTATCAATTAATGAAAAATGAATTTATTTACAACATATAATTAAAAGTCCTTTGAAAATAAGGAGTATATATATATATATACCATGTGAAGAGATTTTGGTTACAAATTGGCTTACAGACGGTCTTATTCTTATAATGAAATAGTATATATTGTAAAGGCAGCAAAAACTTTTAAGTTTTACCTAAATGTTATTCAGTGAAGAAAAAAAGTGTTTTCAACTTTTAATCTAAACAGAAATAGGAATATATTTTTAAAATATAACAATATTAATTACTTTCAATTCAAAGGTACAACATTTTTATTTTACATGTATAAATTAAACGTTAATAATTCTGGTTTTATTATCAAGATGTAAATTTTGCAAAAATGCAAAATTAATTATAAGGAACAAATTTGATTAAAATTGTTTTCTTATTTAAATCTTCTCACTATAACTTTTGAAATGATGGAAAGAGATGTTAATTGTAAAACATTAACCAATAAAATACGAAACTGTAATCCTTGTCTTAATTGGAGACTAATTTAACAATTGTGTGGGATTATTTGATACTACTTAAGCATACGCAAATGATTTCATTTCAATTTTGAATTACAAATGAGTATTCTAGTGAATTACAGATGTCAAATTCTCTGAAGGTTATGTCGTTGAGGACGTCATCATCTCACGCCCTGGCGTTTATTTCATCACATCAAAACACGTCTAAATTGCTTCTCTCACCTTAATGAAGAACTTCATCATGATTTTGTGTCTTGATGACGTCCCTCGAAAGATGACGTAAATGTTCACGGTAATGTTGAACATAAATTTTATTACAGTGTGTTGTAACCTACCTTCTGTATAAACATTTTATACACTAATGTATGCATACATCCTTTCATACCTTAAGACCAGCTTTTATATCCAAGCTACATGTGTAGTTCTTCACAACAATAATTTGTTTCTTTTGGTCAGAGTGCGCCATGTCATAAATTCTCAGAAAGATTAAACCGTTTAAGATTCCACTAGTCTATTGATCTCTTTAACTTAATGTACAACAAATATGCATTTTCTTGTTGATTATCTATAACTCATACAAGATCAAAAATACGTAAATTGGAAGGGCATCGCCGTTACACAGAGAGATTTACGTTGACAAGACTGGAAACATTAAAACAAGAAAAATGTCTACTTTTTAAAAATACGTAATTTGACAACAGTACTTATACATGTACATGTAGGTGAAAAACTCTTGAAGAACTTTGCTTGAAGCAGCCAATGAGTTGCAATTTTCAGGTGGGAACTTCATTGTTAAATTTAAATCAACTATTCAAAAGACACAAAAAGTCATTGATTTTTAACTTTTTGTATTCAAACTCTGTTTAGGGAAAGCTTTAAAAAGCTGCCATTGAAGGATAATTAATTAATGAAATCGTATAATTCTGTATAGAAATAAGGTTTTCTATGTATTCCATAATAAGAAATAACAATCCAGCGTTTTATTTTATAGTTTTTGAATATTTATCTTAAATAAAACAATCCAGTGTTTTAGTTTAGTCTTTGAATATTTATCGTAACAGTTAAAGTTGCATGGAAAAATATCATTTATCAAACAATATTACATTTGTTTTGTATATGCCGTTATTATTCTTTACGTAATTACTGATCTCCTCTACCAGAATTAAAAGAACATACAACCTTGAAAAGAGGTACCTTGAGGTAATGTTTAATGTATGAGACTCCAACGATTTATTCTAGAAATGTGATTCATATTTTTACAACATTTATTCTTTAATTATGTAAATTCCATATCCAATCATTATACGTGTAGCTTGAGTTTAATATTTCAAACAAACCAATTGATATATTATATCCTTTTTTAACATTTGAAAATAGATATATTTAGTCTTTGGAGCAGGAAATAACAAATATAGGGCTATATTTCTGAAATTAGTACGCAAAAAACATTATTTGAGTTATAGGCCACCCAAATTCATGATTATGTTATTTCTGAATTGTGACAAACCAAAGTTCGTCAAGCTATCTCAAAATTTTTATTGATATGCGAATGAACCTTGTATATGATGAATTATGTTCATTCAATTGCTTCATACGTGAAAAATACATCTGGTGAATTTTTCGCATGGTCTAATTATATATCTTTGAAAATAACAAATTTTTGTGTGTTTTTTTTTTATTTGACCGTTCTTGCCAATACATATCTCAAAATATATGATGCATAAGGCATATTATTTGCATTTACTGCATTTACTGTTAATCTAATAAATTCTGTTAAATAAAAAATACGCTGAACTTTTTGTGACCTCCATTACACAAACTTTAAAAACACGAGTATGTTATAACATTCTGCCAAAACATGTCATTTCATACTTCTTTCAAAAGTTGATAAATATACCTAAAAATATGATAATGTATCCGTATCATTTTTCTTATGAAAGTAAAACACCTGGTCATATTTAATTATGAAATTCCTAATCATAGTTATCAAGGGATTGGTCGCGTATGATGATGTCAATGATAAAGAAATTAAACACAGCTTTTATTATTTGCATTTTCTCATGAAAATTTATTCTTACCGCTGTTGTTTTTGCTTGCATATTTTTTCGATTTGTTATAATAATCTCAGTTTATTATTCATTTGTTCTATATAATCGTATTTTACTTGTACTTTGTGTACTTTTGATTCTGTACACACACCCAAAGCAATTACGTCATTTTTAAAATAATTTAATAACACAAATCTCGATTAGTTGAAAGGAACGAAATAAGATCAAATCATTATCTTGGAGTTTAACAGTCAGTTAGCATTCAAGGACTTACAAACAAATGACAACAAAAATGTTTAATCAATAAATGTAAAAGCTGAAATTCAAACGTAATATTTTTAAAACATATCTGATTATGATTACAAAATCAGTTTGTGGAGGTTTCCTTTTGTTTATATTTTTTGCATTCTTCGCAGCTGTTACACGTTGTTTGTTGTTATTTTTTTTAGCTTTTCGTTCATACTCTATTAACAAAACTGAATTATTTGAAAATCAAGTCAAAACTTAAAATTGTTCGCATTTGTCGAGTTACGTATATGCATTAGCTTGAAATATTTATTGTAAACCATGCACAGGAGAAAATATCGAAGGAAATTGTTGCTAAGATGGACAAAAATGAAGGAAATAGTTGCAAAAGGTGGGTAATATACGTAGGAAATGGTTGCAAAAGATGGAAAATAACGAAAGTAATTGTTACAAAAGGTGGCCAAGTTCGATGGAAATTGTTGCAAAAAGTGGAAGGAACAAAAGAAATTGATGCAAAAGGTGGGCAATAACGAGGGAAATTGATGCAAAAGGTGGAAAATAACGAAAGATATTGTTGCAAAATGTGGAACATAACGAAAGTAATTGTAGCAAAGCTGGACAAAATCGATGAAAATTGTTGCAAAGGGTGGAAAATAACGAAGGAAATTGATGCAAAAGGTGGGGGTTAACAAAGGAAATAGATGAAAATGAAGGAAAATAACGAAAGTATTTGTTGCAAAAGGTTGGCAATAACGATGAAATTGATGCAAAAGGTAGCTGCAGAAGTGGATTATGCCAATGAGAGCACATTACAAACATAAACAATGAAGTAATTAATCTTATCCCTGACAAGCTTGTTGTAGAATGAATCATTGTGAGAATGTAAATAGAATGCACAGAGCTGTGTTTCATTGTCTTGTCATCCGTCAAGTCACGTTAGAAGTGATAATAACCTTCAATGCTAATTATTGAATAATGAGAAGCATTTGTGTTTGAAACAAGACGTAAAATTATGTTAATATTAATCAAGACTCGATGTCAGAGTTTGAAAGGTGAAAATAATTGTTCCCTCAATGAAGCTTCTAAAATATGTTTGGATGACCACAAGTGTTGTTCGACATGATATGATAATGATTTTAGGGAGTGGGAATACTTTTAATTATACAGAAGAAAATCGTTTGACTAATTAATTGTGCATGACCTAAATAACAATTTTCGAAAATATCAACTTTTTTGCAAAAGTCAAGATGATATAATTTTAACGAATCTAACACAGTTTGACTACTATGATTTGTGAAATTCCTGACATTTGGTTTTGGCGAAATTAAAATCAGAATTGTGGATAACTTCATTTAATTTAGTAATTTTAAACTAATATGCATGCTTTTTAATAACATATGCAAATGCATATAGTACAGTACAGCTACACCCGCTTACCTCTGCGTTATATGTTTCTGCAAAGAACATTATAATTTCACCTTTCATTAGCATCTATGTTAAACTAATATGACTGGAGACATACATATAGATTTAAAAAAAACCGCGAAGAAAACATTTTTGTAAACATTCTCATTGAAATATTATTTAAAATGTTGATAAGAAAAAAAATAAAAATTTCAACAAACCAAATTAAAACACAAACTTTAAAAAAGGAAAAAGATTATCGAAATAAGCGGGACAGTATCCTCACATTTTCAAAAATTACCGGTTTATGCTTGTTTGCTAAACTTTTCCAGTGGTGTGGAGGATTCCTATTGCTGTTTCGGAGCTGTCCATCTCCTACAAGTACCATAAATGAACATATCATACAGGTGCAATAATAGATTCATGGACAAGAGACTTTACAAACGACACCATTCTTTTGTTACTGATTCATTCACGACCTTGTACAAACACGAAAAACACCATCATCTTTGCTAAGAAGTAGATATTCAAATTCATAAGTAAACGATTGGAGTTTTGATATTCAGACGGCTTTGTGGTGCTGAGATTCTATTTCTTTGACAGTTCTATGCCGCCAATTTTAATAGATAATTCGATTAAAGTTTAACGGTAAAGGTGGGACTCCAAGATGGGATAGACAAGTCAGTTTGTGTCAAAATTTATTTTAAAAACTTACCTTGAAATGGAGTGAAAAAGAATACCTGTCACTTAAAATAATATTAATATTTACATACGACCCACATTTTGCTAAGATCAAAGCATGGAGATAGAGTGCTTCAAATAGGCTTTTGGACAATTGATATTAAAACAATCATATGCAGAATTTGACGGTTTCTGAATTAGTATCTATATGTTTATCTGAATTTTGGACAACCTGATGAAAACAAAATATGTCAGTCTGAACTTGAAATACTGCATTGTGTAAAGACAAACTCCTACTTTGGCATTCTTATAAACTGTTCTGTAACAAAGATCACTTTTTTGATTTAAGGAAAGCCTTCAGTTTAAAGAAAACTATTTTTTAAAAAGTGAGGCACTTTATTGGGGAAGGTTTCGGATTGTAATCACCCACAGTTTTTAGAAGTTTCAATAATCAATTCACTTGGATAAATAGATTTAGTATTGCATTTTTGTATGCAAAGACTTAAATGAAATGCAATAGCAATTTTTTTAATAGAATCTATTTAAACTGTACGTGAATTTTTACGTGAAATACTATATCCTTTTTCGATCAAATCAAGAAATATGCAAATCTTAAATGTACATCAACATTGTTCAGAATAAAAACTATGATCCAGTAAGAATATAATATTACTACTTATCTTGTATTTTAAATTCTACACCGATCATACCAGATTATTTATGTTGAAACAACTTTCCAACAAATTGAAAGCAGTCATTTTTATTTTCCAAATGGAATATCAGAAACCTGCAGACTGTGCATGAGAAATTCCTTGTTCTGTTGCACTGATCAGGCCCCGGGGCCATATAACTTAGACGACTCAGTCTCACTTTTACAAGAGAAACATATAGTGGAAAAGTGAGACTGAGATCGAAAGTGAACTCGTCTAACTTTTATGGCCAAGGGCCTGAACATTGTTTGACGCCACAATGATGCAAAGTATTTGCGGACAAGACGGCAGTCACATTGGTAATAGTGGTAAACTAGTGAAACAATTAGCCGTTTAAATCAAAACTAAGATGGGGTGGGGAAATATGGAGACTCATTGTCAAAGATGGGGCTGTGCCTCATCGCTAGCCAGCTTCTCTGATTGAATCACCATTTCTTAAAAAAAAAAAAAACAAGCCAACAATATTGCCTGCATCGACTTATACATTTTGCCAAAGGTAAAATCTGATTTTAAACTGGTGACATTCATAATTTTAATGAGGAAATTCAACCAAATTCATCAATTTATTGCATACTTTAAAAATGTAAGGCAAAAGGTGATTGTAAAGTGATGTTTGATTTTCAGTTGTTATGTTTGAATTAGAAATTCATTTTGTAAAGAAATCTTTTGATTGTAAGGTAACATTTCTGCAATGGACAGATGTTACTAAAAATTGTACAGAAAAGGTGTTAAGGTTTTACAAATTATTTTTTTTAAATTAATACATCTTTGCATATACTTATTAACGGTTCGTGAAATGGGAAATAAATATTTCAAATATGGACGTTTAAAATATTTTTTTTAAAAGATTTGCAATTTTGCATATAACAAACTCCCAACATTTTTCAGAATTCATTTTAATGAGAAGATAAAACCTTGGACGCAGTGTGAAAGTCATATCACTAAGAAAGTATTTTATTCAACAACATTATAAATTAATTGAGACACACGATCGTGCTTATAAATGGCATATCGACCACAAATGCCGATTTTTGCAGAGGTTAGCATTTGTTACATTGTTGATAAAATAATCATACATGCACATAAACACATTTTTTTAAATGTAATAAGTGCTTTTTTCAGGTATATTTTACGTTTTACATCGGACTTCATAGATTGTATTTTGAGAGTTATTATTTCCGTGATATACTTTATATAACTGAAAAAAGGCGTTCCCTATGAGCTTGAGCCATGTATGTACTATTGTAAAATATGTTTAAAACAATAAAATACATGTACGTGCAAATTCATCGCCCTTTTCATTGCTTTGTATGCCAAACATAGTAAAGGGAGCATATTTATTTAATTTATAAAATGCTTTTCGAACACTTGCACACACTTGCTTCGTTTCCGAATCGGAAAATCTACGCTTCTGTTAAAGTGTCCTGACTTGAGCTAATAATACAGTGTATACACATTTTAGTTAAGACACTGCACATTTAATATGCAAAATATTTATGAAGTATGCGTATAAGTGTATCTTTTTTGTTAAAACGTCAAAATTGCTTTCCTTCAGCAGTAACTTATAAGCCAGTAAAGCAATTACATTGTAATAATATTAAAACGCTTAGTTTGTTATTTTACTTATACTCTCCTGAAAATATATTAATTGAATTTTATCTAATTAATTCTTTGATTTATGCTACATGTCATTTTTGCAAGAGTTAAAGCAAATGTTGGAGAGGGGTTTTTTCTCTAGACACAAAAATCATCTTCTAAGGCAATTATTTCCATAAAGCGGCCATGCAACGATAAAAATGTACCTCCATGGCTCTTAGTCCAACCACCACAAAAAAGGAATTCAATAAACAGACAACAGATCAAGACAGCTTATCATTCTTCTCCGCTTTGTTGACTCCATCATGGTACAATGATGTTAATTTCAAAGTGCTTGACCTTCCTCCGACCACAAGCTCGCCGCTTAATTACAAATGGTCATACCTGGAGAAACCTTGACACTTTTCCCAAGTCCTCTTATTTGATAATGTGTTTTATGTGCGCTTTAGCTATGCAAGGGTCTTTCATTTTTCGTGGGCATAAATACGTGTGCTCTATTTATGATAAGGCTTAGATTGATGTTGGCTGAAAGATGACCCCTCGGTAGAACAATGGAGCTTTAATTACCTATAAATCTGCACCTGTAGGAAGGATTTGACTCTTTTACAGTGCATTTTTTTTAAAGATTTGGTCATGTTGTCATTAAAAGTAGTAAAACCGAAATACATCTTAAAATCAGATATTTTCTTCATCAATCATCACACAAGACAATATAGAATCTTATATGCAATATTATGGTTCAAAAACATCATCGAAAGCCGACGGCTAGTCTCGCATACACATACGCTCACAGTATTAAGCGTATGCGACATTAGTGCTGGGTTTAAAGTAAACTACGACGATTAGTTTAACTACCGTAATACTTTACCAGAGTGTATTTATTTTTGATATAGGAGATGTGTCTGAAATAAAGCACAAATTAACGTTGATCATGCTTATTTTCACACAAACAATAAAATGTTGTGAAAGAGTTTCATCGCGTTACATTTTGTAAACAGTATGATGAGGATAATGGAAATTGAACTCACGACCCTTCTGGTAGGAACACACATTATTATAATAACACATTTATTTATCGTCGAAGCTTTTCATGTTGCCTTAATTTGTGAAAACTGATTTGTGATTTTAAATATTTTGCAGAGCTTTACCGGTAGTTACTTTAATTGGACATGTTGTGTAATATTTTCCCTTAATCTAAGACAAAACTGCGACTTTCATATATTACATCCTGTTTTGTTTTGCAATAAGAGTAGAATAGCATTTTACTGGTTATTTTGAAATGAAACTTAGAAAATAAATCTCAAGGTTTCGTTACGGACATTTCGGCCCGTGCCGTGAAAGCTACAGGTATATCTGAAAAGAGACACACTTTAAAGTAATTAGCAAATAATAAAAATGACATAAACCTCGTGCAAGATATTTTTGCAATAATGTCACATTTTTAATTCATTTATGACATAAAGATAATTAAAGTACTTCTATATCTGGAAGACATTTGTAGGACAAATGGAAGCACTTTGATATTTTAATTGCGCTGAATTTATTTTGCTTGGAGGTAGAAATATTTGGATATATATTTAAATTTTATTCATACAATGAACCAAACATTCAAAATACTGCTACAAAATTACTTTTTTTACACAGATAATCTTACTAGATCTGAGAAAAGTTATCAATTTTTTTTTAAGTTGAAAACGCCAACTCAAAATTTTTCTCTATTTTTAGTTTTTGAAGTATTTTTGATGAAATAACAAGCACTATGACAGTTTATCGCCTCATACCGGGATTGACATGAATGAAACATTATCGATTGAGGAATGACAGAATATAAATATCGATCGACTTATCGATGCTAGAAGTCTAGATATCTGCGCAAATAATTTGGACACAATGAAATATACATGAAAAATTTACCAAATAAGTTAAAGATGAATGACGATTTACATATAGGACCCTGGAAATCCTTATTTGCTATTTACTATTTCAAAGCTTTGCTTATATAGGCTTTAATAAGTTCAAGTCTTCCATTTGCACACTAATGAACGCTTCTTTTTTTAATGGAACCTGTGTCAAAAATAATGATTTCAAATAATTTTTACGACGTAGTTAATTAATAATGAAACGTATTTTTATCAAAAAGTACATAGATATATATTTCATTGAAAAAAGACGATGATGATCAAGCACCGAATCAACCTGGATCAATTCGTACCAAGCTCCGACCGGAAGCGAAGCACGAAGTACGCAAAGTTGAACAATAAATGTGACACGTGAACATATGTCAAACAAGGGGAGGTGACTAGGGAACAAATTTGAAAAATGAGGCTCACTTTGTAGTGGGGCTTTTAAAGCAGTCGTTTTATTTAGATAACTTGTAAAAGAACAAATTCATCAGGTGCTTCTGATTTGTCCTGTCCGTGTTTGCTGTCAGAGAACTAATTTTTCACTTATTTTTCACGATCGGAATTGAAGAAGGAAAATGAAACTTTCAGATAACGATACAAAGGCTGTTCACCTCTAACCTGCACCGTTGGTATATCGATGCAAACATTTGGTCGCGTTTTATTTCAGTCAAACACCTGAAACCCAGCGTGACCAAGATATAGAAATATCAGAGATACGAAGTGACTTTTAATTGAAGCATAACCATTTCACAAAAACAACAAGTGCGAAACTATTTCTTGCATTTTCAAAACCAGCACCTGTTTGATCGATATAATAGCAACTATTCAACCGTTTAAACTTTCATATCTGGGTATTGGCCAGCTGCAATGAAACACCAACATAAGCTTCACAGCGTTCTACTTCAGTTAAGCTCTGGTGCTGTATATTCTTGACATAATTAATTCAACTGAAATACCAACTTTGCGTATTTACCTATATTATAGTATCACAATATAAAGAAAATTGAAGCAGCCAATCTTATTTATCCAAACGGAAGGCGCCTTAAATTTGATGGACTTAAAAATTAATAATTATGCACATGTAATGAGTAGTTGTGGTACCTTAAGTCATATGCAATTTAGTCAGTTTTCTAAATTAAAGAAAATATGTTAAGTACGATGAAAATTTCACCTAAATTAGATAAAAGATTTGAGTCATGCTTAAGAAGTATTTTTGTTTAATAATCAGGGAACGGCGACTTTTGCTAAGGCACATGTTCGAAGTTTTATGCAATATCATAGCGGTTAATACATATTTTCAATATGAAAATTTGATGTTAGTTGATTAGAATAATATTTGGATTGTTATCTAGACCCACCGTCACCAAGTTGACCCTCAACCTTAAGTCCGAGTTTTGACATCAAAGCTAGTGTTACACTTTTGCCTTTTTATACACACTCAGAGAGGATTGAATGGAGTGATTGGAAACTTTTAGTGCGTTTCTCGTGGTTTTAGAAATTGCTACTTCTTTGTTACTTCTTTGTTAATTTTTTATTTTCAATTTTGTGTTGGAGTTTTGTATTTTACACAGCAACGTGGTTTTGAATAATCATCTAAAGAATCATCGATGGCTGTACATGTAACATGTTTAATTACTCTAAGGATTGAGGGAGGTCAATGAATATTTTTTTACTACAATATTTCATTATCATATACACATGTATTTTCTCGAGAATACAATGTCATCAATATGAAGCAATGTATATTTCATGTGTACAACATTTATATGTAAACTGATTTTACAAGGTTTAGCATACAATATTATTGACAACAAAAATGCACACATTTACTAGCAGCGATAATTCGTTCAAAATTTGTTTCCATTAAAAGTCACAAATACATTGGGACTGGTTCCGTCAAACTCAGACTCAATCAAAATAAAATGTTTAAGTTTGACAAAAGAAACATGATATCATGAATACTTACACAACTTGTTTCAAATATACAAATATCAAAAGGTATGAGCAAATGCATAAAGTTCAGTAGCCGCTCCCAGCTCCCAGGTCTCCCATTATGGCGTGATCTTTTGAAGACCTTGGAGAAACATAATCACTCAATGGCAGCGTGCTAAGTTTTTTCTTTGAGTCGGGTTCAGAAAGAGCTGAATGCGGGTATGTTTTATGTTCATTCTTTGAGTTCGTCTCAGGATGAGCAAACTCTGAATATCCGCTGTCCTTTATAGCTGCGTTCTCTCTGGTTTCGGAGTCTGTATTTATAGCTTCCTCTGACATTTTACTTTTCTTGTCGAGAATTGTAAACCCTAGTGAATCAAATTTCAGTTTTGGACTAGAGTTTCTTTCTCGATCTTTCTCAAAGTTTAATGTTCTCGGATGACTTGATCTATAATACACGATTCCCAAAACCAGAAGGAAAACAATCAAGTCTAGTCCAAGGACCACACCCACCCCGATCCCGATTCCTTCTGTAAAACTCGAGGAACAATCACAAGAACTGTCATCTGTAGGAAAAATTCAGGAAAGTATGAAATCTACACAAACTCAAAATATCTTCACGTATATCATTACATTTTTATTAGTTTGTTATAACTGATACATTGCCATAAGCAGGTCACCGAGGATATTTTTAAAAAAAATGTATTATCATTATAGAATTGACGAAGAACACTTGATTGTATACAAAAGATAATTGAAAAAGAAATGTTTTACCCATTTTGTTAATCACTTCTCTCCATCTATATATTTGCAAAGCGGAAGTAAGTTCAGCCTTCACATTTCAAGCTGTAAACATTTTTCATGGCGAGGTAACTTGAGACTTACATTTTTTCTGTTGAAGAATCCTATTTCATACCCGAAGCAAAATAACTAAAATTCAAATGTGGGACACCTCGACCATTATCAAAGTGAAAGTGAAACCGACTGACATTAACACACAGATCAAAACTGAAAAGATGATATTGAGAGTTACGTATATATGTTTAATGTTGATTATTAAAGCACTTTCATGTATGTTTAACATTCTTAATAAAATTATTCTTTTGGAAATGCAACACAAGGTTATGGGGATATTAAAATGAATTCCATCTCAACAACAACATTCTTCTGGCCACGTGTCCTGGTCATTTAGTACCGGACAACGCGATTTATAGCCAGATCAAAGTAGACGTGAATATTATCCACTTCAAAGACACCCAATTACTGACACAATCACAAATCCCAAGGCATGCTGGGAGTAATATTGGAGAGAATGCAAATCGTTAATGTCCACCCTTTCTTCTGACATTAAGGGGTATTTTTTGAATTAATGAAATATTTTCAGATCATTAACCCTTTCTTTATCCCGTTCTATTTCTCAGGTGCATATTTCTCATATATCTTTTATAAGGTTCGTTAAGAGAAGATGATAAAGAATTCAGAAAAGAGAGGAAAAAAAGAAAGATTAGCTAGTTCTCTAAAATTTAAATTACTTGATTATGAAAACTAATTTCTTTGACAGGGTAATGGAATATTAAAATATTTTTTAAAGAAAAGTCATACCCACAAATTAAAACTTGTTTATATTATATATAACCTGAATACAAAATAACATACATGTACACACAACGCTCCTTATATTATTAGATGATTTGCCGGAATCAAAATTGATTAAAATAATTAATTACTAGTAAGTAAAATATGCAGCGTTATACACCTGTTGTATGCAGGAAACAAAAAGCAATGAAAAATTGTTGTGGTTTTTAATCTGAGTTAATAAGATTCTGTCCTATGGATTATCTTTCTATTTAATGCTTTTTTCAAGTACATGTCAAAATTCTGTAATAAAACCAAATAGAAACGAATTAATTATCCGATGGGGAAACTGATAAAGGCAAATTAATGTATACCTGCCGAAAAGTGCAAGGAACTGCTCTCGTTAATTTAAAGCTGCTTTGAATATTTAAGTGTGCGTTTCGGACACAAACTATCACCTACGGCTTTTTCTTTTTCAATAAATAATTGAAAGTCTGTGATAAAAATAACAATAAAAAATCTAATATCCTGACAGATCCGTCCTATATATTTTTCAATAAACTATAGAATTTAAAAATTTATCTTGCAAATACAATACAATACAAAATTGATTAGTCCTTTTTCATGTGTTAAAATTTATTTGCAAAAAAAAGAATATTGCTGTTTGAGGTCTGTATTTTATAATTTTGAAAAATATATTACATTATAATGTTAAGCATTTGGTCCTATTGATGTATAGTAGAGAATTTTTTCTATGAAACATTGATTGGCAATCAAACAAGCAATTTGAGAGCATTACTAAAGTAATGCGTGTCCTCTACCGGTACCCTCTATTGTTGATTTATGTGCTAAAAAGGTTTCGATAAAAGTTGATGAACGAAAACAAAGAGTTGTTTGAAATATTTTCTTCGTCATAATTCGATCAGTCCTTATAAAACTCAAATTTCATCTGTCGTTTCTTATCATGAAGATACACAACAAATTTTAAAATCAGTTTATCAAACCAGAACAAAAAAAGTCTCGAAAACAAAATTGGGTGTTACCGGTAGGGGACTAATATAGAAGTGAAAAAGAAAGAATGCTAATCATTTTGTTTTAAAGTGAACTGCAGATATTTCTAGGATTTTTGTACGGGGTGTGGATTATTATAAACAATAATGAAATATGATTTCATTTTATTTTTAAATTTTGTGCAAATCTAGTTGTATATAGAATTTGGAAATAAAATAACAAACTAAATGGCAGTTTAAGATAAAATCTGCAATTCAGATGACTATGTAAGATTTTGCAAATTGCTTTACTTGACAAAATAGTATGCAGTGAATAATCATAAAAACTAAGATATTAGAAATGTTTTTCCTGGTTATTATGATGATAATGACAATTTCTTGAGTTAGTACAGATAATGAGGACCAGTTTTTTGGAATTTGTAACAGACTTCGTGATTTGTTCTTCTAAAATATGTATTTATTCCTTCAAAGCTGATGCCATTGGTCCTTATGAAAATCTCAGTGAATCTAGCCGCACAGCAATATAATGTTTTCAAGATTACAGTACTGTTTAGTAATTCTACACTGGTCTTTCGATTCGTAGTTAACATCGATTTAAATTTGTAAATTTCCCTTACATTGTACTGGGTTTCAATATATACCTGTATGTTTATATGAACACATTATTTGTATTTTATTTCTTAACATCCATCCACTTTAGGTTTGTCTATTTAAAATCTTTTCCTCATTCTTTTTGGCTTCTATGTTTGTTAAAACTATCACTTGCCAACTATAATCAACTCCAATACATGATTAACATTTTACTTTCTCATGATTTCTTAGGCCTTTTCATCTATTATGCCATAGCCAACAATATAAAAAATTCCTCCAGCCAATTCCTCACTGCAATAAAATATATATGTATATGCTGCCCTGTTAATGCTAATAAATTTTAACATGAATCAAATTATTTACACCTCTGGATGTTTTTGGTGAAAGGGTGAAAACATTGTATAGTAGTGGTTGGATATCATTGTATCCAATCAAAGTATCACAGATAAAATCTTTTAAAGTAATTGTGTGTGTGTGGGGGGGGGGGGGGGGGGGTTCTAATATGAAATATTCCCCAGGGATACAATACAAGTATTTGAATCAATTCAAACAATTTATAAAACTGATTAAAAATTATTATATGTATATTAAATTTTTAGGCGATGAAATGCATATATGCATGTATTCATCACCTTTATTTGTGAATATATTCAAAATGAGTATTTACTTTTATACATAACTGTCTGAATGTTTCGGACATTGAACATTTGTCAAGTTTACCAATAGAATTTTACATATCTTTGACGAACAATTTGCATTTCATATTTATTCCCTATCTGATAAAACATGGCCGATGAAAGAGGTGGTTTTGCTAGATTTGCGTTATAATTATTTCCCCTATCATATATTCTGCAACAAAAATCAGAAAATTCTGACATCGTATTAATCAAAAAATTAACAAATCCCCTCTTCCTTTTTCCAATCTTAATTAATCTTCATATAAATACTGTTTAAAACAGAACCATCATCCTGTCATTTTATACTCACGTCTCATTATATCCTTTCAAAAACTTCTAATTATGTTAATAAATTTCAACCTTCATTTGATTTATATGTATATCAGATTTTATTTTTTTACGGATTTTGAAGATGATCTTCTTATGCATCCAATAGCATTGAAAGAGAGTATCTATTTTACATACGTCATCACTTGTCACGACTTCTGCCACAATTTTGTACTCTTGTTCTAATAGTAGCTGTATTCAGAAGAGGTCTTCTGCTGCAAAATATTAATATTTCACATTTGTACCGATTACTCTATCGTTTTTATGAAACATTTGCTACAATTAATTATAATTTTCTTCTTTATTGCTCAGTTTTAAATTTCAATTTTAACGAAATATGTTTCAACATTTCAGCTTTCAGAAACAATTTGTTTTTCATAATTGACATACATTTCCTTATTATATGAATTCTGAAAATCATTTGGGAGGGGCATTGTAATGCTCCAATATTTAATCTTTACATAATCTCCGACGAATTAATTTAAAATCTTTTTAATTACAGTGCTACTCTACCATACATGTATAAGTAATACGAATTGGTGAACTTGTACTAGTATATTTGTTGCGATGTTTCATAATAATTGCATCCATTACTCTGACTGGTAATGCTGTGAACCCTAGAGCTTCTCTAATTTATAACATGTCAAACGTTTTAATAATATTTGACCTTTTTTTGTATATTTTATATAATTGTGTTGTACAACTTGTACTGTATAGTTTTCCATCTGAACTGTATGATTTCCATTTGTATGATTTTCCATTTGTATTATATGACTTTCATTTGTATTGTGGTATTTTGTATTGTATCGTATGAATTGTTTGTTATGATTTAATATGTTTAAAGGCTATCATTAGTGTAATATTTCACCAATGTAATGTAATAATAAATACCCTTTTACCACAGCATAGCCTGTATCAGCCCTCGACTAATATCATCCCTGAGGCCTTCGGCCCTCGGGCTGATATTGGAATCTCAGTCTGATACAAGATGTGATATGGAAAAGGGTATGTATTATTCTCTGTATAGATCTAGGTTATCAATGATGTTCTCTGGAATGTAATACAAAATACCATTGCATGATCTTAGCTATTTCCCTAGGAAATTGTATTTGTGTGGACTCCAAGTTTCTGTGGGAAATGAAAAAAAAAGCCAATTAGCATATGCTTTATGCAATGTAAAATATATGTTTATTAAATTGACTTAAGAACCCCTTTATACATTCTACAACGATTTTAGGGTAGGTAGTTCTATTACCTTCTAATTGGTGTAAAAGATATACAGAGTTTGTCGTAATTTGCAACCAAATCTGAACATAAGATTGGGCCAAGCTAAAGAATCTGAAAACTTGTTTTACTCACATTACCCCACGTAAGTAAGTAATTGAACACGACAATTATTAATCCGTAATTCTTGGTATTAAAAAAATGTTTGTATCAAAATGGTTTGTTTTGGATGTTGTAAAAAAAAAAAGAAATAAACCCAAGGGTTTACAGTATTGTACACTTTTATTTAATAAAATTTCTTTCGAAAATCAGTATTGTATAGCGATTGAATGTCATTATTTTCTTTTTAATATTTTCTAGGTTGATTAATAACTTAAAAGAGGGAGACAGTATGATCAAAAGTGGATATTTAATTAAGAAATTGTCCCTCATATACCATATTTGAATGTTTAGGAAACTGCATCTTAGATGGGTGTAAATTGGTACCATACTTACCAAGCAGTGTGTCCTTGAAAGGATATACAACACGCCATGATTGTGCAGGGACTGATCAGTCTTCGATCACTTCAAGTGATCGGTCCCAAATGCATTTAAAGTTGTCATCATTGTTGTTATCAATCGCCCAATATCCAATTTCTGTCATTTGTGTTACTTTCTCTATAGCTAGATCAAAACTATAGCACACTCTATAAAAACAGTATTTGGTCAACTACAAGATATACAGGCATTCATATTGCAATCAAACATTAGATGAAGCTTCGAATTCGACGCGTGATAAAAAAAAATCTTTTTGATTAAAAAAGTTTGTAACAAAAACGAAATAAATAATTTTCTATTCTATATAAATAACATGGCGATATTGTGGACACGGCTCTTGTACAAAGGAAAATCAAATATCAACATGAGAAATGGGCCGCCAAGTAAAGAACATGTCTTAAAATATACTTATATATAACATTAGCAAAATATTTAATGCCAGGCTCAAAGGTCAAAATTCAAACAACATTCAAGTAATTCTAGTCTTACAAGTATATTACTTCTTTTATTCCAGTATTATGTAAACTGAAATAGAAAGGAAAAACAAATCGAAAAATTTCCATTCTAAATGGTTTGGGTTATGTGGATAATTCTTATGCTAAATAAGTATATCTTTGTAAATTAAAGAATGAAAGTTTTCACCACTCATTCCATTAGTTGCTAAATGAAAATGAGGCTAAAGAATAAAGAAGAATAAAATAGGAAATAATGCTTCATACTTTGATTATAAATTTCAATTAAAAGAAAGTAAATCGGATATGGTAATTAATCATAGCAATTTTAAGATATAAAAAGAATATATTTTCCTTCGTATCACATCAGGAAATATGATGGCGGGAAGTTAAATTTTCTCTTTCAATCACGCTTACATTTAACTGTTTAATGACTTTACAATGTCAAAAAATATTCATTTCTATTGCATGCATTCGATGTTTATCAGCAAGTCAATGCTGGACTATTTTGTATATAAGTAGCAGGCTCAAAATTTATTGCGAGCGAAGCGAGCTCTAAGAACCAGTGTGCGCGGGAAAAAAACCGAGCTTAACTTACAGTTCATCAAACAAATTTTTTTGTCTACGTCTCATAATGCTCTCTAATGTTTTCACCCGTGGTGCTATGCCAAAAATGGCCGACTTTTAACTCGTAATTTACGGTGACTTAAAGTTTGAAGACACGTTTTGAGTACCGCATATGCTTTGGCGAGACTCAAACGATTTGTTACATGCTTCCATACCTTCGTATTGAGTCGAGAAACGTAAACGAAGACGAACAAAGTCATGGATGACGTCACAGTGCACTCGCGCTATATTTCCCGCGATAAATTTAGAGGTGGATCAAACATCTGTAATGAGTGTACAGGCTATTTCAGTATAGACTTCGATACCTGCCTCATTGACATATGATTTGTTTTTAATCTTTTTTTTAATATCGAGATTATATATATATATATATATATATATATATATATATATATATATATATATATATATATATATACTAGCAAGAGCCATACTTTACTGTCATATCGATCCATTTTTAAGCTATATAATTGTGCATGCATGTACAATAGGCAGGTAAGTATATGAGTAGGGAGAAAATAAACAATAGGACATTTTGAACTTAATAAAAAGGAATAAAATGAAAAAATAAACAGGTAAAAAAAATTGTGTAGATATTGCATATAGTCAGTCCATTAAATTTAAAAGTTGGAAATTACACACCTACAAACAGGTACCGCTCTCTCTCTCTCTCTCTCTCTCTCTCTCTCTCTCTCTCTCTCTCTCTCTCTCTCTCTGGGTAGGGGGTTGCGCTGTATGTATCATAACCATTAAAATTAGTACCTTGGCATACTTATTAAAAATCAAAATTTCTTTGACGTTCGTTGATTCCTAAATTAAACTATAAGTTGACAATGATGCAAGGTATGTTTAATTCTTGTTGTGCTCGCCACAACGGTAGCACGGTAAAACATCTTATGCAAATAGAACCAAATATTGTATCAGTAGATCCATTGTACAGTTGGACAGTGACAATACATTCACATATCTACTGCCTATCGTATGGGTATTAAAATTGGTATATGAGAGGACAATGAAATCTAATTACTATACAAGCCTAATATTGAGCTTAATTGAAATCGAAACATTCGAAACTTATTTATCGAAACATAATGCAACATCAAGCTGATAAACATTGTAGCAAAAACATTTTGTAATTAAAGAAAGTCAACGATCTTATACCAAGAGAACTAAGTAATCATTGCTGATATGAATAAATATGAGAATTACATTATAGAGAGAATGGCGCTTGTAAAATTCAAATTCAAATTCAAATTTGAAGATTCAAATGACAAATGCATGATCACTGGTATCGATGTCTTTGTCAGAAATTATTATGGCAGCTATTAATACATGTGATGTTTAATAATCAATCTGTAATATGTATCGCAATCAAAATTGAGATTTTAGAGAACGAGAAGTATTTCTGGAAACCCATTCATTTCATATGTTTACAAATGAAACATTACAGACTGAAATATGTGCTAAGACATCCGATGACAATTGATCTTCATTTGCATAGCACTATATTTAAAGATTAATGAATATCATTAGATTTATGAATATGATCAATGAAATTACGTTGTTAGAGTACCAGGTTTTTTTTACATACCAAACATTGTAACCTACTCTCTTGGTTATGCTAATTGCTATTGCAAGCTTTTCGGCTATTGATAAGATACAAATACTTATCAATGTGACATTGAGACAATCTAAGGCCATATCTTTACGTAAACAAATTAATCAAATCTGGTATAATCAACTGACAATCACAAATCGTACCACAAACTGGAAATTCCACATAACTTCTCATAATATTTTATGTTACGCAATTGATTATTTTTATAAATTGAATAGTTATTAATATCATTGTATTATACATTGCATGTTACTAATGAATGATAATGAAAAATGATGAAGGTACAATGAAAATCTTAAAAAAAAGCTGCTATTTTTACTACTTATTAACGAAATAGAGCGAACTTATGAAAACATTTTGTGTGAAGAATTTAAAAATCAAGGCGCCATTTATCTAAATGTAGAAAGACTGTATATGTTTATTATTCTAACAAATTAGTACAATAATTGAAAGACACAATTAGAAACAATTAATATATGTACATATAACATATGAAAAAAAATCCTAGTTTTAACATTTCCTTGAAGTGACATCTTTGAATATTCAAGGTGAAAAAATCGTCTCCTATGATTATATTTACTTAAACAGGTTTCATTGGACAAAACCAGATGAAGACAACATCCCGGATATAGTGAACGCAATCAGAATTCCTTTATTTATATTACAGGAATTGAGAGGTCCCTTTCGAATTGAATAATATTTAAACTCAATATGATCATTTGGTCTTAATCTGTTGGTATCAATAGTTTTCAAAATATTTTATATGTTCACCAGTTCATTTTAAGGTAATTTTAAACAAATGATAACAATGGAAAATTTTTGTTCTATTCTGGTTTTTCTTGTACCCCCAAAAAGATTTGCAGGATCGATAAATGTTTTGTTATCAGTGATTGTCGGGGGTTTTTTTCTCTCAAAATTTTTTTTTTTTAAAAATTGACGTAGTGATCAATTCTTTAATAAAATTCTTTAACATTTGATTAGACCGTTTTACATCTTTTCACCTCAAGGATTCTTTTTACCTGAATTTTGTATTTCAAAAACATGTTTAATGACTTTTGCTTATACATGTACCTCAGGCCAATTTTATAGCTGTTACAATTCAGATTACCTAATCGAATTACAAATTACTACATAATGGATGACACAATCGCTTAAAAGCTATAGTGATAGTTTTCCAGTGGATATTGTCTTTCCACAAATTTATTTAAAAATTAAATTTGTTGTAATGACTAAGTAGTCATATCAACAAATTTAATTCTTAAATGAATTTGTGGAAAGGCAATATTTTAAAATACTAATAAACGAGAAATTTTAAAACTGTTATGCTTAAAATTCATGTTTCTATATACAGTTGTTCGGAAAAAAAGAAACGTTAAGTTGTCCTACGTGTAACAAATGTATATGCACTCAATACTAAAGGTGAAAATGGATGGCTGGACTGTCCTGGCTACTACCAATTCGGCTATTCTACAGTATATGGTGGTTTGAACAGTGCAAAACCAAACTTCTTACTCATCATGTTTTCAGAACGCGAATTTCACTAATTCACAAAGTTTTAACAGACATTTAGCTCATACTAAGAAAAATATACGTTCGGAGGCAAAAGATCGAAATACTGGGACTCGATGGCAAACTTAACAACTTTATATATGTTATTGCCCAGCTCAAAACGACGCGTGTCAAAGTTTTTCTCTCTGTCGCCTGAATGCTAATAAAGTGATGGGAATTGGCAGCGTTAAGTAGACAAATTATTCAAAAGTTTCCGGAACACCCATTGTTACAAATTATAATTCCCACATCATGTGCCTTCATTTTTTGCATGTCTGATGTATGTTGATGAGAATCATATAGATTAATATTTATTTTGCAAATAATTCGCTATTGTCTATTTAAATCGCCTAGTTTCATTTCGTATGTTAATAGATTGTCTATATTTTTTATCTTTAGAATTTGAGCTGATGAATATATTCATATTTTTAAACAAAACGATTCTGATTATGTTTATAAGAGTACACCTTTAAGTGGCGAAAATAAATCTCTATTAATATGAAGTTGCTATGATATGCTAATATTGCTTGATATTTTGACACAGTTTATCTTTTTTGCCTGGGTATGTATTATAATATAATTATTAACGTTTATTTTTATATTTCATTTAAGTGTAATGTATGCATATGTGTGTCAATTGCAATAATTTTCAGCGATTAGAAAAACCAGATTCAAAAAAATTAACATGTTACATCACAATCAAGGCTTGGCAAAAACATGCATAAAGAAGAATCACGAGATAGAATTTAAAATTGAAATTCACCAAAAACGCGATAAGAAAAGCAAAAAGTGATAACTTATTTTATAGTAGATATTATCTAAGATATAAAAATAAACATTAAAGAGCTCTTATTGTGGTTGCCTACTAAACATAATCACAAATTATTATTAATTAAAAAATTAAGATAATTACAAAATATTTTTCGAAGCATTAATTTGCATTTTGCTACAAACTATGTTCTAAAAACGTTTTTATATCATCAGAAGGCATCAACCAGCGATTTTTGATAAATTGCAATGTAACTTTATCATGCTTTTTTACAATATTCATTGTGCATTGTTTTGCAGTCCTATTATTAAATACTGGTATATCCTGAACATTGTTAACAGATGGAACATCAATGGGGGTTTTCTGGGATACTTTTACCGATTATCTAATTTAAGGAATTTTCCTGACTAAATGCGCGTTTGCTATGACAAATTTCCGCAATGATTACTCTAATATCCCTAATGATATGCATGGTTTAATTGTCAAAATCTATATATCGCAGTCCACTTCGATAAACAAATTTATCCATAAAATATTTCTCTTGTATGAATGAACAGGTAAAATGTTGATTTGTCTTGAAGATAAATGTACAAGGCTTATAATTAGATATAGAAAGCTACAACTGTCAAACCTTATCATCTCACTAAACTTGAACCTGGCAACCAAATTGACAGTCTGCACGGCAAAGCACGTGCGTAGGTCATTCGACATTGTTTTAATGAGTTTGGATGCTCCAGTTTTGAATCGATGTGGGTTCGTTTACCAATAGCCATTTATGACAGAAAATGTGGCAGAAAATTGTATCTTTATCATAACTGCGTACCCTGAAAAGTGTAAATTGGTGTGTATCCAGTATATACTACATGTAGTAATCAGTAACATGATCGTTCAAAGGCAATTTTTTAAATTCATCATCATTTTTTTTTTAAATTTTGAAATTAAGTACATCCATCAATAATTTAATGTATACCGCTTTATTTTCGCTTCCTCAGATTCATGCTGAAGTGATGGGCTTATACTTGGTTTGAAGTTGAATTTTTAACCGGATAACATGAAAACAAACTGAACTTGACAACAATTAAGTATGCATTAAGCGGACTTGTGTTTTTGATCTTAATAGCTATAAGATTGCAAGTTTGATAAATATTCTGGATCCATGTCGCCTTACTAAATCATTTTCTCTTAAAATAACAGGAATACCTCAAATGTACAAATTGAAGGTGTCTGAAATGAGAAAAACTGTAAACAAGATGAAGTCTAGACTCTACCATAAAGAGGTTTTGAAGTTTTTTTTATATCTGGTGGTGAAGGGGGTGACAGTCACATGTGATGCAATGTTTCAAGATCATATGCAAATTAAGAGTAATAAAGATTACCACACACAATTTCGTTTTGTTTACTAATGAAGGTTTCTTCTATTCACTCTGTTATTTTTCTTATTAAGTATAGAAGCAAAAACCAAACCAATCTTATACTAATTTTAACTACTATAATTTGCATAAAAGATGTTGATTATTTTACAAAATATAAAAATCTAGAACATAAATTTTTGTTCTTGGTAATTAAGATAAAAACAAATCTGTTATTTGAGGTTAAGTAAACGATCCGCTCCTCTCACATTTGAAGCGATTCCGACGAGGTGCGGATCATTAGATGAAAGCAACGAGTTCAATCAAACAATTCAATTCAAACAATTAGACAATTAAAAGTCTAATCCAAAATATCATGAATAATTTATCATAGGGAAAACATAAAAATTATTGCAAATGGTTTTTTTTAAAGATCAAACGGATTTTTTTTTATAACATTTCAGCAAACAGCCGGATGGATATCATGTTCGCTAGCCTAGGGTTTCTGATCCGCTTTGCTTCTCATCGGGAGCGGTGTGGTTCAAAACCCTTGGCTATCAAAGATGGAGAAGAACAATTTATATAGTTGAGAATTGCAAAGAATAAAATTGAAAAATAAATCGTAAATTGAATAATGGAATTACAAAATGCCGTATAGTAGCTCTCAGAGGATGTTTAATTAGGTAAATACAATTGTGTACGTGCAGGATACCTGAGAAAAGTTCTCGCTAGTTTCTGAACTATCGAAATTTCTAAATACATTTTTGCGGGAAATCATAACCAAAAATGTTCAAGACAATTACATTAAGCATCTGATGTTCATATATGTAGCTACTTCAGACTCCTCATAATTCTTGTTGACACTTTAACCCATATATAAAAGTGATTTTCTGAACAAATAAAGATGACAATTATTGTTTGGGACGTGATTTTTTTCAGGGTTGGAAAGCTTAAGGTGGTATGGGACACTGCCATGTTGTGACGTGATGTTTATCGAAATAAACAATAAAATGAAGTGTAATTTAATGAGAAGTTTCTTTGCCAATGTTGTCACGTAACAGCGTAGCTCAGTGGGTTAGAGGATTAACTACAAATCTGTAGGTCATGAGTTCGAATCCCGCTCGGTGATTTACATTTTTTAACTCTCCAAATCTTTTTAAAAGCTATTTTTGGTTAAATATTGTAAAATTTGAAAATTCTAAACCGATGAAAGTATTTCAATTATAATGCACTTTAATCGACATTAATATCGACAGTTGACCCATACATGTACTACCTTAAGCTATAGCTACCTGCATCGCAAATATGTAAAAAGTAACGGACTACCAATACATTGTGCAAAAAATGAAGTCATTTTTGTCATTACATAACATCCGGGTACATGTATTTCTTTATGTTTGGGCAGTAAAATAGTTAGTTTTATGGCGTATTCGAAGGTAATATACAGAACGCAATAAAGTACAACCGTCAATGGTCTTTCATAATCAACGCGAGTTCTCTCCAAGAGCTTCAGTTTCTTCCAACCTATTTTGGTTTTACCTAACAATGACATAGTTGCTGTTTCCTTCTGCAATAACAATGTTTCACGATCTCTTCAGATTCTTGTAAGTAGTACATGCAACATCCTTACCGGTGCTCTGTATTATTTGCGGTAGGTAGAAAGATACGCAAAAGTTATAAACAGGCACTGTGCAGGAGCAGGTGCTGGCACAATAAAAGCTAACATGAGGCAATGATTCTTTTCCTCTTTTAAGTGAAATTATTTTGAATTTGTTGCATTTATAACGATCAACAGATAACACAATCACAATGAAGGACTGAACCAGTCCTGGCTAAACGTATACAACTATACAAGATTTTTATATTGTTTTGCATATTGTTTTACTGCTGTCCATCTATCTCTGTGTCGATCGGTCGGTCCACCAACAGTTTCTGTTCAATTTCATCGAAAAGGTTGCACTTATTGACATGAAATTTACCATTATAATAATAATATCTACATATTGTAGGTCAAGCTCATTTAAGGGTACGATCGAGCCATTTTCGACAGAGTTATGCCCCTTGGGCATAGAAAAATGCCAATTATTTGCAGTTTCCGTTCATTTACTTCGCAGACGTTTCGGGGGGGGGGGGGGGGGGGGTAAGTGAGTGTTTCACAAACATATCTTGTTTAATTTAACATAAATGAAAAAGTCAAAATTAAATGAATACATAAAATTAACCTGTTTGAGGTAATAATAGAATGGATAACTACTAAATGAAATTCCGTTAAAATATCCGTTTATCACAAACTGCTTGTGTATTTAATAGTAGCGCGTGTTTTGGTGTTAAAGCGGTTGTCCACAAATCATTACAGTGGCTGGTTCCAACAGGTGCAAAGGGTACAAACACATACTATTTTTGGAGATGATGGATGGCAAGACTGTTTATTAATAAAGATTCCTCTAAATTAGACGGAAAAAACTTGGAGGAAGCAAGCAGAGTCATTATGATCCATTTGTCAACGACAAAATATCTGTTTTACTGAAAATTAGGTTGGTAAACATGGTTTTTTCAAACCCTAGGCGTCGGAGCAATGCCGAGTCGTAACTTTCAACACGTTTTAGATCTGCTTTCACCCCGTTTATTACTTTGAATTGGAGTTTTATGAATAAAGTTTTTTTTAAACTTAGTTATAAAATCTAATATTATATAACTTTAACTTTTTAAACCGCGTTTAAACGCATTACTTAACAGTGTTCAGTTTACTTAGTGACAGCATTTTTCAAATGCCTACAAGAAATAAATTTAACAATGTTAAATATTGTATTATTCTATTCTTTAGGTTTTGACAGTTGAAGTCGAAAAATAAGCCACAATAACTTTAAGACTCCCAAGGCTGATTGTATGAGTTTCGAATCAGCCGAGATGGGTCCACTTTACATTCCATAAATATTGAACAATGTATTGTTCATTCGATTCAACATATATACTAATAGAGAAATACGATAATTTACGCTATTCATTTTACGTTCTACTGAGAAAATATTACGACAATTTACCTTTTTAATTTTACTTTATATTGATAAAAGAGTTATTTAAAGAGAAAATAAGTTGCAAACAGTATTATAAATGCTTTCTCTGATGTTTCATATGGGCTATGAAGGTGCGATCATAGCAGAAAAAAATGCATACGCCGGCAATGTATTACAAGTAATCTGCTATAAATGTACTCGCTTCCTCATAACGGCATGGAACGTGTATCAAGGGAAGCTATTTATGTTTTTAATTTTTCGGGCTTACATGTAAGTAATTTAAACTGCAGTAAGTTAAATCTATTAAAATATTTGTTAGCTGATTTTACTGATTCGTCGCATTGAAAGTTCATATTGTATAGACACAGTCCATCGTGTTCCTGTGTGAGAAGTCAATCCTCACTTGATAGATCACAAAGAAACAGTTGGCGCTGTTTTCAGGCTCTCGGACCATACAGAAGTGACAAATTCCCTGTCCCTCAGCAACGACCGTGACAGCCTACATGAATTAATTGAATATTAATTCTGTAATAATAGGTCATTTCGTGCTAAGGCAGAGCCACGAGTGGACATTTATGGCTCATTTTGGTCAATTATTTCTGATGATATAGAGATGGACAGAGCAGTTTTTGACAACCTTGAGATGGATTTGCGGACGTTTTCTTCCTTGAAGGAAATCGTGTGAAAGTTGGACATAGACATATATGTTTTACTGATAAAGATGAAGGGGGAAAATTATAGAAACCGTAGAAAACATCAACGGTCTTGGTGGAATGTTGAATGTTTCTCTATGGACTTAAACTTTGATTATTTGATTTTAATGCATGTAATCAGGTTTTTAAACTTTACTATATTCTACCAGCTGGCCATCACAATATATAATTTTGGTGTCTGTACTCTGATAATAAAGGGATTTTCTGCATCTTATCATTGTATACACAGTCATTTTTAAATATATTTATGAAAACTTTCTTGCGATAAACTCTACAATGAACAATTTAACATCTAAATAATTTGATATGTGCCTCCTTCTCAATTAAATACCATGTAATAAATAACTACATACTTCATAATAAGCATCTTCTCTCGAAATTATTATTAATGTCGGTCAAAATAGTTTATAAGATTCAAAAGGTGGGGGTTATTATTGAAAACCTCTTTAAGGTATTGTTGTTCGACACGAATTCATTACAAAAACACATTCGAAGAATGCTTCTGGATGCCAAAACCATATTACACGAAAATCAAAATCTTTGTATCAAATTTTAAACTTAGAAATATTGAGTTTTTAGAGGAAAGTAACGAATACATATACGTAATATTAATTGAACATAAATGATTTTGACAAGGTATATTCTTGAACTCGAACATAAATCAACTGCTTTGAAGCAATTGTTATGCGAACTTAATGCAGAGTATGCCACCATGAAATCATTTGCATTTTATTGATAAACAAAAATCTGTTTTGACAACTACGTATTACATTTTTTTTCTTTATTAACAAATGTGAAAACAAGTTAATTTATTTCTTTTTTTTAAAAATCAAGCTTTTTTACCTCAAAATAACATCTTTCTGAATTTCTATCGTTTTAATTGTTATCATGTATATAGTCTCATTATCGCCTTCACAAACAAATGCTTACCGACACATCATTCAGACCGCGATATTAGCGTTATAAACAGGAAAAAAAACAAGAAAGGAATAAAACAGCGATTGTTTTCAAGCGACATTTTAATAATGATAAATTTTGAGATAGGAACCCTAATTACGACATGATGATTAATATATCATTATTTACAAATAAGCTGATGTCTTCTTCCAAACGGCGCAATATTTTTTATTAACCATTGTTTCAACACTTAATTTCGACGAGGACGGGAATACGTTTGTTATTAACAACAGCACTGTGTCCATAGCTTGTGTAATGAAACGAGAAGACCGGGCTTAATTTAGCTCCTGGATACCTTTGTCTTTACGAGTGTGGTTACCCACAAGATGTCCGTGTCATTTTGCAGTCATTTATCAATTTTGTTCCACAAATATTGTCTTAAATTTTCAAAATAAGAATCTTGACAACATTCATTGAACATTTTGTACTGTGTAAACTTATTTGAAAAATATATCATTTTGTGGGAAAAAAAGCATAACTCTTTGACAACATTCAGAGAAAGTTTGCACTGTGTAAACTTGACTGTTTAAAAGCGTACATCAATTTTAAATGTTATTTATCTTATTAAGGTTTTGAGAAAATTAAATGTGACCATATTGGCTTTACTTTGGAATATACAGAAATAAACTAATTCACATCAATTATTCGAGGTTTTGGTGGGTTTTGTTTTTTTTTTTTTGGGGGGGGGGGGGGGGAGTTTGTTTAATTATTGGTTTCATTGCCACCGAACAATTGCCTTCATGATAAATACATGTACAAAGAGCTCAGGCATTCATCAGCAACTTGACTTGCATTTATAAACAAATGTTGGTATTGTCGAATAAATGCACAAGGTAACCTGAAAATCTGCATATAAACTGCCTAAACACTGGTAATTTAGAGAGTATAAACTTACTAGTCTCAATGCCATTGCACTCATTAAAAAATAATCCATTTCCTAGTGTAAAATAATTACCTAAATCATGTGAAATATCACAAACAAAATTGTATGTAACGTTTTAGCTAACGACGAAATAATAAAGCATAGTCATTTAATGTATCGTGCACAAGAACGTGTTTTTAAAGCATGGTTTCTAACTTTTGGTGCACAATTCAGTATTCTATGCGTCATTGACCTTTTATTGTATTTGTATTTGGAAATATTTCATAACAAATATTGATACGTGTTGCACATTAATGGGAAAAACCATAACGATTACAAACCTCAAAATAACCACAATTTAAAAGTTTGTGTCAAATAATTTAGCATATTACCTAAGTAAACATTGATTGATATTCTGAGGAAATATGTTGTCATTTAAATTAACGATTTGTGCAGTGTGCCCATCATAGTTTGTTAATGATCAATTATCATTTCTTGGAAATGCGACCTAAATTGGGACTTAATGGAGACATATTGGGGATGGGGGGGGGGGGGGGGCAAGGATTAAAATTGAGCAATCATCAGTCATTCTCAAAATGAAAAAAAAATACTATATACAACATTAACTTAATGAAATGGGAAAATAAAATATTTTTAAAGATTTGTTAATGGACCACTATAGGGTTATTTATGAAAATAATCTTTTATTAAGAAATGAATATGATTACGAAAATGGGAAAAACAAATTTCAAAGATCACAAATTGTTTTGGTGGGGCTTTGGAGTTTTTATAAATGATTTAATTTATACGTTTCTTTAAAGACCCAAATAATGTTATGTAATTTTTCTTTAAAATGACACATTTGCTAGATACTTAACAGCAGCCTGGATGCAATGACATTAAATTCTCCTCAGAAGACACTGTCATTTTCCCGCGCTTGGCACGCAGTTAATCACCAGACCTTCTTCATTACGAGGATACAAGACAATTAGTAATAATACACTTAAATGTGATGTTTAGTTCTAATTATAACATTTTGTGGAAATATTGTCAAGAAAAATAGTTTCATATCCAGGTTACCTCAAAGTTTTCCTCATTAACATTAATGTCTCCCTGTGTACATTAGAGTTGAAATGAGCGTTAGTCATCATTCACGATCATTCATCTTGGCAGACTTATTTTTTATTTTTCTGCAAAAAAATATGCAATTATCGCAAAATAATTGCAAGTTAGATGCATATAAATCTGTTTATTTCAGACATGTATAACAATTTCTTCATATTAAAAACTCTTCAGACATTTTTAATTAGTGTATTGTTTAGCTTTGTTTATGCAATATTTTATATTAAATTCGGCATGAAACTCCATAGATATCAATTATTTTATTGTGCATTAGAATATATTAAATGTTTCACTTTAAAATAGAATTATATTAATTGTTACTTTGGTACAATGTTTATCGTATTACTTTTAAATTTACTTTGAGACTTTGAAATATATAACAATACAGACCCTTCGATCAAAACAATCTATTTTCTTTGCTTTGATAAATTTTGAAATTATAGAAACAAAGTTGTCATAATAGAAAAGTATGTTTTTGGGTGTTCTTTATATCATGGGGATTTGACGTATTTCCTTAAAATTATTGTTGTGACTTGGTTTAAATCTGATAAAGATATATATTTAATTATCTTCAATCTCGTCAAATTTATTTGAAATGTTCACTAAATTCAACTGCATAATACCTTATCTTTAGTACATCGATAATGATAATGCAAATTAATTAGGTTTACAAATTGAGGTTTATTTTAACTGTCAACACACATTTCCGAGTAAATACAACTATACTTTACAGCATATTAGACCAAAAGTAGACATTGTTGAGATGACGACAGTCTCTGAAGGCCCTGCTCTTGATAAAGGACGCTAAACTGTACCAAAAAACTAAAGTTGTGGTTGAAAAAGGCAATTTTAAAGTTTTTTAATGCATTTACATGTATGTATTATGAGAGGAAGATCGATTAGATCAAATCAAATGATAACCAGACGTTTACGTTCTAATTATGTAAAACATTTGTATTTTGAATAACAGCTGCATACAAAAGATGACTATAAATTGATACAATGTAGGCATGTTAATTAACTCCAGAAAACCCATTTGGTTGATCATAATTTGTGGAGTTTTTTTAGTTTTTGATTCATTTGAGATTTATTTTTTATTTGCGTACGCATTAATGATTGTCACAGTCCGTGGCATCGTTGAAAACGAATCTTTTTACTGAGACTAGAAGCCGGACCTCAATACTTCAATAGCTGGAACTATGTATGATTAATTGATTATAGCAAATACAATCCGAAGTATGCTGGATGCAGGTATATTATCTCCTTTATTCAGGTGATTGGTGATATATTTTCGTTCCACAGAAAGATGCAGCGTCTAACGTTGATAGTAATTCATAATATTTTGTAGAACTTTTTCCTTCCCAGTTTAAAAATGTAATCTTTTATTAAAAAAGGTCTCTTTAAATAAAGAGTAGCGATAAATTCAATACCCTTGCTTAGTATACAGGCTAGGAACCAATGAATTGTTTTCAGATTCACCTTGTCATGATCTGATACCTTACTTTTAGTATCTTCCAAAACAGTCTTCACCACGATCGCAAATATTATTAAAAAATCTGTAATGGTATCACTTTTTAATTATTTTCAGATCATTACATGTAATATCAAAATTTCACGCGCAGTTTCTCGAAATTTACCTGACACAAGCGTTTGTCTGACGCGTTTGTACTGAGCAATTTGTTGTAGAACTGACTGATAAAGTATGAAAGAAAACCTAAGTGACATGCAGTCCTAAAAAAATCATCAGATGGACCATGCCTTTGGTGCCTGATTGGAGTCATTAAAGACAACAACAGCATTTTATTTTTATAAATAATCGATGAAGCCCAATGGAAATGATAACCACCTTGCGGCAATCCCCTTACCTTACCCCGATACCTTTAGCTACACGATGCCTTTATCAATCCATTTCGACCAAAGAATCATTTTCTTACTTACAGTTAAACGTAGTACCAGCTTACCAGCTTCTTCACACATAAACTTTGAAATTTTACCAAGAAAAAATTAATGTTGACAACCCATGGGCTTTGAACAAATCATGCATCCCACGTCGGTTTTTTAGTAATGCCGATGTAAAAAGGTGGGTCTTAGACTTGCATTTGTTTGGGCCTTTTCTTTTTGTACAATACGTGCATTACAACTGGACATCTAGGGTTATAAAAAGAAATTGATGCGTTCGATTGATTTTCATAATTAAAATTTGCAGGGATGAGTACATTCAAAATATTGTAACAGATATTTTACCTTTGTAACCTTTTCCTTCCTTCAAGAGAAAAATTCTGAGGACATGGTTTTTCCAGTCACACCTGATGATGTGTCCAATAATTTTGTCTCATAGTCTTAGATTAACATGTTCTAGTCCGGATCGCATTCCGAAATATATTGTGTTGTTTAAGTAGCGCTGTTCCCTTAAGCTGTTGGGTTTGAGTTAAACAATACATTGATATTTTTATGTTCCTTTCAAAAGAATTAAAAAAATAAAAAATAAGATTGCATTCATCCAACGAGAAAATTTTAGTATAAAGGATGACAGTTTCAAGGGATCCGCTCTTTTTTCTTTGCTACCTTTGCCTTGTTTTGCCTCAACAGATTCCTTTTTATACATTATTACTTTGTGTTTTTTTATATCATCGGTAGATGTGAGTGTTCATCATTTTTGATATAATTTTGAAATGTATCGTTAGTAGATGGCTAGGTACATGTAGTTGGTATGGTAAAATGTTATATTTGATAGTCAGGACTATGACCACTATATATCAACTTTATATCAGTTGTACATACTGTATTATTAGAGATTGTTGCATGGTTCATATTTTCCTCATCTGCCTCTAAGCGGACATGAAATGATATACAAAGGAGTTCCAGAAAGATGTTAGAGTGGGTGAAAAAAGAGTAATGATGCAGAGAATATGATAAAGGACACGTGGTTGTGCTCAAATTAGGAGGCAACCCCTTATATTTTATGGTAAATATATAATAACAATATTTATAGGAATACATTAAGTAACTATAGACGAGACATTTTAGTTCTTTTTTTCATCCCAAAACCTATACATGTATTACCAAAATTGGGCAGATGTATATTGGAAATACTGTTGTATGTGCGTACATCCAAATTCATGGTTCTGTCCGTTCTAGTTATTTTTTTTAAACCTAGGGCATTTATTTCACTGTTTTTAAGATTATATAATTCTTCATCAACATATAATGTATTTATAATAATTTATAATGATTGAGAAATTTCTTTTATTATCAGAGGTATATCAACTTTAAGGCCTTTTAAAGCAAAGCCAAGGCCACTTCACCAATATTTTAATTTACTACTATTTAAGTAATTGAAAATAGCAGCAATGTATTAAAAGACCTTCTTAGTTTTTACATTTAAAAATATAAATTGGAGACCATAAGGAAACCAAAGTTGAGATAGTTGAATAAACTATTTATCATTTAACTACACGCCAGAAAACAACGGAATTGAAATAGTTTTCTTTGTATAGCAGAAAAAAAATTATTTCCATTCTTATGACTTTAACCAGTTTGAGTCGTCAATCAATCCGTAATAATTTACGTGTGCCAATATACATGTAAGTGTATTAAGCTTATAAACAAAGCGAATTTAATAGAATTGTGATTTATAATTGCTGTATGTTAATAAAATTAAATGATAAATTATCGAAAAGAATATCATTTGTATTGGTTTTGACGTGATTTTTTTATTTAAACACTTTTCTGCTTTTGGAGGAAAGATAGACAGGGAGAAAAGGTTTTATGTTGACTTTCTATTACACGTGGTATGATGGATCCAGACAAATTGGATTAATTTCCTAGGACTTTATTATAGATATTATAACTAAGCATGTCACAGATAAGTCACAGTGACTGTTATAACGTTAATGTTAATATAATAGTATATTAATATTTATATTTTTCTGTATAAATATTTGAAATGCATGCATTCTTATAATAACTAACAGGCAGTAAATCATGTTAGCTTAAACTTTTTAACAATGACAAAAAGTGAGAAAACGTACATAAAAATCAATTTTAAAATCTGCATTATCATCCAAAATTGTTAAGGGAATTTGCAAAAAGACACAAAATCATAAAAGCTGCGATCTTATAAATAACATTGCACATATGTTTTATGGGGTTTTTATATAGCAAGATTGGCAGAGTAATAATTACTAATTAGCTGCAATTGGAGTTTTTATCTAAAAAGTCTGGTGTTAAAATTAATTTTAATCAAGAGAAATGTTTGATCATCGATAAATAGAATGCTAAAAACCGTTGTTCCTAATCATTATTGACGCCTTTAGTCTGATAAAAATGCAAACCTCATTACCATTACCAAAATTTACACAGAGTTTAATACGCCTAGACTTTGGTATTTGGTATCTATTCCAAAGCACAACTTTCGATATTCTTTATTGCAATGGTAGCTTGAAAAAGAATAAAGGGCAGTTTGATGTGAATACTTACAAACTTAGCTAACTAAAGGTTTATCGTGTTTCTGTGCTATAATTTATTACAGTTTTGGCAAAAACGATGACTTATCGGCAACATCTGTTAAGGTGTACCGCAATACCAATGAAATTGCTAGACAAAAAGAATCAATGGTATCATTTTTTGAAATTCAAACATTGCTATGTACATGTAAGGCTATAACATGTTTGATATAAAGTAAATTATATTCAGTTTCAATGTTCAGGTGGGAGAATGGGTCTTGCAGTCCGCAGCTTTCGGTGTTGATAAAGTTCAAATTTCAAGTAGTGCAGAATTGTTTTTACTTTCTAATGTATTTCATGTACACGTATATTTTATTTCAATCTTCATCAAAGATAAAAAAAAATATCTTTTATAGAACTGCCGCAATGGTAATAAATACTGAAAGAAAATAAATGTGAATTAAAGATAATTGTAAATGAGTAGTACGAAGACTTTGCCTGGGTTGATTTTCAAAACAATGCTTCAATGATCAACTTACATGTATGAACAAACTGTATGAAGCTGGTTATTGTGATTTGTAATTGAACCCAATTTGTCAACGACAGTAATTAGAATTAAGTTTTTCTTTTTTAACCAAAGATATCACCGCAATATTAGGCATCTCATGTGCTTAAGACAAAAGCGGTAACTTCCGATTATTTAGTCGTTTAAGTCAACTAAGATTTAGTTTTTGATAAATACAAACATGGTAGATAAAAGAAAAAAATTTGAAATATTCAAACACAGTTTGCTTATACCTAATGAATTCTCCTCAACATTGAATATCGTGTGGCTATACTTTCTTATAAACTCTTTAGAACATGTGTATGTTGCTTTCAAGAATCCGTCAGTCTTTTTATTGTTTGAGTTTAAATAAGAATCAATGTGTTTATCCTTAATAAGTTATTAATGGAAATTAATATCAATTAGACAAATGACGATAACGACTTATAAATAAATCATATTCGTGCTTGGCATATCATACTGTTTGTAGATATATATGTTTGATTATCAATTAAACTTTTAATAACCTTTACGACGTCTATTAAATATTTTTTCAATTTATCAAAAATAGAACAATAGCTGCCGGTGGTATTGCTGTCGCGTGACAAAAGCGTTGTAGGTAATCACAATTCCAAATGATATATACTTTCATTGTAAGTGAAAAACCAATAATTAACAAATGTGTGAAAATAATCATTAATCATAGTTTTCCTTCCACTTAGAGTGATTTATTGAATCTCTTTTTCAACACTGTACTAAATAAACTGATTAAACATAGTAATAAAATGATAAACACTGTCGTATTGTTAGCGGATTATAAAACATTTCCTACAAAAAGTTCTTGATGACCCCTAGACCAATTATTCAATTACTTTACTAAGCGAAGATAAACTCGTCCTTCTTCGGTGGTAAAAACATCTAGAATTCTTGAATTAATAAATCCTTGCACATACAACTAATTTTTTAAAAATCACAATTGATTAAAAACAATATTCAAGAAACAAACTTATTCAAAAATTGGCTTGAATGTCTTGATTATCTGTCTTATAAATACTTTATTATTTGCCGTTTACGTCTAGAATATCAACAACAGAATTTTTTAATTCAACATCTCGTTGGACCTGTATGCCAGTGCCATACAAAATGAAAAACATTCCATACTCAGGTGACCATGTGGTAAGTTTTATTTTGTCAATAAATTCTATCTGTGCTTCAAATACGTCCTGTTGAATTCCTAATTCCATTAGAAACTTTTTTTTAAATGAGTAATTTCTAATTTTAATACCTTATTTCGAAAAATACCTCGTTTGTGTTTCCAATATACTTATTTGTAAATATATGATTTCCTGTACCATCAACCGCTGGAGGTTTTTTTTAACATATGCATGTTTACTTTCTAGAAATAAAAGAATTTTTGCATTACATGTATTAAATACCAAAAATTATTATAAGAACTGTAGTAGTAGAATTAGTAATAGTAAAGTATACTATAGTGTAATAGTATTAGTAGTAGAAGTATTAGTAGTATATCTATTTATTAATGGTGATATATGTAAATAAAGATTAGTACAATATATCACCAACAGTAATTACCTGTGTTTAATTTCAACATCCGGTCCATCAGGCCTATATGACTCTTTTAACATATTTTAAATGAAAAACAATTAGAGTTAAACAAATATATATTATTTTCTGAACACTTATGACTGTCTGTGCATAGAAGATGAATATATTAAGTAATTTGCAACCTAAGAAAGGTATTATGATATAAGTATATCTATTGCATCCGCATCTGACCACTTTAGAATATGAATAAATTCAGTGTTTTCAAACAGCTTTCTTTTGAATCATTATACTTAGGACAATTTAATGATAATGAATCCTAAAAAAATTAAGATATGTTATAATATATATACATCTGAGTATATCTCTTAAGTAATTTCAAAAGAAGTATCTGTCATGTAATACCAATTAGCGTGTCACATTCCAATGATACTATATTTACATGACACAATTAGAAGTATGAGTAATTAAAAAATAATGTCATACTACTCATAGGTATGTGTTGAAAATTTAATTACACTATATTTATAATACTGTAAATCTAGTTTTCTGACATTACGTTTATTTAAGTATTAAATGATGTAATTTACCGTAATGCATCACGCTTCCTTTATTCAGGAACGATTATTTTAATTAGGTGGAATAACACATCATCACAAAATGGCTGACCTCTGATCAAAACGACATTTTGTTTTATTAAAAGGATTTCATCGATGGTAACATGTAACTTACTCCAAAGCCTAGTGGGTAAAATATCGGGATTGTGATCTGTACACCTCGAGTTCGTATCCCGCTGGGGCTTTTGTTGTTACTTAATTGAATTTTTTTATATATTCATTTTCATCTCCAAACTGCAAATTTTTCGTTTATTTGACATATGTACACTTTAATTATCATTATATCGTTCATTATCAAATAATTTACTGTTAATTTGAGTGAGTTCTTCCAGGTGTATTATTCTACCTTAAGGAGACTGCTTGGTCAACCGAATTTACCATCAGACCTACCCTAATTATTTTAAATGATGTGTTAAGCTGATAACTATTATTAAGTAACGATAAAAAAAACCATATTTTTTAAAAATAAAGTTTTAATATTTTCCTATATCTTTATGCAAAACTCTTCTTCTTAAGGAGATTTATACAGTCTAAAAATGGCCTCGACCATTCAGCCCTCATAAGATTGTGTTTTAAGATAACTGGAAAATAATTTCATAATGATTCAAAATGACAATGACAATAGCAATAAAGGAAATTCAAGAAAATTGAAAAGACAATTTAAAATATGAATTTCTTCATCATAGCATTCATGTTATCATTTCATTTTATCATTGTAATTGTTTGTATGTGGTATACAGCTTTATTCGTACATAATAAAAGTTGTTAATAAAAGCGTCTTTTCAACTCTAAATAGTAAAGTTAAATTTAAAGCATGGAGATTGAATATTTAATACAATAGAGTATGAGCAACTTACACTAACATATTGACCATGAAAAGTTTTCACTATCAGCTCAATTTAGACAATGTTTATTTTGTACTAAAAATAGTTCAGAGTTAAAGACAAAATTGATGGTACTAAAAATGTTCGTTGTTGTCCGATGTCGACTGTGTATTGTTCTTATTTTTATTCACTCTAGACTAGATGCACGTAGATAGATCATACCTTTTGTTTCTGGGGTTAAAGACTCCAAATATATCTCACACAGCGAGCCACGAGTTCCGCTTGAGATGTCAAAGACCATCAAATAGTGACGGTAACTCATAATTGTTCATAATATGTCCATATTCACAAAACAAATTCTCGTGATGGAAAATAAAAACAAAATTATAGCATGAAATAAATTATGTCAAAATGTCCGCCGCTTCTTGGTTTTTGATACATTTTTGAACTGGATCCCGAAAAAGGTCGTCCAGAGGGCAAAAGACAAAAAGACAAGTTGTTTGATATTTGATGAGGATTTATCATAAATAAACAATAAGCTTAACTTATGCAGTAACAATAAATGTCAAAATATGTACAAAATAAATGATGTGGATCGCAGACGATAATTGCACTGAAGGTCATATTGCAATCATATTTTAGACATTGCAAAAACGCCCACTAAACGCCAACTTAATTTTAGATTGTCTGATTGAAATCTTACTATAACATTAAAGCTTTATTACCAATTTCTTGAAACTTGTAAGGGGAGAATCAAAACAGTGTGTATCCTTTAGATATGGAATAAATGCGTGATAGATAAAAAGCAGAGATGTGATCATGAATTGATCATATTTCATATACATGTAAAAACACAAGTCCAGCGACTTACCTAGCCCCCTTCTACTGCAACCTTATGTATCTGTCATGCAGTTGTACATACCGTCTACTGCAAATTTAAAAAAAAAAAAAGAAAAACAGTAACATTGCACTAGATATAAGTAAACTGTGAAACATTATTTGTAAAGCAAAAATGATATAAATTCATTTACGGATATTCTGCTTTATGTCGAATGTGATGGGAGTGTTACTAAGAACTTAAAACTTTTTAAAGATCTTAGTTCTAGATTAAATAAACTATTAACGGTAGGTTGTGTGTGAATGAAAAATGAGTTTAAAATACGGGAAAATAAAATTTAAAGACTTTGTAATAAATAAATGCCAGTAAAAATGTCCAAAATTCGTAATTTCCTCTGAAAAATAATATTAATAGTTTTCCTCTTTAAAACATAATAACGGAATATTTAATAAGATATTAGCATCTTTGATTAAGTATCTTTCCAGAACATAAGCACCTAGTTTGGTGTGTGGCAAGTTATTACATTTTAATTTCGTATCCTAAGCGCGGCTAATTGCTTTTAAAATTCTAACACTAATTACTCTGTACAAAACTATTAGTATGAAATCTATGAAAAATTTGCCGTAATGAACGTGGCTGTAATTAGGACTTGCTCTCGAAAGTAGATGCTATAAATTTTGTGTCAACTGGGTCTGTCTCTTCCACCTATATCACGTGGGTCTCGTTGCTCTACAGACATCGTTTTCCCGACATTCCATGACGATTCTTCATACGGTTTATCATTGTTTAATCTTGCATGGCACAATCTTTACTAAATTAATCTAGGTTAATTGCCAATCTTAATACACATCTGAAAAGAGTACTACTTTTAAAATACATGTTTTGCAAAAGAAAAATCAATTTGCTGAAAACAAACATCGCATCCATTAAAGTCCAGGTTGTGTGTCAGTAATTTTACAACAAGGTTATACTATCTAGTAACAAGTGAGAAAAAAACATTTATATCGCAAAAGTTAAAAAACAAACATTTGTTAAAGTGATTGCAATTTAGTGAAGCTAAGAATGTGCACGTACATATTTTAAGGTGAAAATTAGCCACACGTTTGGTTTTGTATGCGAAATCTCTCAAGTTTTATTTAGTATGCCAAATCTATTCCACGGCATAAAAACTATATGGAAACAACATCCAATGGCCAGGAAACATTTATGTCTTTAAATTTATGTATTGACTTTGACCTTTGACTCTTTCCCTTCATTTGATGTTCTAAATAATATGTCATAGAGATCAACTTTGCTTGCATATGATTCATCAACCAATGATCACATGGAAATTATTAAGTGTTAATATTCTATTCCTCAACATATTCATCATATTGCATTCATTTAACAGTTTAAGCTGTTTTAGGAAGGTAGATATATATATCTAAGATAAAAATTTCTTTAAATAATTGCAGAGAATATAAAAGAATCGAATGCTACATGTAGAATTATTTTCATTTCAGATTAAGGCAAATATTACTATAAGTGATAAATGATTAAAGTGTCGCATGCAGTGTATAATTACAAGTATAAAAGGAAAGTGTAGTAGAAAGAAAATACAGATCAAACTACTTATTATACTCTATTAACATACTGAATGCAGTAACTTTCCTAATTTTGTCGTTTAATATTTATGTCAAACCATACCTTAAGAAATGTTCCCTTTTTTCTAAAATAATGAAATTATAAATTATAAGCGCGTGGTTATTGAAAGAAACACTTGTAAAACCGTATATATCATATATCAAACTTTAGAGGCAGTCTGTAAATCAAATTACTCATGATTTTGAATGTTTTACAAATTACTAATTATTATATCTAAATGTCAGGTTGATCTAAATCTATATTTAAATCACATTTACTGTGATATTATCATTCATGAAATTCGATTAGCCCAATAAACTGCCTTGTATTAAATGCGAAGACTAACGCTGTCCAATTGTAGTTAACAAATGGAACCGTAATGTCGGGGTTCGTATTCAAAGTTAACCGAGATTAAGACAACTTTGATACATTAACTTATTAAATTGGAAGATAAATAATACCGTTTCTTTTTTTTAAATAAGGACTTTTATTGCAAATAATTTATTTTGGTTATACAAAAGATTGTTGTTAAACTTGTTCTGTCACCTTTGAAATGCAGGTCATTAAAATTCTTAATTGCCACAAATGTGAGTCTCGTGTACTAGAATTAAAGAAATTAATGTTTTAGGCTGATTTCTAAGATTAAGAAAATTTATCATAATGAATTTAAAAATGAAAAACAATTTAATAAAAATTTTGATTTATTGGAATAATTATCTCTGTAGTGTGATTAATTGTTTACAATGGGGGTAGTTAAAAAATGTCCAAAAGCCTTGTTCAGTACTTGAGCTGGCGAAAACTGTTGTTTTTGGGATATCACTGAATGGTCAGCTACATGTACATTGTGTGATCCCTGAATCAAAAGCATACAATTATCGTCTACGACTCTCCCATGATGGATTTGGTTTATGATGACCACGTCTTATCTATGGAGCATCCTTCAGTGACCACTCGGGTAAATTTGTTGAAAGACAATTTGAGTGAATAGGCCAAACAACCAACGTACCATCAAAGGACACCGAGCAATCATGACGCCACGGCTCTAAGCGTTCAGTACATTATCACACCTTCTACTACTCGGACAGAAGACCATATAAATTGAATTCTCCAATTCTGCCTTTGAATAAATGATATAATCATTTTTAAATAACGTTTATAAGGGTTATTATGTCTGTCAGTTGATGAGAGTCTGAACAATTTGCGGCCATTATGGAAAGGAAATGACCCGTTATGCTGAAGAGCTTTACGAGTTAGATCGTCCGTGAAGTATTGTACAGGTTTACTGATGGCCTTCTGATTGCAGAAACGGACAGGCAATCCTGCTTATATTCCCTTTATTTGTTAATCATTTATTTACCCAGTATATTTGATATTCAGGGTATCACGCTGGTAATGGACCAGTACTAGTCTAAATATGTTTTGATGTTTCATATTATGTTTACTTTGCTTATTTTATTTTCCATTGTGTTTGCTATAAATGTACATGTTTTAATCAAAGTTGGGGTACATCTTACAAGATATGTTGAGAATATTGTGAGAGGTTTGAAATTTTTCATGGCGACTACTTTTTCCAAAGTACATGTAAATAAACCATCTTAATATGTCCGAGAAGTGTGTGGATCCTTTACTTTCAAACACGTGCCAGAGTAAATCCGAATTATATGAAAAAATGACGTATCCATGTATTGCACGTGTTAGCTTGTAAAAAAATATATATATTTCCGCAAATACTGTTGAAATTTTTTAGATCTTGTTTCCTAATCTTTGCTTATTTCTTATAATGAACCATGTATATTGTTGCTTTGTTGAATTAAATATAATATTACTGTTATCATATAATTAAACTTATTTCAAAGTGTTTTAATTATTTAATAACATTAAGCAACAGTCCATTAACTGTAAATCATTTGCAAAGTAAAAAGATATATCTAGGTCTAAATATTTACAAACAGCACATGTATATTCTTCAATAATATTGCAAATCATTATAGTATAAACACAATCATTTAGTAAAAATTAAAAATCAATGAATAAAGGTTTTATAACTTCCCTTTCTTTACTATATCTTATTGTATTTTTGTATTTTTTAATTTTTATATTGACAACCAATATTCACATTTGAAAGTGTGGAAAAATTCAAAATTATTGGGGGAAATTAAACAATTAATATGGTAGACGGAAGTACGGATGTGAAAAAAGTTGTAACAGCGATGATGTCTAACTGTATAACGAGCAGATACAGTATAGCGCTCATCACTGCTGGTATTTTTACAAAGAAAAAAATGTTCTATCGTGACTATAAGAAGGTTTTATACTTGTGTGTGGCAAGAGACATGAAATATCATGAACTGGACAGCCGTGAGAATTTACAAGCCAAGACCTCTGCTGACATGTTAATTGAATATAGATATAAATAAACTTGACAGATCGGCCCGGGAATTCCTTGACTCCGGGCTACACGGGAGCTTTCGGCTGGCAATGATGCATTATAATCTGTGAACAATCCCCAGAACTAATTGTCATCATGGGTGCTAAAATGAAACAAGTGACGCGAATTCACTCCACACCGTGCTAAGACCAAAGGTTTATTGCGAATACGGTGTGCTTTCTTCAAAGGGAATACGATATGTTTTCTTCCTAGCTGTTTTTTAAGCTACATTGCATTTATGATAAAGTATTTTGGCGCCTTTTGCAAGACTATTAAATAATTCCCTTTTTAAGACATGCATGTTTTCATGCATTCCAAAGAAAAAGACGTGATGGGGATGCCAAATTTCGGTCTTATAATTCAGCAAATTATGTTTAATAATTACTCGAGGTGATTAGCAATCTAATTTGTAATCAGTTGACCTATAAACTAGAATACTGCGATAGAATAATCATTAGTATTGCAAATAAAATTCAGCCGACAATGGATTTTTTTATTATCATTCCATAATTTACAATCATTGACCAAAATATGATCAGCCATTTAACCTTCATGATTCCATACAAATTATTGCAGTATCATCATTTGTACCGAATATGAATGCGTCATGCCAATCCATATTTTTTTGTGGGTTGTTCAAATATACTTTTAAATCATTAATTCTCAAATACTCTGTATTTGTACATTTGTAAATTAAATATTTTTGTTTTTTGTACCTCATGTACCATTGATATGGTTTGAGCGAAATAAACATTCAAACAAACGATAAATTAAAACAAATTTGAAAAAAATGAAGGATTTTTTCAATGTGTTCGAATCACCACAAATAGCCTTGTCAAGAATATCCCACTTTTTCCCCGCCACTTTAAATCCTAGCGTAATTGAAAATCAAATGAGGGCTGTTGTATTAATTTAGCATCAAACTCGTATTCAAGTTCTTTTATTGCATTTTGTCATGAATTGTTTCTACAAAAATGAAATTTGAAAATTATGGAACAGTTTAGCAATATGGTTAAATATAACACTGTGTAAAACCTGGGGTATTATTGTTTGGACAAAGTTGGGGAAATTTGATTTGAACAGGTGTCATATTTATTTCCTGTGATAATGAGATTATAAAGGCGGTAGCCATGAAAATATTATAATTTTACTTTCCAAAAGCGGGAAATTTAGCAATTAACCAACGAAGTTAATTCACATCAGGAAATTAAGCGCAAATAAAGTCTTCGCATCTTTTAGAAGTAGGAAAGGAAAATTATTGCCCGAATATTAATCAACTTTTGAAAAAAAATCTTACTTTCTTGTACCATTTATACATCTTTATTTTGAACAATATTTGATTTTTTATCTTTTGATTTTTCTTATACAGAAAATTTAGAAGCAAAATATCGTTTACTTAATAGTGATTATCAAACTTCATAATTCCAACTGAATTCTCTATTTTTCTTAATTCCGCAACTCTGATAGACCGATTTGCAATGTGCTTTAGTTTATGTATAATCTATTTCCACTCTTTAATCCCCATACAATAAACTGATCTCGCGCCATTTTCTGATTAATTTTGTTTAAAACATTTCATATGCTCTAGCTACGCTGAACTGTTTAAGGTTTTTTCCCGTTTGGGCATAAGGGTCCCTCGCTTTAAGAACACCAGGTAGGCCGCACTTATCATTAACCCCCTTTTATTCCTAATAAAAGGCTATCGTTAGGAGTAACTGGGTCCGGTTATTGACGCTTTATCACCGATGATCCTTCCAAAAAGATGACACAAATGACGTCCTCCTCTCAACCTCATGACAGGAGCGCTAGACAGGGACCGTTTTTTACCGGACAGTTCGTCCAGCGTAATCCTCAGGAAAAATTCAGATGAGAGGAGAGGTTAATGGGAAGACGGGGGTCCAATGATATACTATTATTGCCCCGCGAACGGTGACAAATATATCTCATTAGGGCTTCTGTGTGCAAAGGGCTTTAATTTTGAACTGACACATGTTTGCCATTATCAGATGAAAAATATGAAGATAAAAATATCATTTTACTTTAGCCTTTTTTCCTTATTAAGCTTTGGTAAGTTTTCCTTAGTAAACTTTGGTTAGACATTTCTTATAACGGGGCTCTTAATACACAACTAATGTTTTTCGTAAAATGTGCATAAAACTTTGCTCGTATTTTTTTTTATTTCTCTCTGGTCTTCTGCTCGTTATCCTTTTTAAACTGCATTTTCATGATCATTTTTCCCGAGTAACACAAACACAACTAAAACAACGGTAAATATTTTAGTTCTCGCCGACAAATTAGATTCTATGTATTCTAACGCTGCAAATATCAACAAATGTCAATACTTTCTGTGGTTATCCGAAATCATACACTGGAATATCCCCTTTTGATGCCGACAATCGAAATCTAATTAAAAGAACGTGGTCTTCCAACAATTATGATTATCAAGAGCCTGGAAAGCATTATGGAACTCTCAAGGTCAAATTGATGACACTTCATGATTTTGATTTGTAGGTCTCTAATGAATAACCTTTTAGGCAAGAAACACCGCCGCAGTTATCCAATAATACCGAACCGGATTTTTCTCTGTCGATTAGCGGAAAATATTTCTTAAAATAATTTTAATTGTAAGTGTAATTTTACCCATTTTCCACAGAAGGCAGGACGAAAGGAACTTTAAAAACACATCTTATTTTAAAAAAAAAAAAAAAAACTATACTAACTGGTCAAGTAACTTCTAGAAAAAAATGTTAAACCAGTAAAAGTTAGAGTTAATAAATAATCCATAACTAATAGCATCTCCAACACACTCATAAATTGATTGCCCGCAATACTAGCCGTTTATCGGCGTACATGTACATTGTATTTCTGGTGCATGTGATCGAATCAAGGAACGATTGTTAATTTTTCGCATTAGATCTATAACTATTATGAACATTTTACCTGTAATTACTTGAGATATTCAAGTACATTTGTATTTACTCAAAAATATATACATGTATGAACTGATTTCTACTTTTAAGTCTGTAATTTGATTGATTTAATTTTTAATCAACCTGTGTTGATCAATACTATCCAAACCATTTTTTTTTAAATTTATGCATTCAATGTATACCAAATTTTAAGAAATAAAGATCATATGATTCTTTAAATAAAGGTAAAAAGTTTGGTCGCTTACTTAATTTTATTTCATCAAATAAAATTAACTACACGACTATATTTCATTTGATAAAATTAAATTGAGTAAACGACAGTATTGTTAATTAAAATATATATCAAATAAAACTAAAAAAAAATGACAATGAATTTTCTTGGTAAATCCCACTAACTGGTGCATGTCAAATGCGTAGAGCAGAGCCAATAGTGTAGGGAGGCTTCAAGAGGCTTTATTAACAGTTATTAAAATTAGGATTATTTTATTTTTCCCGTGTTAGGGAAGTCAGGCTTAATAAACAAGTAAGTTCAGCAGCACAATAAATTGATATTAATTTGATGTTAAAAACATTGTTCAAAATCAACATCAAATTTATATGCTCTCCGTGTTTAATCTAATGATTTTTCTTTTTTTGTAAAACGTTATTGAAAGTCCCCCCTCTAAGATATACAAAATAAGCAAGATAAACTAAGTTATTTTAATTTATTACATGTATACCCTGTTTAAAAACAGCAAAACAAAAATATTGATAGAAAAAAAGATGAAATATCATGATGACAAACCTGCAATCAAATAAGATTAATTCATGATTGCAGGCTGAGCACTTTTGTGTGAAATATCTGATTAAAAAGTTTCGATGATGATGAAATTTGTGTCGAAGTGTCTTGAATACTGGGCACGACCAGCGTTCTATAATTTGTGTCACGATCTTTCCACGTCCGACTGAAAGGGTCGAAATAGTCCTTGTGACGTTGTGTTAGAATGAGCTTTCGGTGCCTGAACGGAAGGCAGAGTTGTGGGCAAGTTGGAAATTCCGCCAAAGAGAGGACTGCAGTTACAACTGTCCGTGTGAGTTGAGCAGGCAATACTTGAATGGGGGTGACTTAACAAAGATTCGGAAGGAGGGAGCATGCTGCAGTTTAATTGAGTGGATGTTGCAATGGAGTGTGGGATTGGCATTGCAGACGATCGGAGAAGCGCGGCTCCTGTCATTCCTGGAATGATTTCGGACCTGGGTCTGAGAGGTCCCGGGGATGAAAATTGTCCAATGTTATTTGTTGGACGCTGAAGTCCGAGGGATGAGTAATAATTGAATGGATTTGAATTGGAAGGTGAGATGCTGTACGGATACGAAGCTGCGGCTGCGGCTAAATAGGCATATAGGTGTGGATCGGCAATGCCGTAGGGCCAGGCCATAGCCATGCGCTGTCTCTTGTCCTTCATTCTTCTGTTTTGAAACCAAACCTATAAATTAAGAAATTGTACATTAAATATTATTAAATTAAATTTTTAATCGAAAAATATTTTAGAGTAAAAAGTCTCTAATAATCAAGAGTTTTAGTGCATATTTTAGCATTTTATTTTGCATTTTAAGTGTAAAATATAATTGCACATGTGATTTAATACCTTGATTGTGTTTTCAGGTAAATTGAGAAGTTTCGCCAGTTCGCATCTGCGCGGACGCGAGACGTAGTTTTCTTTGTAGAATTCTTTTTCCAGTCTGCCAATTTGTTCTCTTGTAAAAGCCGTTCTATATCGACGTACACTTGAATCATCGCCATTTGTTGGGGATTCTGTAATAAAAAAAAAACCAAGAGATAAGTAAAGGGTCATTCACGGATCGTAATATATAACAAAATTATTTTTTCTTTGAAGAAGATTATTTTTTCTCTCCCTTTCGACCATACTATGACTAACACTTAAAACACTAGCCATCTTTAAAGTAATTAGAAACAGTTGAATTTACTTCATCAATTTCATGCTCTTTAAGCAAAAGGTGCAAACAGTGCTGATCGTTAAGGAACTTAACTGCATGTACAAGGACAAAGAGCGGGATAATGATCGAATAATGGATGATAGGAAATTCTTTACAATTTAAAGCAAGAGATGCATTGTTAATTAGAAAGCTATTACACCGTGATCGCTCTTCTGTTTCATGGTTTACAAACGAGACAATTAGGAAAATACGATTTGCCATAAACCTGTGATGGGACTATGATAGCGGGTTATTTTTTTTTTTTTACTTTATTTAGAAAAATAGCAATCGAGACATGTTCCCAAATTCATAACGGCTGCTTTTTTTGAAAGAAATTGTTTTCTGTGGTTGCGAATTTTTCGTTCTTGTGGGGTGATATCTGGTTAAAATATAATTAGTCATAATTAATGGATCCCTTTAACCTAGCAACACACAAATCCGCTTTTAAATGTTAATGTCATCAACATCGCTTTGTGACACGTACAAAAACTTTTAGATCCTGTCACACCGTCTTTTAAAAATTATTTACGTGGGTTAATTACAGGTGTATGTTAATACCTTATCTTCTGGTTTTTAATTGCTGAATATGAAGATAAACCTGAGTTTGAATCTATGCTACCATTTTTTCAAGCGTTGCGCATGTCATATATTTATTTTTTTTGGTTTTGTTTAAGGTGCTCGAGAACTGAGATCAATGAAGTCTACTTAATTTATGACTTGTGCAAGAATTTACCAGTGATAATAATCGAATCTGATAGGATTCAGTTTGGGGCGACGTTGTTTGAGGTTTTTAATTTATGCAAGATAATTTACAAACAAAGAAATTTTAAAAACAGAAATCGATAATTGATTGATTTGTGTTCTCATGATGGATTCACGAAAAATGGCATTAAACGCGATGAGAACAACTGCAAGAATATAATCTTAAAATAAAACCACAAAATTAAACATTTTAATATCTCATGAATAATTTATTTTTCTGAAAAATATTATTTATTACTAATATTTTTCTTTTGACATAAAGATTCCCGTCGCGACTAAGATTGGGAACTTGATGGTGGTAATTTGCAACGATTTAGATTGCCTTGTGATATGAAAACAGTGCAATTATTTAGTTTTAAATAATGCAAAGTTAAGATCCTTTTTTTTTGTTCATTTCTCAAATTGACGTTATGATTGCAGGGATTTTTTTTCATGATATTAGTTTTTAAAACATGATACGCAAATTGAATTGTTGGCCAAAGATAAAACAATTGTAGCAAGCCCAAAAAAGTCCAAGTTTTTATGAAACTAAATGAGGTACTAGAAGATAATGCTAAAGATGAAAATTTACCTTTTCCACTTTCTGAGGACATCAGTTTGTCTTTGGAATCTCTAAGGTCTCCGTCGCAGAATTTGCTTTGTGAGGTTGGGCTGTTCAGTAGAGAGTCACTGTCTGAAATAACATCATCTTCGTCGGACGGGACCATGTCCGAGAGGCGAGCATCTGTTTGCATTTTAAAGTCCAAGGAATTCTGTCTTGAAAAATGATTCAGTTCCACGTTTTTCGCTTTCGCACTGGTAGTGTCGTGAATTCGATATTCTCCCATTGTTGTTTGATGCATGTTTTGTCACCAAAGTCTATAAGTCAAACTGCAGTAAGTCCATATAAATTTCAATCTTATTCTATTCCTTGAATAAACCCAAAACACTTCTTTGGCTAAGAGAGATCTTGAAGGTAAAAGTCAAAAGGTGCCGGTAGTCAGTCCCGGAGGAGAGAGGACCGCAAAATGAAGTAATTAACAACAAACAAGTGTATCTATATCTTTATAAATAAGTCACATTGCTTGTTAAGCTTGCTATTGTCATTTCTGATGCAGAGACGAGCGCTTAACTAATTGATGGGCGGTTTTACCTGTCAAAAAACTCACCTGGGCGAGATTTGGTGTAATACTATTGGACAAAACAACAATGAAACCGTTCCCATATTTCTGTTCCTCTGCTTACGTTTTTTATTGTTGAAATAATTGTATTTGAACACCAAAACACGTTCATTAATTGAATTAAACTTAATTTTTAGCAGATACTATTCTCGTGATTTTGTTGTTGTTGTTTTATTAGGCTTGACTTAAAGTCGATTTTAAGCAATTTATTGGTCATAAACCATAAACAAGATCAGAGAATATTGATAAATGTCGCTATTGGTATTTGTTGATTTTTTGCTGTGTTAGTTTCAGTAAATTAAGGGCTCAATTGAACATCTTTGCTTTGAAATATGTACTGTATAATACAAGCTCTAAAACAGACCCGAAGTCCAATTATCTGAAATATTAGCATCCATCTATTCACACCGATAGTCAAATTGACGACAACAAGTTAACATTTACATGTTACTTCTCATTTAGGTGGCAAGCTTTCACTGATCGACCATTCATTGCAAAACAAGGGTGTGATCGAGACATACTGACCATCAGACATTGCAACTATCCTGCAGAAACAATATGGCGTTCTGTGCGTGTTAGATTACGATGTCCAGTAGCCGCAAGGCGCGTGTTAAACACCTCTACCGTGTGAAAATTAATTCCTGTCTATGCCCAATTGCCTGAGAAATTTTGTAATTATTTCCAGGTCAAGCTTCATTTTGGTACTTATCGTATAGGAGATTCTTTCATTAGGCTGCCGATGGCTGGCGTTAATGCCCGGATGTGATGATTGGTCAGACTTGTGTTGTGAACAATTTATTTCTTTACGCATATGTTAAGTATTCCTTCATTATTCATATGGACATCCTCTAGATTGACCGATAAATAAACTCTTTGTCTTTGGACAACAATTAGAGATTTTTTTTCTTCAAACAAAGACTTGACATATGGTTCAAGAAACATTAGATTTTTTATCTTTTCATTTTAATTCGATGTTTGTCTATTAAAACAACAAATATGTATTTAATTACTAAGCTAATGTCTTTGTCTGGAAATGAGGATTGACCGCCACGTTAATTATCAGATTACGTGCATAGTGGTAGTAAATGACTCTCCTTTAATGAAACCTGCAATATTGTTTTCATATTTGATATACGTAAATTGGAAATACCAATTTTTTATTGATATTATAGGAAATGCATAATTCTTTTCTCGTTCCCTTTTAAGCGGAAACAAATTTGTCACTTTTAATGATGTTATTCAATAAACAGAATGACATTGTGAAAATATTTTATATCATTAATGTGACATTTACGAAATATAGTGAACTGCATATTTTCTAAGTCTTTCTGCTGTTGTCTTAATACACCTTCTCTCTCTCCCTTTCTCTTAATTCTGTTCCTTGGGAATATGGGTCGAACAAATGTACTACTATAAAAATAAAGCTGAACAAAGTAAAAAATTAACACTGAAATTAAAAATAAAGATGCAGATTTTTATATATTGTGATTACTACTGTACTTACTCTACACCAAAGATAAAACTTCTCCAAGTATAGTGATTTTAATGTTTCGTTTTAACAACCAATTAAGGTTCTTTTGTTAAGATAAAGGATATTACGGGGGTTCTAATCATTAGTACATGTAAGTATTTGATATAGAAAAGTCTGTTTAAATATATTCTTTCAAATTATTTTATATATAACTAAATGGCAAGTAGTTTTCTGAAAACTAAAGAGCCAAGACATGATGAACAATCATTAGAAGAAGTGATAAATAGTAATCCGCCGGAGAGTTTCCAAATATAAGTAAGGAGATGACTTATAGAAAGGCACGTCTAATCGGCTTTCAGGTAAATTACATTTTAATTACAATTTAACATTGCGAAAACATAATTTGTACGATGAGATTACATTCATCTTCATTTTCTGGTTTTCACCAGTATATATCTGCAGCGAAATGAAAAATACATCGTTAAAATAATGGCTGACATTTTAGTATTTCTAAATTGTTTTCAGTATATTATCACTGCATGTTTGACATCATTTCCTGTCCCAGGCGGGCATTAAACGTTTGCCTTAATGTACTGAATACCTGGTCTAGTAGAGAAAAGGTCAAATCTGAGAAAGGTCAAATCTTTGGTTATATAAGTGATAGTCTAAACTATAATAAGGCAAGATGGACGACCTCTGATTCGATTTTTTTTTTCAATAAAACTTTTCACCTTGTAATTTGTTTAAAATGTTAATAGCATTTAAATGATTTGAACTGATTTCATAAATTAAAACCCAGAGCAGCAATTATTACTGAATTTAATTAATTAGACTAAGTTTTTTTTGGGCCCGTCAAGACAGCAGCTATAAATTAATTAAAATTTTTGTCTACATTGATATTCATAATGTAAAACAATTTTGGCTTGTTTCGGTTCGTGTTCCATTAGGAACTGTCAAATTATATCTACACTCTCAAAGAATGCATGTAGCCTGGACGCAGATTCAAATAGAATTATCTTGATTTTAATTGTAAAATATGAGATTTTTTATTATTTTATAAAACAGTGTCAAAGGCTTTTCCGCCCGTTTTGCTAAAAACTATGTGTCGAAATTGTCACAAGACGTTGCATTTATTAAAAAGGTCTTACACCTTTTTTATTTTATTTTTCATTTTCTCAATACAAAGTTTAAACGCATTTTACTGCTGTGGGCTTTATATATTCAATTCAACAATATAAAAGTCAGCGATGAAAAAAGACTAATTTACTTTTTTTTTCAAAAAGTATAAATTGAGATCCTTTTGGTTATAATTAATTGAAACATGCAGACAACTGCCAAGCTTATCGTAAGTTTTTTCTATCTTGGTGTACAATCAATAGTTCGGTAGCGTTTCAATTCCTACATCTCTTTTTCCAGTACACAGATGCAAACGACCAACTTTTGATATTGACAATTCAAATGCACCTCAGCTAACCACATGTTTCCATTTCAAATGAAGCGATATAAGACAGACTATAAAATTGGAATAGTGACGTCTATATAATTCGGGGGATTTTGCATTGTCATAATAAGTCAAATTTTTGTGTCTTTTTATGGAGAATACATGATAAAAATTAGCAGTTTTCCCCATATTTTTCGACCTGAATAAGGATCCTAATTAACAAATATAATGATTATTAATTATTATTAATATATTAGGAAATATGTTGAAGCATTTTATATTGCAAAAAGAATTCGGCTTTTTCGGTTGAAATCTCAGATGAATTAACTTCTTTTTGTGTGAGAGAGAGAGAGAAAGAGAGAGAGAGGGAGGGAGAGAGAGGGAGGGAGAGAGAGGGAGAGTATTAGGTATACTTTAGTGCCACGTGAAAAAAAACATTCTTATTGGGCGTGCAGTAAATATAATAATTCTACTTGCAGCGAGACACACTGAGTGTAGACCCGGTTTAAAAGGATTAAAATGGTAATCTTATCCATGAAAAAAAACAACAAATATAACACCAACCAAATTATCAGTTTTGCCCGGCTAAAACATCCCATGCTCATTGTAAAGATCGACAACATTCATACTTTATTTTGTAAACAGGCATTAATATATGCAATGTATATAGGGAAATTGAGAAGATCTCAACAAATAAGTATTTGTTTTAAAGCTAGAATATCTAACTATTTAGTAAGTCTCCGATAGCAAGTTGTAGTTGTAATACTTATGTACACAATGAACTCATGTAGAACACACTGTTCGTTGAAAAACTAAAGATTAAAAGGTAACGCAACTTTTATGAACCTTTCTTGAAGAAATGTATATTACAGTTAAGCATATTATCTCATTAGATTCTATCAGTCGTTTGTACCTTTTTCCTATTATAATTATGATATAAAAGGTTACCGTTGTTTTTTTGCGTTTTACGTGGTTCATTATGTATTCTATATAATTTTTCAACTTCACATCTCGTATGTTAATTAAGATTGCATTATGATGTTCTTTTGCTCTGCAGTAATTTTTACAAAATTCCGCGACATGTTTCGCTTGTCTATTAAAATAGATTTTCTTTCGCTTCCGATAAATGAAAAATCTACAATTTATATTTTTAGACACGCTACGGTACAATGCAGGTTCTGTCCATTTCCTGGTTGTCGGACATCGAAGAACGTGACACGAAACGAGCACTCTACGCTACACTTGACCCTGTATTATTTCGCCAAAAAACAACAAAAGATAAATCTTTCTATCTTTTTTAGAATTCAAAGCAATTTTTTTTTCGAGAAATTGATTCTTTATCACAATTTACGCTCCTATTACTAATTTATCTATCTAAAGATTTTTTTTTACAAACTCAATAACTATTATAACAAAACTCAACGTAAACCAAAACAGAAGCCACTGGGTATAACCGTGAGGGAAACCATCATAATAGCTGATCGTCAATACATTAAACTATAATATTGGTTCGGACAGCTTTCTTTTTTTAATTCCAACATTGAAAACGTTTTGAATGGAGTATATTAATCTTATGATCAATACTTCTTAATTTCAATTTTAAAACTGATTAAAACAACATGGAGAAGATAGACATCAATGCCAACATGGAGAAGATAGACATCAATGCCAACAGGAAACAAGAATAAAGCCAGAGTGTACAGTTTATATCAACATGTAGCTGCCCCCTTATCTCATATGATAGCGTTAAACACTTTACTTTTCAATATTGACGGCTCCCTTTTTGTATGTAAAAAACTTAAAGGAACTTGGCTGCGCATATTTAGTAATTATAGTTTTGTATACTATCTTCCAATGCTGGAAAATTTGTACCGATCTGCAATAAGGTACCTACATGTACTTAACTTTGATACACTGTTCCACCTGCCTGTCCAAATTGCCAGTTAATTTTAACGTGTACTGCATCGAACTATAATTGCAATAAATACTATTTATCGATTCATAATTTCTAAATACAGAAATGGCAGTTTTGGTAAACAAATTTATAAATTATATTTATTATATGTTTTTCAGATCCATTTCTGTTTACTAGTATACTGATCATTTTAGATGTGCTTAACAACATTCAACTTTCGTTGAATATGCATTACCCGGATATAATGTACCTTTTCTAAAACTGTGCGTACGCATTCAATGCAATTGTCTATTCTTTCAGGATACTTGAAACAACAATATTTTACAGTGATTATCTGTTTATTTTTATAACAAAAACCTGATCTAGCTTTGACTCTCTACCTTTCCGTAGTACCCAAAGTTGTACCGTTTTCTTTATTTACATTTACATACTATGGATATCTTTATTTTTTTAAACATCATAACAACCAAATCGTTTAAATGATTAAGTAAGATAATTTTTTTGACTGGATTTTTAAAAATTAATTATGGTATTGTATCTCTGGAGCTATATGTGCAACTTACTCACAGGTGCTGTCCTCCTCAACGTTAAATGACAAAATAAAACTGTTACAGTAATTTTCTGTGTGAAATTTTGCAAGTGTCAAGAGATCTCCTAAAACCTTTCCCATGTACGGCGAAAAGATAAAATCATGTTTCATACAAGAGGCCCATGGGGCCACATCGCTCACCTGAGCAACAATGGGCGTTCAAAAGATATTGTGCCGTATGGTCCCTCGGTAGAATAACAAAAAATAAATATTGTAAAGTATTCGAATTTTACACTTATTTTTGCATACACGTAATCTTTGACATTGTACCTTCATGAAATACTATTTTTTTTTTTACAAAAATAAGAAAACCCTTCGCAAGATATAAAACTAAACATTTGGTAGGAGTACACTGTTAAGTTGTTAACTTCCAATTCCCTATATTTTCGTTCTGCCCCCCCCCCCCCCCCACTTTGTAAGCGATCAAAATATATGAAAGCATATAGGTACATTTTTTTCATCAACTACTTACTAGTTATTGTATTTTTAAAAAGAAAATATAATAGTTATTGTTTTTTATTTTAAAAATCCTACATGTATAGATGTGAAGAAGAAAATTGTACCTCAATGTGCTCAATCCTCAAATTAAAAACATTCAAAAAATTTATTTGTCTTCTCCATTATAATTAAATGACTGTTATTTACTTCGCGTACAAACCAGGATAATTTTCCGATGTGATAACTTCATAGGAATAGCAATAATTACTTTATCCCCGCAACAGAAATGTGTCAGAACTATGGAAACTGTTGTAAAGATGTCGTTTTTATTTACCCATGTCTGAAAAACTATCAAAATTGATGTAGATTTCACATTATTTATTGTATAAAGAGGGGGCCCCAGAGAGTAGGTATATACAGAAGACCATTATTTATTTTGTTTGTACAAGTATTTAACATACTCTAATTCATATAGAATTTCTAATGTTCAACCAAAATTTCAGCGTCAATCGTAGAATTATAAGCAAGATACAGAGCTCACAGTTCGCCTAGGTTTGAGTCATATTTTGTTCCCATGAGTTTATTACATTCAACTTAAGATTTTTAACTTGGTATTTCCTATTCAGCATTTAAAATGGAAAAAAAAGAATGGCCTAAGATTTTCAATTCTTTTATTCACTCAAGACCAGTTCACTGGTATTTGAAGTTCAAAATCAGTTTATACAAATGTACACAAACACAGTCAAGGATCACATGTACAGTAGGAGTAATAATGACGAAGAAAGGTTAAGTTTACAATACAATAAGTTGTTAAAGTTGGTTTCTGGAAGAACAGACTTTTTTAATCTTTAGTTTTTAAGATCTGTGTACAAACATAGAATTGTGAGCAAATCTATGTATCTTGCTTATAATTCGAAGCTTAACACTTAAATATGGTAAGTAAATAGAAATTGTAAACAATTAAACACAAGAAACATGCACTATAACAAATAAAGAACACAATTTATTTTTTGTAATCATATATATATATATATACATGTTTATTCCTACATATTTCCGTCAGCGATATCAAACTCTATTTAAACTGAATAAACTCGAGAAAATGCCGAGCATCTCAACAAAACCTATTGCATTAATCTACCATTACGCAAAAGATAATGCCGATTTACCGATAGAATGAATTGTATTTCAGTACTTTTTTGATACATCAGATTTTGCCTAATTTGCGCAGGTAAACAGTTAACTGTTTGATTTACCGAAGTCTCTGTTTGATTTGATACGTAAAAATCACGAAATACAGACGATAGTTCCCAGCTAGGTTACAAAGCATAAATACGAAAATCAGAACAAGCTAATACCAACGTCATGTGTGAAAACTGTCAACGCATTGAAATATTTAGCCTCAATTTACTTCACAAAATCGGCACCTATATATTTTGCATGTTTCACAAATTTCCCTTCATTCGCGAACTGTTGTACAACAAGCAAATTCATCATAGTCAGATCGACCCTTTTTCGTATAATGTCATGGCTGCTTTAAACAAAGAACCTCGTTTTAGAAGTATGGAAAACGAGTCTTGGTAAAATGGGTATGCAAACCCAGGCCGTGGCAAAATAAAAGCCGGGGCAGATCGGCAATCGTCAATTCCAAATACGCATTATTTTGCAGCAATATTTACAGCAAATACAAATATACTGGTCCATCAAATATCCTGAAATTTTAATGATATTGGCAGATCAATAACTGCGAATCTTTTGTTATGCCCAGGCCAACCAAGTCTTGTCTACCCATTTTACCGGATACCGAACCTATCGGATGCCGAACCCGAAGCTATTAAACTGATTAAAACACGCATTTCCTTTATTATTATTTTCGTAATAACTCAGATTTGAAACAGAATTAGACCTTAATTTTTGCAATTTATATTTTCCTTCCCATAAGGATAATTTATGCTAAACTACAATGAATTGGAATCAGTAGTTCTTGAGAAGAAGATTTTTAAAAATGCACCCCCCTTTTTCTACAGTTTCAAGGTTTTCTCCGCTTTGAATACAGATCGGACTTTTATTTCTGCAATTTATATTCGCCCTCCCATAAGGATGCTTTGTGCCAAATTTGGTTGAAATTGGATAAGCGGTTTTAGAGAAGAAGTTCAAAATGTAAAAAGTTTACAGACGGACGGACAGACGGACGGACCCACGAAATGCAGGTCATGTGACTGACAATTTATGTGACTTTTTAAAAAAAATATATGTGACTTCATAAACTGTTCTAACGAATCAATGGTAATGTGACATTTGTCCATAAGTGTGTGACATTGTATTGATTATGTAATGTCACATACCGTAACCTTATGGGTAAGTGTCACATAAATGTCTTAAACAGTTAACTGTCACTTATATGTAACAAACTTAATTTAACTTTTTATTGTTACCTCACTTAAGCTAAGGGGTAAATGCCACATAAATATTCTGAAATTTGGGTAACTGTTGCATAACTTATCCACAAAATGCAGGTCACTGTACTGACAATTTATGTGACTTTTTAAAAAAAAAATGTGACATCATAAACTGCATATTCAGTCGAATTAATACTTATGTGACTATTGTCCATAAAGGTATTTGACATTGTATTTTATTATGTCAAAAAAGCTTAGGGGTAAATGTCACATAAATGTCTTGAAAATTAGTTTACTGTCACATAAATATATGTCATGTAACTTAATTTCACTATTTAATGCTATGTCACATAAGCCTAGTGGTATATAATAAAACTTAGGTAACCATTACATAACATACCCCCCCTCCCCCCCCAAAAAAAATTCTACAGGCCACTTTAAAAAGGAAAAAAAAAATTGCACGTAGAACACACATTGATGCTCAAATAATATCTTTGTTGAGTAGATCTGGTATATAATGTATATTATAAACGCAATACGAGTGTAATTGAAACACAGTGACACTTAATAACTAATTATAATTTATCGGGATCTACATAGGACCGGGCTTGGTTTTTTCTCTACAAAAAGCTTGTCGATTTCCGTTCCGATTAATGACATTAGGCTAAATACATATATTAATTTGTTTTTCCTAATTTTTTATTTCAGTTAGTAGAGGTAGGAGGAACCCTTTCATTGATTTTCTGAGTTTATCTCCATACGTGCTAATTGATATTTGTCTTTACTTCTCATGGTTCATAAAGGTAGTGTCAACTGTCTCTGAATTCTGTTCTTCATGTCTAGGCCATTTATCCGTGGATATAATAGTCATTAATGTGTGCAAAATATATAGGCCTAAATGAAACCCAAGGGAGTGCATTTTCTGAAATATGTAGCCAAAATCAATGTGATTTAATTATAAGGAATATATACAACTGAAATTCATTGCAGCTCAATGCTGCCAAGAATACCTGTATTGAGTAACACAGAGTGAGTTATTCTTGTCCTCGAAGAAAGTTTGCTTATACTGAGGTTCGTTCCGCCTGACTGAGAACTGTACATTGGATTGTTACGATTTGATATCTCTTTAGTGTTTCTTATATATCAGGAATGGGCATGCATAAAGGATAGATAATTGAAGGAAAAATACACAAATCTATATAAAAAATCTAAATAGTCTTTGAAAAGGCGAAATTTTAAAGTTTAAAAGTGTTGTACCAGGTGGATTCGAACCCCGACTTCAAAAAGAAAGTATCCAAGGTGCAAAAGTCAGCGCTTATATCAAATGACTATAAGAAGCATTGGCATAAATTTTAAGCAGGTGATGAAAATCAGGTTTCCTTATTTTTGTAGGTTTTTTTTGGTAAATTTTGACCCCAAGGCAGGGGTGCCCCTAAAAAAATCTTATCTTAATGTATTCCTTACATCCTAACCTATCAAAATATCACAATTTTATTTAAGGGCAGGCCTGCCCTGAAGGACTTCAAGGCCAAAATTCATGCAAAAATCAATGCTTTTATGGACAAAATGGTGTTTCGATCAACTTTGGAGGTTTATTGTTAAGTTGTAAATAATAAATTTGAGGTATCAAATACAAATTTGAAAAATTTAGACATATATACGGTAGAAAACAACAAATACATATTGATGTTTAAATGTCGTTTTTTCCAGGAAATAATTCTCTCCTATAGGTCGATTCTTTTGTTCAAGCGAATACATCCTTTATATCCGAGGCGACTGTATTAGTAACTTTCATGCAAACATATACATATTGTACTTTTTATGTAGTAGTATGAAGTAGTATGTACTAGAGTTTGTGTTATATACGTGCATTTTTATTTTGCATGTTGACATAAATAACTTGCATGTCGACATTAATAAGTTTCATGTCGACATTCACATATTTATCTCGCATGTTAACATAAATAAACTGCATATCAACATATATAAGTTGCATGTTGACAAAAATATCCTGCATATCAACATTTATCTTGCATGTCAACATAAATAAGATGCATCCAGCATGTTGCAAGTCACAAATATAGGCGATTTTTGAGAAGTTTGGAAAATTGTCCAAATTCTCAACTGATTACATTTATCGAGAAAATTCAGAGTAGAAATGCGAGAAAGCAAAACCAAATCACCAGTATTGCTCAGTGATGTGAACAGTTTAATAAATTGAACACACCCCGTGAAAGGTAAACATTAACAATGAAAGAAAAAGTGAGCAAGCTCACATACCCCACTCTCCCCCAAAACTTGAAAATGCAACACATAATGAAAGATACGGTGCACTTTAAAAACACAGTATAATTCAAAAAGCGGCATTACTTACAAAAATTCATCACATCAAACTTCTTGCATATAAGGACCTTTAAATCTTTGTCTGTTACAAAATTTAATTGGGCTTAAGTTCCTAGATAAATAATGGAATCAAAATTTCTTGGTAATATACAAATCTACACATCATGTCTAAAATACCTACAGAGTTTCAGGAAAGAGGAGTTGCACTGACAAACTGTTCATCTCTGTATTCAAGATATGGCCAAAAATCTAAGTTGAAAAATGCCGAAATTCTAAGAAAAATAAGGGAATCTGAATTTACTGGTAATATGCACATCTACACACTGTATCCTAAATATCTGCAAAGTTTGACGAAATTCTGTGCAGTCGTTTAAGAGGAGTTGCGCTGACAAACTGTTCATCTCTATATTCAAGATAAGGCAAAAATTCTCAGTTGAAAAGTGTCGAAATTCCCAGAAAAATAATGGAATCGGAATTTCCTGTGTCCTAAATATCTGCAAAGTTTGACGAAATTCTGTGTAGCGGTTTAAAAACAGGACCGACGGACTGACATACTGGTCAAAAACATTATACCCCATGCAACTCGTTGCATGGGGTATAATAAGGTTTATTCCCCGAACGTCTAAAACCTATATAAACAGTATAATTATCACACTCAATTAAGAGGCCCTCTGAGGGGCAAGGGTAGAGAATATTCTAAATCAACATCTGCCCGGGACAGTAAAATGTTATCTTGATAAGCATATTTGTCATTCTCAGGAGCACAATTAATTAATATTAACGATTTACATGTATACAAATGTCCATACATATAAGTCTGTGAAAATATTTAAAAATTTGAACAACATTTAATTCATTTGATAGGACTTATATCGCTAAGATTTTTCCTATATAACTTATAAGTCTTTGACACAGTCATATAAATGCAGGTAGTTTATTCATCCAGTTTAAGACAAAGGTAACACAAATAAACGCTACCTATGCCCCTCAGAGGGCCTCTTAATTGAGTGTAATAATTATACTGTTTATATAGGTTTTAGACGTTCGGGGAACACACCTATAATAACAAGATCTCGTGCCCTATTTACAAAAACACCGGGGGTGTTGAATTTGTTAAACTCTGCACACATCACTGAGCACGAACTGACAATACAGATGAGTTGGTTTTGCTTTCTCACATTTCTACTCTGAATTTTCTCGATTATAGTTTTAATATTTTTCATTAATACACAACAAAATTTCTATTTTTCTTAAGTATTAAGGATAAAGTTTACTTTGTGAAAATGCAAAGATGTGTCAATCAAACGCGTCCCGAAATTCGTAATTTCAATAATTTCCAGATAAAATATATTTTTTTTTATTATATTTCCGTGTGAAATGTTATAGCAACAAATAAGTCATAATATTAACTTCAAATCTGTGTCCATGCCCCAGTTTCAAGTGTGCAATCGGGTGTAACGAAAGCGAACGGTTTATATACCCGTCTGACAGTGCCTATTTATTAGAAGTGTTCAGCTTTAATCTGGCCTGGTACCGCAGCTGAATGTAAACAAACAGGGCAGACTGGTTCCCTCTCCTGCTTTACCTCGTTTGTGTAGAGAACTACGGTAACACTGATTATCAAAAACCCTTACGCTAATGAGCTATGTTCTTCGACTTATGAAGTTTTCAAAGTCATTACTACTAATGTTTATTTTATATAGATAAAACTTCTTTTTTTTTGTTGCTTTATTTAGCGTTTCTATTATCTCAAAAGCGGTTGAGAGTAAGAACTATATTTTTGCACGTAACTTTAAAATGGCGACTATGGGGTCAACATCCTGCTTTGAACAGGATCACATAAGCCGGCAATTGCTCTTTGAGCAATAAGCCCGGCTAAAAAGCGTTGACTTTCTATATTTTCATTGAAAACTGAAATGATCTGTATTGCATGCAAGCTTTACAGCTTTGTATTTGTCGTCTTTCCAAATTTAGCGGCGGAGTCAGAGTTTACGGAGACAGCCGAGCGTCTGGTTGAACTTTCACATGGTACCTAAGATATGAACCCTAGGCATGACCCAGGGGCCATGAAATTCAAAATTTTGGAAGAGGTATCCTTCCTCATCATAACTATGCATTTAGTTTGTTTAATACCCAGGAGAAGAGGAGGAAATTTTTAAAGAAATAATGCATTTTCACTATATATTCAACAGAGCCCTGCCCTAGCACCAGAACGGCCATGAATTTCATAATTTTGGTAAAGGGCTCAATGCTCAATACAATCATGCAACAGTTTGACTGCTTGATATCCAGGATGAAAGATTTTTAAAGATTGCATTAATTTTAGTGGTTTTCGCCCCACCCCTCAGGACCCGGGGGTTGGGGGGGACCATGGAATTCATTTTTTTGTTCCCCTTCAGCCATAGATGCTATAGGCCAAAAATGGTTGAAACCTATAAACATGCCCAGTCACGTCCATTATCTACATTTGCCAAAATTGTTGTGTATGTATATGATGAACTAATTATAAGTTATTGCCGAATGGCTTTGGAAGGTATGAAATTGACATCTGAACAACTCTAGGAAGCACAAATTCATAAATATTAATGTCCATTAAAATGGTTTGCTGAATAAGAGTCCTCAAGCCTTAATCAGAAATTCTTGTAGCTTACAAGTGCAGAAACACAGCTTCTAGTCGGATATGTCTTCAGTTTTCACACAACTTTTTAGTCCCTACCATTATGAGTAGTTTTTTCTTAAATTTTCAGGAATCTCCATATAAACCTCAAAAAATAACCACAATAAAAACTTTTTAATACTTTGTATTGTAAAAAAAAAAAAACAACATAAAATAAAAAAAAAATAAAAAATAACAACCAAAACTCCTCCATTAGTCCAAGATGACCTCACATTCTAAAGGAATGTACATGTACACTGTACATCATCTGTACAATTCCAGGTATTAAAAAAAAATATTTTAACAAAATGTGGAACAAAAATCTATTGATAAACCTGGTATGTGTTTATTATACACAAAATTCATGTACATATATAGTGCCAACTCATCATTCTGCCACCCTTATTGCTTTTTCTGTCCACAGTAATGCAGTGTAACATGGAAGCTATAATCAAAGAGCACTATTAGACAACCAGATAAAGATAACTGCACAATATATATAAGTATCTTACACTGTTAATTCTTTAATTTTGCAGACCTCAAAATTTTTTACATTTCTTACTAATTCTTTTTTTAAAAATATGCATCATCAAAAAATGTGTTTGCTGCTTTTTGTCTTACATGCATGCAATTCCATGACATGTACAAGAGAATGTGTACAGTACATACCAAACTTTATGCTATCCTAGGTATGATGCCAAAATCAATCTTGGAAAATGTTAACTGTATAAAGAGATGGTAGTGATGCAGCAATTAATTTATTTAATCAATTATCCAAACAAAATGCCTCCCCCCCCATTATATTTTGATAATCGATAAATCAAAGTATTAGTTAAAAAAAAATTATTCCTAAAAAAAATTGATTGCCCATCACTAAGAGGTGGTGATATATTTGTTGCATTTAATCAAATCTCTGTTGAGATTGAAGCTTTTAAATAACCAATTTCCTTTAAAAATCAGTTTCAATAACATTTGATTCATTGACAAGTTGGTCACAAGTGTAAGAGGAAAAAAAAAAGGAAGACTTTCTTCATAGATAGCAGATGTTCTTTACATTTGCTTAACACATTCAACAAGTTGTCCGATACATATAAAAACAAAATACTGACACTGGAATCCAATTTTCATATTCGAACTTTCAGTTTAACAAGTACACTTGTTATAAATTCTATTCTAGCGCAAATATTCCAATACCAAATCTTGCAGATCTTTGTTAACAGTTTGCAATGTACATATAAATCATTAATAAGAAATCTTTGCCTCAAGCATTCATTACCATAAATGTATACCTTACAGTTATTCCACAAATGAACAAAAAAAAGTTAAAAACAATAGGCCCAAATGCCTTAATAGTCACCTGAGTATGATACAACTCTGTAAAGATCCACAGAAAAGCATTCTATAATTATATAATATAGCGAACTAAATTGATAAGGGGAGGTATGTTACTCACAAACAAAAGAAAATGGGCAATCAATGATTGTTTGAAGTTTTTTCTGGTAATCTAAAACTACTTCAAAAGTACATTTATTTACTTCTCTGCATGTAATAGGACAACCAGGAAATTAACAATATTTGCTCCCCCAAAAAGTGGTTCAGCAGTTTTGTTGAAGATGAAAATGTTTAGTTTGTAACCCACAAACAAGGGACAGAAACAGATAGCAATAGGTCACCTGGGTGACTTAGGTGACCTAAAAGGCACTGACTAATGCCTAAACATCATAAAAAGCAATGGTACTTTTATGCAAGTCCCACAAACATAATAGATATCAGAATTAAAAACTATTCCTCCATTTGGTTTTAGTTTTGGGGGAAAAAAAATTCTTGTCAAGTCCATCCTGAAACGTGCATTTGACTTGTGTCCATACATATACAAGTTTTTTTTTACCAAACTATAATACAGCAATGTCTCTAGATTTTCAATCACATCATGTGGCACTGCCTATAGGCTATAGCAAAGTGTCCATACATTATGTGTCTTTACCTTAATTTCCCTTATATGTTTTTTGTTTTCATACATATTTCACATGATACCTTCACTCTGTGAAACAGCAATATTAAAAAAAGTCAAATACTGTACATAATGTATACATGAGTCAAGGAAAACATTCCCCAAATACAAATGCATAAGTACACATTTAAGGGTTTTTCCCCCCTTTTCTAAATAAATGAACTTGTAGCAATAAACTTGGATTCTTAGCTACATCCATCCTTGAACTAGAGACCAAAAGCTGAAAAGGGGTAAGGGGGGTGGGGATGGGGGGAAGGGCAAAAGATATTAACTTATTTTTTGGAATGATTCATATTTGAAATTTTCTTTATAATTAAATGATTCTCTCTTAAGTGTATCACCCCCTTGTTGACCTTGCTTTTCTGCTTCATTCGATCTATGAACGTTGATCTGGGGGTGGTACCCGAATTCAGGAAATCTTTGAAATACTCTTTGATTTCTTTTACTTCATCATCAGTCCACCGTTGCCGCGTTGTTTTCTTCACCTTTTTCCTGGTCTGAACTTCGTCCTCCTCCTCTTCCTCCTCCTCTTCTTCTTCCAATCCTGCCTCCTCTAAATAGCAGTTTTCAGTGGCATCCACTGTATCACTTGGAAGAGCCCTGTTCAAATCAAAAAGTCCATAAACCAATGTAGGTAAGTAATATGGTACATTGTATTATAAATAGTGAATGCAAGGAAATGAACATATGCTGAATTATGATTGCCTACAGTTAATGGCTGTAACTGATGAATAACTATAAAATTTAGAAAATGAGACTAATCAGACCTTTAGTGTTCTTGAGAAGAAGATTTTTAAAAGATATTCCCTATATATTCCCATGTGAAACTTTGATCCACCATTGTAGTCCCAATCTTAGCTTTGGATCAATGATTTGAACAACCTTGAATCTACAGTACATTTTGTAATATACCACAGTATACTAAACTCTGACCCCATATTGTTGCCACATCCTACCACCTAGGGTCCTGATTTAAACAAAATCTTGACCTTACACTATTTGAGGATGCTTCTATGCTTCTTCTAAATTAATATGACTATTCATGGCTTTGCTGTCCTTGAGAATGATAATTAACTAGAAACTCGTTGCGAGCAACTAGAGGTCTTCAGTCCGAATAACCATCCTAATATTATCAAAAAATACTCAAAAACAAAAAAGTTTAAAAATTTGACTTTTTAAATTCACTTCCGGTAGCGACCGGAATTAGACGCACACAAAGGTCATGTACCTATAGGTCATGTACTATCATCTCCAACAAGTTTCCAGTTCATATTATTAGCCGTTCTTTAGATCGTTCGCTGACAAAAAATCATTTTAAAATCAGGAAATTGTCCATAACTTGGCACCGGAAGGGCATTTTCACATTTCCTCCCAGATGTATCAAGTTCTCATAGATGCGCATTATTCCTGAAAATTTCATTGAAAACCACTGAATAGTTACTGAGAAATCGCGTAAACAAAATTCTGGGGAAAAAATAAGAAGAACTAGAGTTTCCGATTTATCAATTTGAAAACAAATCATATATTTAGCACTTTGAAAAGAGTCTCTATAAACCCTACAAATATCAAAGAAAAATATTGAAAAACAAAAAAGTTGAAAAATTCAACTTTTTAAATTCACTTCCGGTAGCAACTGGAAGTATTGATGACACACGAAAAGGTGATTCTGTTCAGAAAAAAATACAATACAATGACAATTTTTAAGTTTCTTAAAAGGTTAATCAAAGTATTTTTAATTTTTGCATAGTATGCACATTTAACTGTTAAAGGTTAATGATTCACACACTTTTCTTATCTTATTTTATAATATTTTCTCTTCAAAGTTCGTTTTCAATATTAACTTCTTTAAAAAAAAAAAAAAAAATTTTAGTCTTGATGCACTACTGCATGCCGATTGAATGACATGTTTATCATCATGTGTAATCTCTTAGACAGTTAATAACTACAATTTAACGGTAAAAATATGTCTGTATTCACAGCATGAATTAATCATTTGACAATAAAAAGATCTAAAATCATCAACATCTTTGGCATGACATCGATAGCTGCCCAGCTGTTTTGCGTCTTGTGCATAACTTGTAACAATGGACTTTTTCATACAAAGAAGTGTAAATTCTAGAGGGGTTCCGACAGAGTATTCAATGCAGTGGTCAATTAGCAGTGAAACAGGTGCAAGTGCCCTGCTGTTTCACTTATTTCAGCAGTAATAAATCGAGATTTATAAAATAGTGACGATATAACCACATTTTCGTAATAATTTTTTTTATGATTCCCAATAAAGGGGTTGAAAATTTAAGGCAGCATATCTGTGATACTCAACATACCAGTGTTTCAAAATGCCAGAGTTTAACTTTATATATACAAGCAACCATTTTAAATGAGCTTTAAGTCTTACAGATTTTCTTGAAAGCCTGCTTCTTCCTCATCATCTGCATCATCTTGGAAGACAATGTCTGCAATAATGATATGTCTTCTTTACATAGCTTGGACAGAATTACCACATATATACAAGTCCTAAACAAGAGGCCCACGGGCCTTATAGGTCACCTGAGCATTCTGCAACAACTTTCCAGTTATTGAATTTGATTCATGTTTTAAGCCAGATGCTATATGGCATTCACAATTTTGAAAGAGGCACCATTGATCATCATAACAATACACTTAGCAATTGCTTAGCTTGGTTTATTGGTTTGAAAATGTCCAATAATAAGTTCATAGGATCTTCATGAATGTTTTATGAACATTTCATAAATAAAATTCATGAAAAATTCAAGGAAATTCATGAATTATTCATGATCACCTCGCAGGGGTACTGAATACCCATATGAAAGGTAGGGGAAGAAAAATGCATTCCAACTAATCGGTAATATTCAGCAATAATCAGTAGTGCCCCTAACACTGCTAAATAAACCCCTGACCCTAGGTCCACACATTGCACAAATTTTAAAAAGGCACCCTTAAAATTGCCTATCAAAAATAAATAAATGTTTTATAAATACAAAGGAGCAGATTTCAAACAATTAATCATTTTCAGTATATAAGTAGAGCCCCACCCCCACCCCTGGGGCCTTGACATTCACAATTCTGCAAGATAAGGGCCCTTGCTCATCATAACCATATAGGTAGTTCATCTGCTTCATACCCAGAGACAGAGAAGAAAATTTTCAAAGATTTAATGTATTTGCACTATATAATCAATAGAGCCCCGCCCTAACACCAGAACCCCTGACCCTGGGACCATAAAATTCACAATTTTGGTAAAAGCACTCTTGCTCATCATAACTATGCACTTAGTTAGTTTATTTAATACCTAGGAGCAGAGAAGAAGATTTTCAAAGAATTCATGTATTTTACTATATAATCTATAGAGCCCCGCCCTAACACCAAAACCCCTGACCCTGGGGCCATAAAATTCACAAATTTGGTAAAAGCACTCTTGCTCATCATAACTATGCACTTAGATAGTTCATTTAATACCTAGGAGCATAGAAGAAGATTTTCAAAGAATTCATGTATTTTTACTATATAATCTATAGACCCCCCCCCCCCCCCCAACACCAGAACCCTTGACCCTGGGGCCATAAAATTCACAATTTTGATAGAGGCACTCTTGCTCATCATAACTATGCACTTAAATAGTTTATTTAATACCCAGGGGCAGAGAAGAAGATTTTCAAAGAAATCATGTATTTTCACTGTATATAATCAATAGAGCCCCGCCCTAACACCAGAACCCCTGATCCTGGGGTCATAAAATTCACAATTTTGGTAGAGGCACTCTTGCTCATCATAACTATCTACTTAGTTTATTTAATACCCAGGAGCAGAGAAGAAGATTTTCAAAGAAATAATGCATTTTCACTATATACTTATTTAGCCCTGCCCTAGCACTAGAACCCCTGACCCCAGGGCCATGAATTTCACAATTTTGGTAGAGGACTCAATGCTGATTACAATCATGCAAACAGTTTGACTGCTTGATGTCCAGGAGTAAAGAATAAGATTTTTAAAGACTGCATTAATTTTAGTGGTTTTGGCCCCACCCCCAGGCCCCAGGGATCATAAAATTCAAAATTTTTGTTCCCCTTCACCCATAGATGCTTTGTGCCAAATTTGGTTGAAATTGGTTCAGTGGTTGCAGAGAAGAAGCTGAAAATGATCAAAAGTTTACGAATGACGTACGACGAATGACGACAGATGAAAACGGATAGCAAGTGAAAAATGAATAAATTGGTTCTCAGGCCAGTTTTCTCCAAAATAAATGCGGGAGGGAGGCTTTTTTTTTTTACCTCATAAAAAACAGATGCGAGATTTGTGATTTTTTTTTATTTCAAAGCTTAGCAACTTTTAATCAAAAGTGTTTCAACATAGTGTAGAAATCAAGAGCATTTATTTCCTGCTTCTTTCTCTTTAATTTTCTACATTCCTATGATTTGTGTAATGAAACGACGGCATTTTATCTGCCAGACATGCATTTAACTTACAGAACCTGACACTTTTAGTGATGCATCTGGTCAATTGCTTACTTATCAAAACTAATCTAAGAGTGTTTCAGCACTGTAAATAGTGCTTATGATTTTTTTTTATACATTGTCAAATTTATCAGTCTTTGCTTTACCCACACTAAATGAAATTGGCAAATCTTGCCGAAGCTTTTCTGAAAACTTCTGAGGTTGAGGGAGCCGTCATTGATAGCATTATCGAGTTCTAACAACCTTCAGAAACCTACACTATGTGCCCTGGAAGTATTACAGTCATTCCCTAACGAATTTTCACTGACATCAATGCCATCATGACCAAACTTAATGTTGATGTCTTAACCTGTTAACTTGATGGCCATATTTGCGAGTTTAAACTAGGCCATTAGTCTGGATCATCTTGATGTTTGTCAAACGTTTTACTGATGGAGTATCTAAAATGCCGTCAGGGATTCCGGATTTTTCTCTTTTTTTGCACCATAGGAGCCCACGAGAGAAAACTTTTTTATTCTTTTGTGGATAAAAATGGTTAATGCTCATTGTTAAATGAGATGCGGGCAGGCCCGAGAACCAAGTTTTTCATTTTAAGGCCTAAAGAACATTTGGCCACCTGAATATAATACCACACTGTAATGGATCCAGATGAAATTGACAATTTTTGTTCCCTTTCACCCCAAGATGTTATATGCCAAAAATTGGTTGAAATTGGTTTCACAGAAGAAGTTGAAAATGTTCAAATGTTAACGCACGATGGATGAGGACAGTGACAGACAAAAACAGATGGCAATAGATCACCTGAGTGACTCAGGTGACCTAAAAATTAATAATTTCCCTAATACATGTATTCGTACAATAAATTTGTTCACTTAATGTGATTTTGCCCTAACCAGGGGGTCACGATTTGAATAAACTTGAATCTTCAAGCTAGGATACTTCCATGTGAGTATGACTAATCATGACCTTGGTGTTCCCTCGAGATAATTATTTAAATATGCATAAATTTTCAGTTATTCTCAATATTTAAATCTTTTAAGAAGTTAAAACATAGGTAATCAAAGATCACCTTGACAAAGGTTGTCTATAAGGCCAAAAAAAATAATAGTCTTGTTTCCTGCTACCCGACCTACCCTATTTTTTTGCACCCGACCCTAAAGTTTTTTTTAGCTTTTGGTGAAAAAATTCAAAATTTTAGGAATTTCATGTTTCAAAAGTGAAAAAAGTTATATATTCTCAAGTTGTATTTCATGAAGTATATGTTTAAAATATGGACTTTCATAAAATTCCACTTGAGTTGTGCATCCAAAGACATGGAATTTCATTTTGAAAGATGATATTGACCTTAGCTATCTAAGCTATGACATGTTCAATTTGGTTTTGTAGTAGTTCATATCCAAAAAAATAACGTTGGAAAAAAATAAAATTAAATTAAAAAATAAAATAATTTTCCTACCTACCTACCCTATTTTTTTCTGGCTGGTAGCAGGAAACAAGACTATTATTTTTTTTGGCCTAAGTAAGGTAAATCTCACATCATATTCTTTTCTAAATAGTATGCATCCAAAGATCAATATCCATGCAAGTTTGGTTTAAGTAGGGCTTATATTTGATTGGAAATGGAACTGCTTCAACAACTTTAACTTGCTCACTAATCAAGTAAATGTCACTCAGTTCCAACATCTGAAGCAAGACTGGAAGTGTCCATCCATAGATGCATCATCCATTCAAGTTTGGTCAAAGTAGAGCTAAATCAGCTAATAGTTACTTCAGAATGGAACTGCTCAAAAAACTTTAACCTGGTCACTCATCTGGAAAATGTAGGTCACATCCAGCATCTAAAGCAAGTCTGGTAGTGTCCATCCCTAGATGCATCATCCATGCAAGTTTGGTCCAGGTACGGCTTATAGTTTCTTGAGAATGGACTTGCTCCTACAACTTTTACCAGGACGTCAACGCTACCGCCGATACCGACGCCAATGCAGGGGCTATAGCTTAAGCTCATCTCAACTTTGTTGAGGTGAGCTAAAAATGTGAAAAATTTACACAACACTTAACAGATGGATACCCTTCGATCAGAAAAAATCATTTAAGCCTTTGGCTCAGGTAAAAGCTCAGGTGACCTAATAAAATAGGTGAACAAACAATAAAAATGTACAATATTATTGTCAGTAACATTGAATTGCATACTGTCTATCAGTAGTTTAATGCTGGTACCTTTAATATCCATGTCCTCTAGCTTCTTCCCTCTAAACTTTGAGGTCAAGTTCATGTCCTGAATAAGCAGCAGTTTGCTTATTTGGGTTCTTTCCACTAAACCACTCATTTGTCTGTAATGCTCTTTGTGTACACTCTTGGTGTGACCTAGATGATTACAGACCCAGTCCATTTGGAATTTGTCTAGGTTCAGCATCTGTAAATCATACTTGTGCAATTAAAGTTCACAAGTGTCTCCTGGCAATTAATGCATAAATTAATGTTAAATGCCACATAACAGAGCAAAGAAGTCATTTACAGATTCACATGTACACTTCAATAAAAAGTAACAATAAAATACCTGTGTGAGAGTGGCCATATACTTTCGCATTGAGACTGAAGTTATTCTATGAGGAGCCAACAAGCATACTTCATTGCACATTGTTTTCAGAGAGTCATATGCCCTAACATAGCCATTCACTGAAAAAGATGTATGTAATAAATGATACACTATATCGTTACGAACAATTTAGCTCACCTCTACAAACCTTGTGCATTATGAATCTTGACCAAATGCATAATTTTACCATGTTCTGATGTTTACCTACATGTAACTTAAAAAGTGGATTTTTGAAATAATTCTTAACAAAAGATGTTTGTGAAACACTTAGCCCCCCCCCCCCCCCCAAAAAAAAAAATTGGAATTTTTCTAAGTCCAAGGGGCATAACTCTGTCAAAATAAATCTGTATATCAAATTTCATTTCATTTCTGCATAGAAAATGAACTGAAACTGCAAATAATTGGAATTGTTTTAACTTCAGGGGGCATAACTCTGTCAAAATTGCTCGGTTGTACCTAAAACAAAACTTGACCAAGATATTCTTATGATAAATCTGTATACCAAATTTTATTTCAGTATGTACAACCTCTGCGAAAAAATAAACGGAAACTGTTGGTGGACTGACCGACTGACTAACAGCAGCAAAGCAATATGCCCTCCCTTCTTAGAAGGGGGCATAAAAATTGTATTCAAAATACTATCCTTGAATAGTGCTAGGTATTGCAGCCCCAAAAACATTGCTTTTTATTGTGGTATTGAAAAACAAATTACAATACTACAAATTATTCAGCCGTCTCTCAAATAAATGGACAATAAATGATTCTTTTTAACAAGACTTTCATTAATTTCTATTTATTTTGATTTCTTCCATAAATAACATAGATCACCACATATATGCCTAAGCTTTTTAATTTTCCTAATCAAACTCAGTAGTGCAGAGATTATATTTGCTTTTTTGGGGGGTTGTTTTTGTCTCCTTTTTCATGCATTCATTGAATTGCAAGTCAGATTTGTAAAAATAAAATTGTCAATACCTACCAGAATTGGGGAACAAGTACAGGTTTCCCTCAGCTATTTTTGCTTTTTTTCTCTGTGCCGTGTTGGCTAGGAAAGCCAGTGCTTTTCTACAATCTGGAGGAATTAACACCGGTACAGGTCTGCCTCTCTGATGAAAAGAAAAACCACTTAGCTTTAAACAAATACACAAGCTTTTAGTAACATTCACGAACTGAAAAAAGTCATATTTACATCTATTAAAAAAAAATAATAATAATAAAAATATATATATATATATATATATATATATATATATATATATATATATATATATATACAGGATTTAAATTTTTTGCTGACCTACATTGTTATATTTTTACCCTTATTGTGACAGCACTTTTGTGTTACTTCTACATGTTATAATATTTCTAAGCATAACTACATACAACAAGAGGCCCAGGTGCCACATCGCTCACCTGAGCAATTGGCTAGGAAAAGCACATATCAGAAGCGCATATCAGATCAGAACTGATCCAAGTCACACTTGCTCTCAGGTCGCAAAATGGCGACCTAAAAATTTTTTTGGTCGCCATTTCAGAATTTCTGGTCGCCATAATCAAATATTTCACTCGCCATAAAAAAAATACATTTTGCGAATAAAACTTGATAATTTAAATAAGGATATGTATTATGTCTTTCTCATATCATAGATTACTTATTACTGTGACTATAAAAATTTGCTAGGTTGAATGAAATATTTTCATTGAATACATGTACCCTTATGGTTGTACAGAAAAACACAAGTAATCTGATTTCAGAAATAAAATTTTATCAAATGAAAATACAAGCTTAACAGCTGTTGAGACAGGACTTTGCTTGCTGTTTGTCATGTTTACTTACTACTACGTACCTAACCCATTACACAGTCATTATAAATGCCGCCAAAACACTCTTTATTAGCATGACAATACAATCATGATTCATTGTGCGATAACTGATATGCAAACAATTGATCAAATGCTTCAAAAACAAGGTCGGATCTTAAAAAGTGTACAAAGTTTGGATGCCATTCTATCAGGAACATTATTTGTCCACGTCTCTGGTTCAGGTTCTATCAAACTTTGTACAGCATGCCATGTCATAACATTACGTGATCTAAGTCCATGCAACGAGAGAGAGAGAGAGAGAGGCTTAAATTTTAATTTGAAACTACTTTGAACAAACTAGAATCTACACTACCTGAGGATGATTCCCTATAAACATCACTAAGCATGGCTTTGAAGTACTTGAAAAGAAGATTTTAAAAGGTTTCCATATATATATGCCTATGTAAGAATTTTAAATGGCCATTTGGCCCCACCCTACCCCCGGGGGTCATAATTTGAATAAACTTGAATCTACACTACCTGGGGATGATTCCACTTGAGTCTCATCTTTCCTGTCTCAATGGTTCTTGAGAAGAAGATTTTTCCTATATATACCTATGTAAAACTTTGATCGGCCATTTTGGCCCCACCCTACACCCGGGGGTCATAATTTGAACAAACTTGAATCTACACTGCCTGAGGATGATTCCACTTGAGTTTCATGTTTCCTGGCCCAGTGGTTCTTGAGAAGAAGATTTTTCAAAAATGCAATTAATTTTTCTCTAATTCATAATTATCTCCCCTTGGGAAAGGGTATGACCCTTCATTTGAACAAACTTGAATCCCCTTTACCCAAGGATACTTTGTAGCAAGTTTGGTTGAAATTGGCCCAGCGGTTCTTGAGAAGAAGATGAAAGTGTGAAAAGTTTACGACAACAACGACGACTACTACAACTACGACGACAGACAACGGACAAATTTCGATCAGAAAAGTTCACTTGAGCCTTCGGCTCAGGTGAGCTAAAAATGGCATTCAAAATCAATTTCATTTAGTTGGTGAAGTAGAAAAAACTGCCAATTTAAGTATTTCAAAGTAATCTTGTAATTATAAAATTTCCTTTCAAATATATTATGCATGTTTCTTTGGCAAAGAAAAATCATGTTTCTTTGAGTGCATACCTTCCCTCTCACTCTCATCAGATCCTGTGTTCCCATTAAATGCTTTTCAACATCTGTAAGGTCCTTAGCTAGTGATTCATCAAGTTCATCAAGCCCACAGCTTCTTGAAGCATAGCTCTGCACTCTACAATTTATCAGAACTGATTAGAAACAACAACTTTAAATTACTTTTAATTCTACATGAAAAAAAAAAATTGTGACATTTTGTGCTTAACAAATCATTAAGGAAGTTGAATGCCCTGTTTACTAATAAATACTGTTGTCAATTTAATCAATAGTCGTATTTGAATTCCCAGAGCTTTTGTTGGCAAAATTAGGAGTGCAAGTTTAAAAAAAACAAAACAAAACAGAGTACCTATGCAACACAAGCATCATCAGAAAAAATGATGGTACTGATTGATGACAAATGACTTCCAACAAATTGTAACACAAGATGCAACGATATTTATGTTTTAAATTTAAACTTAATAAAATTTATTTTATGTTTTAAATTTACGATGAATTTCCAGTATTGCAATGGGATTCTCTTTAATTAACCCTCTGCGTAAGCAGGTTTTATTTCTTCATAAATTAGTCAAAATATTAAAAAAAAATTGCTAACTTACTTGATGGCTTCAAGTTCCCCTGTTCTTCTTTTATTATAAAGGAGCAACCTTGTCTGCACAATGGTTACCAGACGAGTGAAATTTTCTGATGTTAGAGATGTTTCCTTGAGTTTTTTGGAAAGGTGCATTGTCATTTTTTCTATATCTTCAGGAGATGGCAGCTCTTTTTTCTCGTCAAACTTTCTGCGACTCAGCACTGCTCTTGCAATAATAGTAACCCTTTCCTTCCATTCAATATCCATGAGGCTTGCAAGTGTTTTGCATTCTTTAGCTTCTTTAGAATTTTCACTGCCGCTGGTTTTCACAATAAGAGCCCATTTGGTGTTTACGAGTCGATATAAATCATATTTCAACTTGATGGCATTGCTTGGGGAAAGTAGATCATCATCATCATCAGCATTTGGAAATGAACATTTCAGAGCCGCAAGCACCAAATTATCGAAGTTCTGTGGCCTTAGAAAATCCCAAAGACTATCCTGCTTGGAATCTTTGTCCACATTCATCTCTGTATCAATCTCATCAACATCATATGTGGAGGAATCAACACAAGAGCCTGATTTCTGAATGGATTGTAGTTGTTGTAGTTGGATTAAAAATCTTGCACACAAACGCATTCTAGAACTTGCATAATACTTCCTTTTCTCAACATTTCCAATGTTTCTTTTAATCCAGCTTTCTCCAAGAGCCAGTATCAATCTATCATTCTGGGCAATTGTCGTCACATTATCTGACGACATAATTGGAAAGACCTCTTTCATCATCTGTGGTGACTGTCTTCCTTTTATATGCCCTGCCAATATCTGGGACTGCAACACGAGATCTTTTTTTTTCCTTCTAGTCATTTCAAGTTTCTTTGTGCATTCTCTAAAGTGATATTTAATACTTTTTAAAAGAACCCATTCTCTGCAGTCTGGACAAGGACCGAAATTAGTTATGTCAAATTCTGTTGTTGGTCTTCTCGCTAAAATGATTTCCCCTTCACCCTTTTCTAAAACCTGACGGTTATGCTTGTCGTCTCCCCTTTTTCTTAGTGAGGTAAAATCGGGATGATCCATAGCCATTATCTCCTTCACCTCTTCAGCATTTTTATGGGTTTTCAAGTGCTCCTTAATGTGGAGTACAACTTTCCCACAAAAAAAGCATGCATGTGTATTATCGTATATTCTGGTATCTTTACTCTGTCCTCTAAACTCCCTTTTTTTTTTTAATCTGTATTTTTTAATGTAAATTCCTTTTATATTCTGATCTCTTTGGAGAAACTCGGAATCATCTATTTCTTCGCCAGATTCACCATCCTTGTCAATTTTTTCACATTCCATTACATATCTATCTGATTTATTAAAGTCTTCTTGCTGTATTGTGTCAATCTTTTTATTGAGCTTTGACTTCAATTTTTGAGTCTGATCTTCAAGATGCTTCTTTCCACTGGGGTACTTTTTTCTCTTAAGCGATTCTGTAGAAGAGTGATTTTCCATGTTTGTATCATACTCTTGCTTCTCACTGTTTTCAGCAACCAACTCTGACTGAAATTTACTTCTTTTTCCAAGGAGGCTTTTCCTTTTCCTCACATTTTCTTTTTCATATTGATCTATGTCCTCAGAATCACTGACAGGTTGTGAGTAAATCATGTTTTCAGAATGAGTCTCATGCAGGCAATCAACTCGAGTATCAATTCTTTCTTTGTCGGGCTGCAAGTACATCATGTCTTCAGAATGAGTCCGATGCAGGCCATCAACTGGAGTCCCAATGCTTTCTTTGTTGTGCTGCAAGTATATCATGTCTTCAGATGGAGTCGCATTCAGTCCATCAACTCGAGTCTCAATCCTTTCGATGTAGGGCTGAGAGTTTATCATGTCTTCAGATGAAGTCCCATGCAGTCCATCAACTCCAGTCACAATGCTTTCTTTGTTTTGCTGAGAGTTTATCATGTCTTTGGAATGAGTCCCCTGCTGGCCATCAATTTGAGTCTCAATCCTTTCTTTGTTTGGCTGAGAGTTTATCATGTCTTCAGAATGAGTCCTCTGCTGGCCATCAACTTGAGTTTCAATGCTTTCTTTGTTAGGCGTAGAGTTTATCATGTCTTCAGAATGAGTTCCATGCAGGCCATTTACTTGAGTATCAATGCTTTCTTTGTTGTGCTGCGAGTATATCATGTCTTCAGAATGAGTCTCACGAAGGCCATCAACTTGAGTCTCCATGCTTTCTTGGTTTGGCTGAGAGTTTATCATATCTTCAGAATCAGTCGCATGCTGGCCATCAACTTGAGTCTGAATGCTTTCTTTGTTGTGCTGCAAGTATATCATGTCTTCAGAATGAGTCTCACACAGGCCATTAACTTGAGTCTCAATGCATTCTTTGTCTTTCTGCGAGTAAATCAGGTCAAGCTGAGTCCCAAGAAAACTATCGAGTTGCGCCTCAGTGCAACCTTTATCAAGCTGCGAGTAAATCAAGTCATAAAGCCGAGTCCCATGAAAATCATGTAGTAGAGCCTCAGTGTTTTCTTGGTTGTGCTGAAAGTATATCATGTCTTCAGAATGAGTCCCATTCAAACCACCAACTTGAGTCTTGATGCTTTCTTTGTTGTGATGCGAGTAAATCATGTCTTCAGACTGAGTCAGCTGCTGACCATCAACTTGAGTCTCCATGCTTTCTTTGTTGGGTTGCGAGAATATCATATCTTCAGAATGAGTCCCATGCAGTCCATCAACTCGAGTCTCAATGCTTTCTTTGTTTGGCTGAGAGTTTATCATGTCTTCAGAACAAGTTCCATGCAGGCCATCAACTTGAGTCTCAATACTTTCTTTGTCAGGCTGAGAGTATATCATATCTTCAGAATGAGTCCCATGCTGGCCATTAATTTGAGTCTCAATCCTTTCTTTGTTTGGCTGAGAGTTTATCATGTCTTCAGAATGAGTCCTCTGCTGGCCATCAACTTGAGTCCCAATGCTTTCTTTGTTGTGCTGCAAGTATATCATGTCTTCAGAATGAGTCCCATGCAGGCCATCAACTCGAGTCTCAATCCTTTCTTTGTTGTGCTGCAAGTATATCATGTCATCAGAATGAGTCCCATTCAGTCCATCAACTCGAGTCTCAATCCTTTCGATGTAGGGCTGAGAGTTTATCATGTCTTCAGAATGAGTCCCATGCAGGCCAGTTACTTGAGTCTCAATGCTTTCTTTGATGTGCTGTGAGTATATCATGTCTTCAGAATGAGTCCCCTGCTGGTCCTCGACTTGAGTCTCAATGCTTTCTTTGATTGGCTGAGAATTTATCATGTCTTCAGAATGAGTCCACTGCTGGCCATCAACTTGAGTCTCAATCCTTTCTTTGTTTGGCTGCGAGAATATAATATATTCAGAATGAGTCCGATGCATCCCATCAACCTGAGTCTCAATCCTTTCTTTGTTTGGCTGAGAGTTTATCATGTCTTCAGAATGAGTCCTCTGCTGGCCATCAACTTGAGTTTCAATGCTTTCTTTGTTAGGCGTAGAGTTTATCATGTCTTCAGAACGAGTCCACTGCTGGCCATCAACTTGAGTCTCAATCCTTTCTATGTTGGGCTGCGAGAATATAATATATTCAGAATGAGTCCCCTGCTGGCCATCAACCTGAGTCTCAATCCTTTCTTTGTTTGGCTGAGAGTTTATCATGTCTTCAGAATGAGTCCCATGCAGGCCAGTTACTTGAGTCTCAATGCTTTCTTTGATGTGCTGTGAGTATATCATGTCTTCAGAATGAGTCCCCTGCTGGCCCTCGACTTGAGTCTCAATGCTTTCTTTGATTGGCTGAGAGTTTATCATGTCTTCAGAATGAGTCCACTGCTGGCCATCAACTTGAGTCTCAATCCTTTCTTTGTTTGGCTGCGAGAATATAATATATTCAGAATGAGTCCGATGCATCCCATCAACCTGAGTCTCAATCCTTTCTTTGTTTGGCTGAGAGTTTATCATGTCTTCAGAATGAGTCCTCTGCTGGCCATCAACTTGAGTTTCAATGCTTTCTTTGTTAGGCGTAGAGTTTATCATGTCTTCAGAACGAGTCCACTGCTGGCCATCAACTTGAGTCTCAATCCTTTCTTTGTTGGGCTGCGAGAATATAATATATTCAGAATGAGTCCCCTGCTGGCCATCAACCTGAGTCTCAATCCTTTCTTTGTTTGGCTGAGAGTTTATCATGTCTTCAGAATGAGTCCCATGCAGGCCAGTTACTTGAGTCTCAATGCTTTCTTTGATGTGCTGTGAGTATATCATGTCTTCAGAATGAGTCCCCTGCTGGCCCTCGACTTGAGTCTCAATGCTTTCTTTGATTGGCTGAGAGTTTATCATGTCTTCAGAATGAGTCCACTGCTGGCCATCAACTTGAGTCTCAATCCTTTCTTTGTTTGGCTGCGAGAATATAATATATTCAGAATGAGTCCGATGCATCCCATCAACCTGAGTCTCAATCCTTTCTTTGTTTGGCTGAGAGTTTATCATGTCTTCAGAATGAGTCCTCTGCTGGCCATCAACTTGAGTTTCAATGCTTTCTTTGTTAGGCGTAGAGTTTATCATGTCTTCAGAACGAGTCCACTGCTGGCCATCAACTTGAGTCTCAATCCTTTCTTTGTTGGGCTGCGAGAATATAATATATTCAGAATGAGTCCCCTGCTGGCCATCAACCTGAGTCTCAATCCTTTCTTTGTTTGGCTGAGAGTTTATCATGTCTTCAGAATGAGTCCTCTGCTGGCCATCAACTTGAGTCTCAATCCTTTCTTTGTCGGGCTGCAAGAATATAATATATTCAGAATGAGTCCCCTGCTGGCCATCAACCTGAGTCTCAATCCTTTCTTTGTTTGGCTGAGAGTTTATCATGTCTTCAGAATGAGTCCCATGCAGGCCAGTTACTTCAGTCTCAATGCTTTCTTTGATGTGCTGTGAGTATATCATGTCTTCAGAATGAGTCCCCTGCTGGTCCTCAACTTGAGTCTCAATGCTTTCTTTGATTGGCTGAGAGTTTATCATGTCTTCAGAATGAGTCCACTGCAGGCCAGTTACTTGAGTCTCAATGCTTTCTTTGTTGTGCTGTGAGTATATCATGTCTTCAGAATGAGTCTGATGCATCCCATCAACTTGAGTCTCAATGCTTTCTTTGTCAGGCAGTGCAAGAATGTCACCAGACTGAGTTCTTTGAAGGTCAACAAGTAGATTATTGTTTTCTTTATCAGGCTGTGCCCCATGTTGATCATCAAAGACTGTTTCATCTTTATCTTCATCAGACTGTGCACATATGTTTTCATGGCATGTCTCAAGCCCCTCATCCAGCTCTCTCTGGCATTCTGGAAAGGAGTAATAGTTATTATACATAGACCATTTGCAAAAGTGTGACAAACATGTCTTCCAGTATTCATTTTTATGTAGCTGCAATAATGTAGCCCTCTATGATTTTTTTTATCTGATATTTTCTGGAGAGGGCTACAATTCCACAGCATCTCTGTAATGGTGCAAATATATTTTTAAATCAGGCGACCGCAGGCAAAATAAATTGTTTTTACATTCAACTTACTTCTAAAAAGGCAAAATTTTTATTCACTGTCAACAAAATAGCCCGTTAAACGCGAAAACCAGATAAAATAAATCTGCTTGTTTACCAGTTGCTCTCATCAGAAGCCATGACAGTTCTCGTGTGATGCACTGAGACTGACGCTTGAAAATTATAAATTACTTTGTAAAGTAGATTTTCGGGGTTACTAAATGATTGTGCTCTATGGCATCACTAAGTATTGATAAATAAAACTATTCCATGTGACATTTTTTTTGTAAACAGCGATATTTATGCCTAAAATAAGGTAATTCCTACAGAGATCCACTCCCTAGTCTCATTGGCTGTCCCAAAATAAAATCGATCCAGGTCAGTAAACATGGCGGATAAATTTAATTTGTGATGTTGACATACTGGAAAAATAACCGATATATGGATTGTTCTGTGTATGTTTGGATTGATTTATGTTTTGCATAACTACATTTTGGAGTTCAGGTAAGAAATGTTAATTAAATAGCCATTTACTGATAATTTAAGCCGAAATCCGTGTTGGAGTGAATCTCTGCCGCACTTGCACCATCACGGAGATCCTAAGGAGTTATAGCCCTCTCCCAAAAAAAAAAAAAAAAAAAAAAAGGGGAGAGGGCAACATTATTGCAGCTAATTTTTATGTAAAATTATGATTATTTTACTGCCTATTGGGTTGTTTGTGTTACATGGTTATTCTTCCGAAATGTTATTCATGTCATTCGACGCACCCTTTCCATAGAAATTCATCTGCAACAACTCTCACCTTTTTCTTATGTGAAAATAAACACAAAGTATCTTTGTTCTTTGACAGAATTAACTGTAGATATAATTGATGCAATTTTATTTTCAAGCTATTATTCATTGTGAAGATTTTCAAAGAAATTGATGTTACAGTATTGCTATTTTCTTTTACGGATGCATCAACTGACACATTCGGTCATATAAATTCTGGTAGTGACTTTGATTGGACGCCTGCTATATGATATTCGAGCTCCAGAACTCAAAGCCATAAAAATATACATACACCAACACACACATTTATTACCTTTAGCCCAATGTAAATCCTCTTTAAAACAAGCAAGCATGGCTTTCTTTTTCTTCTTAGCCAAGCATTCTACAAAGAACAAATTTTTAACGTCAATTTTTATTCAACTCATGTTGACAGCTGATAACCTATCAACATTAGGCCATCTTTAAAATAATATTTGCTTGCCCTCTCCCGACTCAGGGTAAAATTAATGGGTCGGTAGGTAGGTGGGAAAATCTTTTTTCCAGAAAATTTCAATGTTTGTTGACGGGATAAGAGGAATAAAAGAAAAAAAAAATCATTCCCTAGAATGCTAAAAAAAATTTTGAGTCGGGCCATTTTTAGCCAGTCGGTCGGGAGAGGGCAACCAAACAATTTTTTAAAGACGGCCATATGTGTCTTTTTTTAAATAAACATGACATGACAGTAACTTGAATCCTGAAGAAAGATATGCCTGTATTTAAGACTACATTGCCCTTTCAAAAAATAATTAGCAAGGCCATATAGTGGTAACCATTACAGAGTTGGCACAATTCCATCTAAAAAAAAGAAAGAAAGAAAGAAAGGCCCATGGGCCACAACACTCAACTTAGTAACTAAGGCCAAAATAAAAAAAATTCTAGATTCTCATCCCCGTCCGCCCCCATTTTTTACCCCCGCTCGATTTTTTAATTTCAGGTTTTTTTTGTCTTGATTCTGATAAGTATCATTATTCAAGTACCATTCAACTTTTTTTTTCAATCTTGTGAATGTCAGCACGATTTTGACAGCTGACAAGATGGTAATTTCTGTAATATGTATTAAACAAGGATCATTGGTTGTGAAAGATTGGTGATGACGTGTAGTAAGAGATATACATATTTAAATGGACCTCTACTGTGACTTTTATTTGAGCATTATAGATAAATCTGCACCAACTGATCAGGTCAACAAAAAAGCTGCACAATGGAAGAATTAAAAAAATTATAAAATAAAATCTGCCCGCCTTGATTTTTCAGTAAAATCGGATGAGAATCTAGGCATTTTTTTATTATGGCCTAATGGCCGTTTTTGTTTTTCATGAGCAAAGTCTTTTTCCTATATATTTCAAAGTAAAACATAGACAACCCACTGAAGCCCCATTTCACCCTACACTACATGAGGATGCTTCCATATAAATGCCTAATCATGGCTTTCCTGTTCTTGAAAAGAGAATTTTTAAAGAAATTTTATGTATTCCCAAGTAAAACTTTTATTCCCATTGTGACCCATCCTTTCCAAGGGGCATGATTTGAATAAACTTGAATATACACTTCCTAGTGATGGGAATCGGTAAGAATTTCATAATCGATGATTGGGTTACTCTAACTGACTAATTATCGATTATAATCGGACATGTAAAAAGTACATCAATTTTAACAAATAAATCATAAGAATGGGTAAATGATGACTTTCTGTGGTGATCCAACTGGTCCTTTGTTCATTTTATAGAACCAAAAGTACGCCCAAGCCCAGAAACATGCTTTGTTATACGGGTAGAAATACAAGAGTTTATTTATCTGCACCGTTAACTTACACAAACAAGAGGCCAATTGGCCTTAACGGTCACCTGAGTAGCATATATCCAATACACAAACTTGTCATGGAGTCTCATATATGCATCCAATTAATTAGGTTTCATACTGGAGTAGAAAAATTATAAATTTGTATATAATGACAACCACATATAATTCAAAAAGAACTGTGAAACCTATAATTTTGGTGAAAAACTAAAAGATCTGGTCTACAAAATAATGAATTTAGTTTTCCTTTCAGGTGTGTGGGAGTAAAGAAGATAATTTTTTAACGTTATATGCATTAGCATCTATACATCCATTTTGGCCCTGCCCTAGAGTCAAAACCCATACCCCAGGGGACATGAAAATTAAAATTTCAGTAGAGGACTTCCTGGTAAACATAATTATTAGTCGTTTTTTTTAATACAGATGTGTGAGAATAGAGAAGAAGATTTTTAAACATTATATGCATTAACACTTAATTGCCATATTGCCCCCCCCCCCCCTCATGTCCTGAACCCCTGACCCAGGGGCCATGAATTTCACAATTTAGGTAAAGGAGATTGTGGATATCATAACCATGTATTCAGTTTTTTGCCCACATGTGTGGGAGTAGAGAAGAAGATTTTTTAAGATTTAAATCATTTTTACTATATGGCCATATTGGCCCCACCCTAGAGCATGAACACCTAACAAAGGGGTCATGAATTTCACAATTTTAGTAGAGAGCCTCATGGACATCATAATCATGCATTTAGTTTTTAACAAATATATATGGGAGTAGAGAAGAAGATTTTCTAAGATTTAATACATTTTTACTATTTGGCCATATCGGCCCCACCCTAGAGCCTGAACCCCTGACCGAGGGGTCATGAATTTCACAATTAAAGTAGAGGGCTTCATCGACATCATAACCATGCATTTAGTTTTTAACAAATATATATGGGAGTAGAGAAGAAGATTTTCTAAGATTTAATACATTTTTACAATTTGGCCATATTGGCCCCACCCTAGAGCCTGAACCCCTGACCCAGGGGTCATGAATTTCACAATTTAGGTAGAGGGCTTAATGGACATCATAATCATGCATTTAGTATTTAACAAATATATATGAGAGTAGAGAAGAAGATTTTCTAAGATTTAATACATTTTTACTACATGGCCATATTGGCCCCACCCTAAAGCCTGAACCCCTGACCGACGGGTCATGAATTTCACAATTTAGGTTGAGGGCTTCATGGACATCATTATCATGCATTTAGTTTTTAACAAATATATATGATAGTAGAGAAGAAGATTTTCTAAGATTTAATACATTTTTACTATTTGGCCATATTGGCCCCACCCTAGAGCCTGAACACCTGACCCAGGGGTCATGAATTTCACAATTAAGGTAGAGGGCTTCATGGACATCATAACCATGCATTTAGTTTTTAACAAATATATATGGGAGTAGAGAAGAAGATTTTCTAAGATTTAATACATTTTTACTATATGGCCATATTGGCCCCACCCTAATGCCAGAACCCCTGACCCAGGGGCCATAAATTTCACAATTTTGGTAGAGGGCCTCATGGGCATCATAACCATGCATTCAGTTTTTTCCTCACTTGTGTGGAAGTAGAGAAGAAGATTTTTGAAAATTTGGCTTTTTTTGCATATTTGGCCCCGCCCGTGGCACCCCAGGGGTGGTAGAGCCATAAATTTCACAATTTAGATTCTTCTTACCATAGAGATGCTTCACACCAAAAATGGTAACGATTGGCCTGGTAGTTTTCAAGAAGAAGTTAAAAATGTAAAATTGTTAACGCACGACGCACGACGCACAACGCACGACGCACGACGCACAACGCACGACGACGGACGAAGACCAATTGCAATAGGTCACCTGAGTGACTCAGGTGACCTAAAAAGTCAAAAGCAATAGCTGTGGTTGGAAAATAAGGGTTAAAAACTATTATGCTTGTAAAATAAAATAATAAACCGATTAATCAGAATTTTAAAAATGCAATCGATTGCTTGGATTACGTCAGCAATCGACTGATTTTCGATTATAATCGTTGATTGGAACACCACTAACACTTCCTAAGGATGAATCTAAGTAAATATGAATTAACATGGTTTTGAGAAAGATTTCTCTTGTCTTTTTGTGTATATTTATGATTGCCCATCATGACCCCACCCCATGGGGTCATGAATTGAACTTGAATCTACACTACCTCAGGATTCTTCCATATAAATATGACTGCTTACGGCTTTGCTGTTCTCAAACAGATATTTCCTGTTCATATCCAAACAAAACTCTGATCACTTAAAGTAGCCCCACGTTACCCCTGGGGGTCAAGATTTGAACAAACTTGAATCAACACTGTGTCAGTGACCCCACCCAATTTTGCTTTTCTTGATTATCTCCCCTTGGAAAAGGGTGTGGCCCTTCATTTGAACAAACTTGAATCCCCTTGAGCCAAGGATACTCTATATTCAGTTTGGTTGAAAATAGCCCAGTGGTTCTGGAGAAGGAAATGACAGGGGTTTTCCTACCATTTTTAAACTGGGTCCAGAGTCCAAAGAATTGGGAAAATTGACGCGAAATCTGTTCAAAATAGGAAAATTTTAAAAAGGACATATTTCCTTATTTTTTTCCGCATTGACAATAAATAAAAATGAATGGGGTAAAAAATGTCTGTGTTAAACAGAGTGAACAACTTAGACAGATATAAAGACAGTAAAAAAAAATATTGGATAAAAAATAAAATTGCAGAAAAAAATTGTTTAGTTTTATTCCTATAATTTCATGACTGATGTAAAAAAAAAGTTTAAGTGGACATAATATTTTTTAATTGGATAAGGAAAAATTCCAGCAAAAATATTATTTAGTTTTATTCCATTCATGACTGATATAAAGAAAAAGTTTAACTTTTTACCTACCACTGACGGATATATCAGCTTATTTTATCTTGCTTATGTTTGCAGTGACGGATAAACCCGTCAGATTTTACTACACGCTAATCCGCATTGGCGGATATAACCGCTGTAAACAAATACCTGCGCATTCGTACTGACTGAAATATCCGCATTTTTACATATGTTACGGTAAGTCTGATTGGTTAGTTTGAGGGAGAACCCCATCACAGAACCAATGAAAATCAGTTTAAGGAAAGGCTAATCTGTAAATTGATATGTAATGTTTCCATATTAGGCAGTGTTATCAATATATAGAAAGGAGATTCCCAGCGCGTTGTTTATAGTTTTGAAGCAGTTCAAAATGGCAGAAAACATACTCGACATATTTCTATCGGACAGCGATTCTGATGAATTTGAGGGATTTATAGAAGCAGATATTGAAGCAGTAGAGAGAAGAAGTATCGGTAGTGATATTTCTCTATCTGATTTTGAGGATTCATCTTCGGAAGAAGAGTCAGAGGAGGAAAGAGACGACGCGACCTGGTCAAGACAGTTGCACAAACCAAACGTGACTGAATTTACGGAGGAAGTTGGCCCGTCTTTTGTGCTGGACGAGGACAAGAAAGAATTGGATTTTTTCTTGAAATTCTTTTCTACAACCTTGATTGAAAAAATTCCGGTAACCGGACCCAAAAACAACCCAGGAAAACCCCTGGATGAGATTGTAAAAAGTTAACTAGGCCAATGACAGACAATGGACAAATTTTGATCAGAAAAAAAAAAAAAAATTCCTTGAGCCTTTAGCTCAGCTGAGCTGAAAAAAAATCTCTGCTTGCAAAACTGAAATTTCAAGTATCAATTGGTGAAAAGGCCAAAAAAAAAAGTTTCTTTCATGTAAAATTCCCAAAAATAAAGGGTAAGTAGGTAGGGAATTTTTTTTTTGGCTAAACTAGGATCTCACTCATGTTACAGTACAAGGCAAAAAAAAAAAAAAAAATGTGTGTTCGTGTGTGTTTGGGTTTTGCAAATTTTTTTTTAATGAGGTAGGGGTTGGAGATTTAATATCTACTGAACGTAATGAAAAAGAAATAAATCTAGGTCTAGTCAAGGTTTACTAAGCCTAAAATTTATGAAGCCTTCATTTCTATCTCAAAGCAAATTAGGGAGAAGTTTTACAAATTAAGGGAGGAAGGGGGGGGGGGGTTGATACGCTTATGATTAACTACTTATACTTCTACCCTTTTTTTTCTTCTTCTTTTTTTTTTTTTTTAAAAATCAATAATTATCAATATGAATTTAAATTTTGTAATTACATTCAATTTAAATCTACCCAAAGAAAAATCACTATGAAGCCAATTCTTTAACTCATCAATTATAATTGGTTATATGTTAGGTATATTTAGTTTAATAGACTTAAAGAGAGTATATTTATGAGCAAAGAATTGTTATCATTATTTTATAGAAAATTCGGGTTTGAAAAAAATACCTCCCTCGTCTATTTTGAAGAAAATTGGCCTGAGAACCAGAAATTCAGATTTATGTAGCCTTATCAAACAAAATCTATAAAAAGTACTTTCAATCAAAAACTTGTGCATAATACGGAAAATATTTGCTAGTAAACAGGTTTGCAAACTGAACTTCAAAATCAAACTGAAAATCAAACAAAAGGCCTACTGGCCAAAATGTTTCCCTTTCCTACCCCATCCACACCTTCGAGATCAAGATTTGAATCTGTATCAGTCAGCGCTTAATATTCCTTGCATTCCCAAATGACAAGCAGTATAATTTTTTTAGTGCTTTCTATCAGAATCTGAATCTTCAGATTATAATAGTTCATAAAGATGTGAATAGAGGATAATCTATCATCTGTCTTTATTTTTCAGTATAGTATAAATACAAATCATCAACACTTTCCCATTTTACCACCTTTTTTAATGTAAAATTACCAATCAAAAGGGTACAGGACCCTGAACCAGAAAGGATCAGTTAATTAAGGATATGAGGATGCATACATACTAATCTATCTTTGTGGCCTTGTTACTCTTGAGAATCATCCTTTACTAGAGCTGAAGGGCCTAACGATCACCTGAGTATAATAAAACCCTGAGCAGAGGAGATTTTCAAGAAAATAATGCATTTTTTAAGTATACAATTAATAGAGCCCCTCACTAACACCAAAACTTCTGATCCAGGGGACATGAATTTAACAGATTTTTTAAGAGGCATTCATGCTCATCATAACCATGAAGATTATGCATTCTCAGGGATGGACATTAATGGTTGTCCGATTGCCCGGGACAAGTAAATTCTCAGTTCGGGCAAGTGAAATTGTCGACATACTTGTCCGATTGGGCAAGTGAACTTTTCTCATACAAATGTACATATTTATTTAGTTTACATTAATTTATAAATAAAACAATAAATTGAACACTTGATTTCCGCCATGCACCTGAACTGACAATGTTTTGCATTCGAAATTCCTTGGAAGCGTTTCTGGATTATACCGTTCCTTCATAGGAAATATGCTCTACGTCTAACAAAATTTTGTTAACTTCTTATTGGGAAATTAGATTATTCACGCACAGAATATAAGTACAGTGTAACACGTTGTATCCTGATCAAGGTAAGATGTATGTTTCGTAGCAACTATCTTCCTTAGGCCACAGTTTTTTTATCTTTCGGTTTACGGATCTGCCGACCCGATTTTTTCAAGGTCTAGAAAATAAAAATAATGGATTTTATCACCACTTTCGATAATTTCCGGAAAATTCATGCCTGATCATCAGGGTTTTAATATTTATAATGCGTCTGAGTCCCAAACATGTAATAAAACGTCTCATTCTTTCAAACGTTTCAGTGACTAGAAACATGGCGGCAAGCATGTCTATATTTTATGAAGTGCAGTTAAAATGTCTTGGAGATAACGTGTTGTCCAGAAACTTTTCAAGGAGAATGATAGAAGAACAAACTATGGGAGATGCAATATTTCTTTTCCCCAAAGAGTGATCCTGTTAAAAACGTAATCTTGTATGATTTTTATGGAAATAAAAATAACCACCAAATATCAGCTGTTTCAATGACATAACTTCACTATTTTTTCCCATTGGTAATATTTTTCTTCCAATTCAAAAGTAAGGAATTAATATGTTGAAACTGAACAAAAATTGTAGAAATTGCACACAAAGACTATGTACGTTTTTTTTAACTTGAATTTTATTTCCCAAACCCAGACACATGCTAAATTTTTTGATAAGTGTATGAAACAATGTAAAAATCAATATAACCAGATAAATAGATCGTTTTCATGGTTATAGGTCCCAGATACATGCCTTGTTGACATTTTACTTCGACCGCCATTGGTATACATGTAGCTAAAAGGTCATGCTAATAAAAGGAAATAGGCAACAGTGTAGGGTTTCACTTAAAGATTTAAAGATAATCTGTGACTTCGTCTTCATAATTAATATAATACAGTTTACAAGATTATGAATCTAAATCAAAGTAAATTATTTGTTTTTATTTTTTTTTTTTATTTATTTTTTTTTTTTTTTGTAAAAAAAAATATATATCATGTTCCCAATATTCTCTGATCAACATCTTTAATTTTTTAAAAGAGATTTTTTTTAAAGATTTCAAATATGATCTGTAGTAAACCTTCAGTAAAATCATTTGTAGTTCCTTTAATTTGATTCTCATTTTACTACAAATAATTTTTCAAATTTCAGGAAATGTTTTCTAATATTTACTAATTCAAAAGAGGGTTGTGGTGTTTTTTGGTTTTTTTTTTAATCAGCGATGTTCCGTTTGAAAGAAGTTTTAAATTATTTTTATTTTTACGCCACCCAACGGACATTTTGGTTGAAAAAATCTGTAAACCTAAAGATAAAATAACTTTGGCCTTAAGCGTTGCTTCACAGTTATCGCTAAAAATCACGAATCACAAAATGATCCTAACGCAAATAATTTTCAAAAATATGATTTTTTTTTAAAGGAAACGGAGGATTATTGCTGCATGGCAGTGTGTGTTAACAGGTTAATTTTACAAGTACAGCTGTATACATTTATGTACAAATGCAGGATTGAATTTTTTTCAGGTACCCGGTAGCTCAACTTGCCAAATTGACAGTAGTGTATTTCGTCACATTTTTTCTTTTCATAATGTTTGCAGTAATTAATAATTTTCGTCTTAAGTTCCATCCTAATTTTGGGCAACCAAGTTTTGCATTCGGACAAGTCAAAGTGCCGAAGGGCAAGTGAATCTGAAAGTTAATGTCTATCCCTGATGCTTAATACCCAGGAGCAGAGACCTAAATTTTTCAAAGAAATAATGCATTTTCTCTACATAATCAATGGAGCCCACCATAACACCAGACCCCTGATCAATAGGCCATGATTTTCACAATGTTTGAAAAGGCACCCCTTACTCATTAGCAAGGTTCATTGCTCATAATCATGCACTTACTTTTTTCTGCTAAATATAAAGGGTAAGAGAAGATTTTCGAAAAAATTATACATTTTTACTCAATAGAGCAATATCTCCAGAACCCCGGACCGTGGGGCCAGAAATTTCACAATTTTGATAAAAGACTCGACACTGCTTGTTATAATCATGTAAATATTTGACTCTTTGATGTCCTGAAGTAAAAAAAAAAAAAATTGAAGAAAATTGTATTTTGATAGTTTGGCCCCACCCTAATGCCCTAGGGCAAGGACCATGAAATTCAAAATTTGTGTTCCCCTTTGCCCCTATTTGCTCTATACCAAAATTGGTTGAAAGTGGTAAAACAGTTTATGAGAAAAAGCTGAAAAATATATTTTAAAAAGTTTACATCCGACAACCGATGGACGACAACGGACAAAACAGATAGAAAAAGGTTACCTGAGTGACTCAGGTGACCTAAAAATTTCTTTTGAATGGGATACTACTGAGGATACTTTACATAATAATTTCACCACTTATAGGTGTTTACTTCTCAAGATTTTAACCGATTCTTTTTGCTAATAATAGTACAAGTAATATTTTGGGGAATCAAAATTTGAACTAAGTTGAATTTACACCACATGATGATGCTTACATATTAGTTTCAAAATTTTTGGATCAAAAACTCTTAAAAGATTTTTGAAAATAAATTTCCTTGTAAAAATTGTAGAATTCTACTACCCTTCGGCATCAATGCCATAGTTAGAATAAATAAGAGCCTACAGTGTATCACGAGGCTTCCATATTAGTGTGATTATTTCTGCCACAATAGTCCTACAGAGAAAGATTTTTCAATGACGCAACACAAAAGTACTCAAGCTGAGATTCATCAATTTCATTATTGGCAAATTCAAAATTGGTTATAGAATAACGAATAAAATACTATATCATATGATGGAAATAATTGGAAGGGAAAAAAAGCAAGCTTGGCATAGATTTGCAATCCAATTTTTGAATTATCTACCCAACACCAAAAAAGAAGAGAACCATTTATTAGAATACCTCCTAGTAAAAATGCTTTGTGCCAATCTTGCTTGAAATTAACTCAGTGATTCTGGAAAAAATGTACCGGGATAAATGAAAAATTGAAGGGGAAAAAAAAAGCTGACAGATGACAGACAGACAAACATCAATCAGAAAAGCTCAATTAAGCCTTTTGAGCCAACAACAAAAAAAATAACTAAAAAATCTTTAACCCATGCAAAATGATACAAAATATTACTTAGTCCTATATCTGCCCAATGCTCTGTGAGCAATTCCTCTGTGTTGGATGTTTTTACTGTAAATCTAGATATATATATAAAAATGTAGTAAGAAAAAAATGAGTATGTGTAGATCAGCATCGGAATATATAATTTTTACTTATATGGTTATGAACATGTATGGTAGTACTTACATGGCATTATCTGCTTTACAATATACTATTTCAGAGTCCATGGTGCTACCAGGTTCCCGGCGCACTGGCCACATCATTGTTTTTGGTAAACCTGGTAGCCTGGCCCAACAAAACTGACCTCTCTTCATTCTGTAAAAACACATTTATAATAATAATTAACACATGCAGTTGTATGACCTAAGTCGTTCTAGTAAGTCAGTGGCACTTCTTCATACCTAAAATCGAAAACATGAATTTTACGACCAACGAGAGATTAAACAGTTTTGAAGATTTTGACAGTTTAAATACAATTAATTCTCAAGAAGCTTGTATATTTTTGAGAAAAATAAATTGATTTTATGTAGATTTTCAAGATCAAATGTTGACATTTTGGCATGTTGGCAGCAGAAGGGAAATAACTCTTGTTAATTTGGGTCTACTGAAAACTATCTATTATTAACTTCTTTATTTTTTAATTTTGTTTCAACAAGACATTGTCACATATCTTATAGGGGTGAAACGGTTCACCGTGGTATTTTTTCTCAGTTTGATACAGGGTGCAAAACACAGTTTTCTATATGACGTTATCGCGACGTCATTACATGAGGGACAAGCAAAACTGACCCCTATAAAGAAATGTTGTTAAAATGTGTTACATATATATCTATATATCAAAGGAAAGATAAAATGATGAATTTTGTAAATATTAAAAGATAACACATTTATCAATAAATAATAAGGTGTATTAGACGATGGAAATATGGGGTAAATATGGGAGATAATGCCCCAAATTGCTCTACACCCATTCCTTTTTAGCATCCCCTAACACAAAATTGCAACCAAATCAGCAATTTCAAGTTCTAAGCATTTCACAGAGCAAGTCTTAAAGTCTTGTTTTCATGTTATTTTAGGGTACATTCGCCAGCTTTTTAAAGAGCTATATTACCTGCTACTCAAGACATGAAATCCTGCAAATGTAAAATCCGGATGTTTATCGAGTTACCTCCCTCTATATCAGAGACTCACAAAATTAATTTTAAAAACATTTCTGCATATTTTTTACATCTATTCTAAAGATAAGACTATATTCTATGCAACTGAAAATAAAAAAGAAATTATTTCATGTATACCGCACAAAAATAGCAGGAAAATCCCTACCCATCATGCTATTCACTGGGGAAAACCCCCCTGGATTTTATACGAAACTGTGTTTAGCTACCTTAAAGGAAATAAAACATTTCTGTATGCTACTTTGTAATGCTTAGATGCAAAGAGGACAAAATTACAAACATTTTGGTGTATGCAGCATTCAATATAGTCAAGAAATGGCCGAGAAATTGGTATTTTAGTACGACATGTCCAAGACATTGACTGACCCAACAAACAAGACTGAACAGTCAAGAATTCAGAACTGACCATCAACTCACATTATCTCATTTTATCTAATAAAAAGAACACCGTGAATTGAACTGCATGTGTGAATATTGATGACATGCTTCAGTACATATTAAATAATTCCTCCAACTACACATTCTGTTGTTTTAGATTTACATTTGTTGAATTATGAACACATGAGTGATGATTCTATGTGAAATTGTGTTGAAATAAAAGAATGCCTCAAATGTCCATAGAGTGTCATCACACACATACATGTATATACACATACACATACATGTATATACATGTACATATACATATATATATATATATATATATATATATATATATATATATATATATATATTGATTGATTGATTGATTGATGACATGCTATGACGTCACAATGCAAATGCATTGATGATGTCACAATATACATGACGTCATAATCACATACATGTATCATCACAATGTAAACAATCATGAATGAGGGACTATGCTGTTAAATGATTTTCAACATGCCTAGAACTGATAGACACAGGCAAGGCAAAAAGAAGAAAACACGCAAGACTACATTTCTAAAGGGACACCTACCTTGGAATAAGGATCAGCAGCCTATCAGCAGTGTTCCTTGCACAGAGTCCACCTCTGTCAATATCCCTGTGTGTCGTCCGGAGAAAGCAATCTATGACGCTTCAATTCTAAAGTATGAGGGTCCTCCAAATACCCTTCCAGGAAAGCTAAGACCTAAACATGAAAGAAAAGAGGATGAACCGTTAGACAATTCATCAGAAAATATAATTGTTAACTTCTGTAAGTTAAAAGAATTCATTAAATCAAGCATTAGCCATAACTGCAGGCGACAAGACAGTTTCAATGTGGCAATTGCTAAGCGAAAAGGATTGTGTGTATGTCTGCAGGCGAGCTGCACAAACTGTGGTTTTGATACCGGTGTGCATAAACTGTACACCGAGTGTACAAGCAAAAAAAGAGGTCCCGCCGCAGGCTGCTTAAATGAAGGCCTCTCTATGGCCACCGTTAAATCCAAAATGGGAGGAACTGACGTTCAGATGTTAATGGCTTGTCTTGATATTCGTGCTCCCAGTTTAACTATAATCAACAACAAAATCAATAAGCAATGTGAAAAAATGATAGAACTAAATGAAAAATCCATGGTTGAGAATCAGAAGTTTGCCGGCCAAGTGGCAACCTTCATCGGAGAGGGAAACAACATTGATGTCGAAACGGACACGTGCTTCAACAACCGTAACCAAACTGGGTACGAAGCCGGCACGCAATCATTCTGTCCGGTGATTGAGAAGACAACTGGTCTTAACCTCCCAATTGCAATGGCCACTGCGAGCAAACTGTGTTCAAAAATAAACATGTGCACCCATGAGAACAACAAATGTTCACTGACCTACAACCCTGATGAGTCTATCTCCTCCAGTGAATCAAAACTGACCACTAAAAACTTGCAAAAGATTCATGATCTCAAAATTGTATCCATAAAATCCTTAACTAGTGATGCAAGCTCTCAAATCAGCAAGGTTGTTAGAGAAGTTGGGAAAAAAAATGAAATCGTTATCAAGTACTTCCAATGTTTTGTTCACCGACTACGCACAATTCAGAAAAAAGTGAAATCCATACAGTTCTTAAAACTCCCGGCCGGTTACGATCAAGACATCTTTCGCCAAAAATTGGCAACATGTATCCGGTCGAGAGTGAGACTCGAACTAGTCAGGATTAAAAAGAAGTACCCAGCAGAGGGGGCTTTTGTGACCAGGGCACTGATGGCTATGAAGAACATTGTGACATGCTTCAGTGGATCTCACACTTATTGTGCAGAGAGATCCCTGGCCTGCAATGCTCACCTGGAGTCCTTCAGTACTCAGTATCTTCCATATGGAAGTTACTTAAGTCTGGTCACAGAAGACCGCCGCAAGCTGGAATCGGTTATGAATAAGTCCCTGACAACTGAAATTTTGAATAAAATTGCTAATCTATATACAACCAATCAATGTGAGAGCTTGCATCACAGAGTTTTTACATATGCACCAAAATCTGTGTTGTTCTCAAGAAATTTTAATGGACTATGTCACTCAGCATGCCATTCATCCACATTTGGAACTGGGAAGTCGTCCGTACTGTTAGCAAAATCCCTTGGTCTTAATTTCTCAAAATGCGCCCCTTTTTTCCGTTATATGACTCGAAAAGATATATTAGCTTTGTACCATTCGCAAAGGAAAAAGACGCCAAAGTACAAAATACAGCGGTATCTTGCAAAATGTAGAAAAAGTAATCGAAAAATTAGACAAGGGTCCTTGTACTCAAATGCATGTAATGAACTGGTACAAATTCACAACTATGCAATAAATGTCAACAAACACTAAATGTTAATAAAACAGAAAAAAAACCCAAACAAAAACAGAGTTCATTTTTTTGTGTTCTGCTTACCTAAAAATACAATTTTTAAAACCATCATGCCCGCAGCATGTCTTTGACTGTCTGCAGCTATTGCGCTGGACATTAATTTCTCCTGGCTCCAGAGATAAATGCTGAATATTCATACATTTTTTGTAATGACATAAGTGGGAAACATGATATGATATGTTATGAAAATGACAATCATTTTCCAAATAATACATAAGACGGTGAACGGTAAAAATTTGTCTTTTCAGACGGAAAGTTGGTCTTATGATGCCATATCCATCAGAGTCTGTCGCACCGTACCATATATGACAACCATCTAATTCATTAAATTTATACAACTTTGAGTATAAAAATTGTTTCTCTTCTGTTGTGAAGGGGGTTTCATATGCCTTGGACATGATAGATTTTTTAAAATATGTACTTTAAATCCAGCGGTCTGAAACAATATCATAGAAAATACAGTCATGATGTTGTGTCAAAAGCAACTGACACTGAAATGAAATGGGCTGTAAGTAAATGACATATTTAACATGCACATTTAACATGTACAACACACTGGCGTCCGATGCAATATTGAGAGAAAAAACCTAATTTCCAAAATCATGAAAATCCTAATCCGTGGGGGGTGGGGGGGGGGGGGGGGGGGGGGGGGGAGAGGGAGTAATCCTATACCTATACTTCCAAAACAAAACATCTTTCCCGGCCATAACATATTTTTACCCCAAAATCATGAAAATCCTTATCCAAGGGGCGTGGGGAGATGAGTATACCTTAAGTTACAAAAAAAATTATGTGGGGGGGTGGGGGTGGGGGGGGGGGGGGGTGGGGGGGGTAGTTTACCTTGGGGGGGGGGGGGGGGGGATAGTATACCTTTGACTCCAACTTCTCAATCTTTCAAACGAAAAATTATGTTTCATGCGAAGAAAAAGTGGGGGGCTGAACCCTCTATTCTGCTATGTGCCTAATGATTAGGTCTAACCAGTGGGGGGGGGCTAAGCCTATGCAACACATGTAAAAACATGTACTTGTGCTTTAATGTTACATGAAACCAATACTGTATGATTTTTAATAAAAAAAATAAGTCACATCAACCACTTTGCAGCCTGAGCATGCAGAACAATGAAGAAAACATTATTTCATGTGTGTCCCTTAAGGGTGCAAAACACAGTTTTCTATATGACGTTATCGCGACGTCATTACATGAGGGACAAGCAAAACTGACCCCTATAAAGAAATGTTGTTAAAATGTGTTACATATATATCTATATATCAAAGGAAAGATAAAATGATGAATTTTGTAAATATTAAAAGATAACACATTTATCAATAAATAATAAGGTGTATTAGACGATGGAAATATGGGGTAAATATGGGAGATAATGCCCCAAATTGCTCTACACCCATTCCTTTTTAGCACCCCCTAACACAAAATTGCAACCAAATCAGCCATTTCAAGTTCTAAGCATTTCACAGAGCAAGTCTTAAAGTCTTGTTTTCATGTTATTTTAGGGTACATTCGCCAGCTTTTTAAAGAGCTATATTACCTGCTACTCAAGACATGAAATCCTGCAAATGTAAAATCCGGATGTTTATCGAGTTACCTCCCTCTATATCAGAGACTCACAAAATTAATTTTAAAAACATTTCTGCATATTTTTTACATCTATTCTAAAGATAAGACTATATTCTATGCAACTGAAAATAAAAAAGAAATTATTTCATGTATACCGCACAAAAATAGCAGGAAAATCCCTACCCATCATGCTATTCACTGGGGAAAAACCCCCTGGATTTTATACGAAACTGTGTTTAGCTACCACACGGTGCAAAATCTCCATTTTTGGTTCAGTTCATTTTTCGGTCAGGATCGATCGTTATTCAGTCGGGTTTGGCATAGGTAAAACACGCTACTCAACATAAAAAATATTTAAAAAGGTAATTTTTTGAGGACTGATACTATGTAAAATAATCTTAAACAGTCAATTCATTCTAATTTACTTCTTCTAGTTAATTTGCAAGTAGATTAAGTGACTGGATTCAGTGATACAATACATAAAACAACGTTGAATTTGTTTCCTTCTATCAAAATGTATTGTATAGAAAAAAACCAAACCTAGAAAAATTTTCTGATTCGTATCGTATCTTGAAGGAGGCGTATCGTTTCACCCCTAATATCTTAGGATTCTTGTCCATGCTGCACAGGAGCAATTCATAGATCTCTTTATCCCATGTTTACCCCTATATCCCATGAATATTCCTCATTGAATATTGTCTTGATATCCCCCCCTTGTGACATCACAATGGGTTTTGTGTGAGAGTGATGACGTAAAATAATGTGGCCATGGCCCTACCTTTTTGTATTTCACCAATGTGTCCTCATTGAATGGATGTGGAATAATGGCATTAAAATTTATTCAAGTACATATTTTGAAAAGTGAAATCCCAATAGATGACAAAAAAATGTACATGCAGTGAATTCAGCTGCAGAGAAAAAGCACAGAAAATTTTTTCCATTAATAAAAAGCTCTAGAACATCAAGGGAAAAATCTGAGGAGAAAGAACAAGCTTGTGAAAATTCCAAATCTGAATCAAATGCTAAAAATCCAACGGGAAGTTCGTCATCCATGTTTTCACTTCAGCTGACTCTGGTCAACATGGCTGCCCAAGACCTTCCTGTCACATGGTTAAGGGGATATTATGTGATTTCTGTCAAGGTGTTATGTGACTATAACTTAACCCTACATATACATTGTCTAAGGATATTTTATGTGACATTTGTCCATATAACTATGTGACTTAATCTTGTCAATGTTTTCTATCTACTAAATATACAATATCTATGGATATTTTATGTGACATCTGTCCATATAACTATGTGACTTAATCTTGTCAATGCTTTCTATCTACTACTTAACCCTACATAAATATACAATGTCTATAAGGATATTTTATGTGACATCTATCCATATAACTATGTGACTTAATCTCGTCAATGCTTTCTATCTACTACTTAACCCTACATAAATATACAAGTCTAAGGATATTTTATGTGACATCTGTCCATATAACTATGTGACTTAATCTTGTCAATGTTTTCTATCTACTACTTAACCCTACATATACAAGTCTAAGGATATTTTATGTGACATTTGTCCATATCACTATGTGACTTAATCTCGTCAATGCTTTCTATCTACTACTTAACTCTACATAAATATACAATGTCTATGGATATTTATGTGACATCTGTCCATATAACTATGTGACTTAATCTTGTCAATGCTTTCTATCTACTACTTAACTCTACATAAATATACAATGTCTATGGATATTTATGTGACATCTGTCCATATAACTATGTGACTTAATCTTGTCAATGCTTTCTATCTACTACTTAACCCTACATAAATATACAATGTCTATGGATATTTATGTGACATCTGTCCATATAACTATGTGACTTAATCTCGTCAATGCTTTCTATCTACTACTTAACCCTACATAAATATACAAGTCTAAGGATATTTTATGTGACATTTGTCCATATCACTATGTGACTTAATCTCGTCAATGCTTTCTATCTACTACTTAACTCTACATAAATATACAATGTCTATGGATATTTATGTGACATCTGTCCATATAACTATGTGACTTAATCTTGTCAATGCTTTCTATCTACTACTTAACCCTACATAAATATACAATGTCTATGGATATTTATGTGACATCTGTCCATATAACTATGTGACTTAATCTCGTCAATGCTTTCTATCTACTACTTAACCCTACATAAATATACAATGTCTATAAGGATATTTTATGTGACATTTGTCCATATCACTATGTGACTTAATCTCGTCAATGTATACAATGTCTATGGATATTTATGTGACATCTGTCCATATAACTATGTGACTTAATCTTGTCAATGCTTTCTATCTACTACTTAACTCTACATAAATATACAATGTCTATGGATATTTATGTGACATCTGTCCATATAACTATGTGACTTAATCTTGTCAATGCTTTCTATCTAGTACTTAACCTACATAAATATACAAGTCTAAGGATATTTATGTGACATCTGTCCATATAACTATGTGACTTAATCCTGTCAATGTTTTCTATCTACTACTTAACCCTACATAAATATACAATGTCTATAAGGATATTTTATGTGACATCTGTCCATATAACTATGTGACTTAATCTTGTCAATGTTTTCTATCTACTACTTAACCCAGTGATTTTTCTACATTTTTTAAAAGGGGCCTGGGCCTTTACAATTGGGAAAAATCGTCGACATTTGTATTAAATTGGGAAAAAAAATTTAAATTGTCATGTAACCTTAATTGGCAGGTAAAATAAACTATGTAAGTAAATTTAACATCATTCATCAATTCATTTGCTACAAAATAATCAATTAAACACAGTTCTATATTTTTAACCTTTTTTAAAATCTTTGAAAGTTGTTATTGTGACCAACCTATATGATCATATCAGTATACCTGTATTTCCCTTTTTGCTCTGACATTATGGTAGACATATTAAGAGAAAATCCTTCTTGTAATAGCCATAGTTTAAGATAGAATAATCTAACATGATTTATTACAAATCATTTATTTTTCATTTAAGTAATTATTTAAACTTTCTAATTACATTAGCTATACATAATGCTGCAATTTTTCTCTGCAATACTAGTTGCATCTGCCGAGTGTAGAAACAGTTTGATTTTCGTGGAATCAGGGATGCTTTTTGTAGAACTATTAGTACTTGGATTTGCAAATAAAGCTATGTTTTGCTGGTAATTAACATGCATCTTACACTTTCTAACGATGTATTTACACACAAGTTTGACAAGGAGGAGACCCATGTGTTTTTCTAGGTCTTATAAACACTTAGAGTACTCTGTTGTTTCTTACTGTTATTTTAAGAGTCTTAGTGACTGAGAACAATAGTGTTCCATTTTAGATAAGTCGTACGAAAAAAATTCAATATAACAAAAATAACAACAGGTTTTGTGTTGGGAAAAAAAGCAACAGAAATTGGGAAAAAATCGGTAATTTTTTAGAGGGGAAAGGGCTGATATTCGGACCTAAATTGGGTGTAGAAAAATCACTGTAACCCTACATAAATATACAATGTCTATAAGGATATTTTATGTGACATCTGTCCATATAACTATGTGACTTAATCTTGTCAATGTTTTCTAGTAGACTACTACTTAACCCTACATAAATATATACAATATCTATGGATATTTTATGTGACATCTGTCCATATCACTATGTGACTAAATCTTGTCAATGTTTTCTATCTACTACTTAACTCTACATAAATATACAATATCTATGGATATTTTATGTGACATCTGTCCATATAACTATGTGACTTAATCTTGTCAATGCTTTCTATTTATTACTTAACCCTACATAAATATACAAGTCTAAGGATATTTATGTGACATCTGTCCATATAACTATGTGACTTAATCTTGTCAATGTTTTCTATCTACTACTTAACCCTACATAAATATACAATGTCTAAGGATATTTTATGTGACATCTGTCCATATAACTATGTGACTTAATCTTGTCAATGTTTTCTATCTACTACTTAACCCTACATAAATATACAAGTCTAAGGATATTTATGTGACATCTGTCCATATAACTATGTGATTTAATCCTGTCAATGCTTTCTATCTAGTACTTAACCTACATAAATATACAATGTCTAAGGATCTGTCCATATAAGGCCTAAAAAAAAAAATTATGTTTGTTTCCTGTAACATTCCCAAACAAGATGTGTTTGTGAAACACTATCCCCCAATGGTAACACAATTCTGGAGTGGGACGTAGACTACATTGCAATAGTTATGGCCAATGTTAAAGTTTTTCAAATGTAGGTCAAAGGTCACAGTTGAGGTCACATGATCAAAAATTTCTGTACCAATGGAAAGGTCTTGTCATAATGAACATTCATGTCAAATATTAAAGCCTTACCCTTGACAGCGCAATAGTTATGGGCTAGGTTATAGTTGATAAGAGAGAGACAGACAGACAGGACAAAAACAATATACCCCAGGGATCTTTCGATCCAGGGGCATAAAAATCAAGGGCCGATTGGTCGGGAATTTTTTTTTTTGCTTATGGATATTGGGTCAAACATCCCCGGACTTAACCAGGTGTTATGTTTACAGTAGACACCCAACATGGCTGCCTAGCGACAGAAAATGATCTTCAAAAAGTTGTGGGTGGAAATTGTTGTTACAATAATGATTACTCTTTATATTTAAGGTAAATATTGACTAGGTTGACATATTTTATATCTCAAATAAAGCTACAATTAATATTTTTTGGAATCAGCTGATTGATCAAACCAAACAGCAAACACAGATTTGGCAGGAAAAAAAATCCACCCGGGGCAAATTTGAATGGGTCGGTCGGGTTACAGGAAACAAACGTAATTTTTTTTTAGGTCTAACTATGTGACTTGTTCCTGTCAATGCTTTCTATCTACTACTTAACCCTTCATTTTTTAACTACACTTGTAAGTTCAAAATAATGTTTAGATCAAGTGATTAATAAAATGAGATTTTCAGTGTATCATATTCATAATGTAGGCATTGCAATCGATTATACTTACCTATTCACATTCAAACGGAACTTTCAGTCTAATAAGTAAACATGTTATCACTTCTGCCTCTTCTAGTGAAAATGTTCCAAAACCAAATCTTGTAGAGGCATTTTTTATCTTTGTTAGCAGTTGGCAGTGTAGATTCAATTCCAGTATAATTGCCATAATAAATCTTAACTGACAAAAGTATTCATTACCGTCAATGTATACCTCATACAACTGCATGTCATTTACTGGAGATCTCTATTCCACAAATTAAAAAGCAATGACCAACGCCTGAACATCACAAAAAGCAATGCAATTCCTGTTGCAAGTACCACAAAAATAGATAAAAGTACAATAGATATCAGAATTTGGAACCATTGCTCCATTTTGAAAAAAAACCACAACTTTGCTTCCTGTCACATGTCTCATCCTGACATGTGTATGTGACTCTCGTCACATATATTAAGTGACTTTTTTAAATGCGTCTTAAATTTTAAATTTATGTCCATATATATGTGGCACTGGCTATAGGTCTCTAATAACTTGTGCTTTCATAACGTTTATTGAAAATAAATTTTGGAAAGTGCAGCACTAACATTTCATGTATTCACTTCATATCACCAGAATTTGCTGGTTGTTAATGCACGAATGACCACAAAAATGACTCAGATAACGAGCCCTGCACATTTGATGGATTGTTAAAAATGTACTACGAACCCATTGAGGCCCTCGATTCTAATGATAATAAAGTTTTACTAAAAATATCATAAATAATGTTCAGCTGTGCCATACGAATTAAGAAATCGCAAAAATGTCACATTACTTACCCCAACTGAAACTCTGCATGCCGAGCAAATTTCCGGATATGCACCACAGCGCCTGCGCAGACAGATTTCGGCAATCAGGTTCGGTTGTTTCCGGAAATGATCGGGTAAAATGGCGCGAAACATGATGCATGGGGTACGGGAGGTAACTCTCAAAACTCTTTGACGGACGTCCCTATAACGGACAATATCGTCCGTATTTTTTTATGTGACACTCCTTTAGAATGATTTTTTAAGTCACATAACACTCATTTCTGCTAAAAATATTCAAATTTGTATGTGACAGTCACATAAAACAAAAGAGTCACATAAACTTTAAATGGGCACAAAAACTGTCACTTAACCATTATTTCGTGAGAACGGACGGACGGACAGACGGACAGACGGACAGACGGACGACGGACAAAAGGTGATCAGAAAAGCTCACTTGAGCTTTCAGCTCAGGTGAGCTAAAAATCAAAAAGGCCTTCCTGATATTCAAACTTGACCAACTAATATGTAGTTCATGCCCATTTTTTCAGCATTTATTCATTATTTATGGCAGTCATCAATAATGTTCTATCAAAACATTTGAATTGTAAATTTGCTTTAAGACATATTCTATACGACGTTCATTAAGAGTTATTGGAGGCTTTATGCATAACAATATATATGTTGGGTTAACTTTGCTTTAAATTGCAATTGATTTTATTACATCCTCCATACACGCTAATAATTTGAAATGAGTCATAAATTAAGTGTTCGTCTTGAAAAATAGTTTCCTTTAAATGGGTGACTTTTAAGATCATTGTGAAGGGAACAGGGTTGTCCTCATAAAGAAAGAAACTAATGAAAAATATTAATTATACTAATGTTTTAGGTCAAGCTCATTATGATAAAGTTTCATTTACAAATGGGTGTCACATCCTCAGAATGACAAGTACTTAACATCATGTCCTTTGTGATATTTTGTAATTAATGGTCATTTTTAAAGTTAACTTTAATGATTTCTTCATATTATGTAATTATTTTTTAAGTTTCATTAGAGAGAAAATCAATGAGAGATATCAAAAATATTTCATTTTTAGTTTTATTTTGTTACCTTTTTTTGTAAAATAAAATACATAGTAATTCTTTTACGACAGTTTATTTTTTGTTAATCAAAGTTACTACAACCATGAAGTTTTTCATCAACGAGAGTTGTCATATTTTTAATTTTGTATTCACACCCACCCAGTGAATTCAAAATTTACAATATGACACCAAGGTGATTGAAATGGATTCAATTTGACATTATTATCTTTGATACGTGTCCTCTGAAAAGGGTTTAGCTGAAGATTGGACCATCCTACCACAAAGATAAGGATTAAAAGTGGAAATACCATTTGATCACCGATATGAATGGTAATCACTCACGGACATTTGACGTTAGACACAGTTTCACGTAAATCAGCCCTCCCCTAACCCACCTGTGTTGTTTGTTTCTGTGGTTCGCTTCGCATTGTTGACGGTCTTTATGAAATTATAATGAACTCATTAATTACTTTGATTGCTTAGCATGTAAGTGATGCTTTTCATGTGGCGTGTCAGTTATAGCACTTGAACCGCAGACGTGGATAAATCCCGGCTAGGTAGTGACTTATATTAGTTTTTCAAGAAGCATGCAAGAGAGCGATTGTATTTGGTGCTGGAAAATTTTCACCCTGTTTTCGGGGTCACTCACGCTTCGGTTAGTTAATGAGGAACTGACCATTTATCAACAATTTCACTTGTTTTCTGGGGGTTTTTTATTATTGTTTTAACGTCATAATTTGGTTTGAAAAATTGTTTGTTTTTCATTAGCAATCCTTAAACAGAAAATCGAAAACAACGATCTGAAATCGTCTATATCGTTGTTCTTCTGCTAACAAATTGAATAATATGCCTGTATTACGTATGATTTAATCACACTGAAAATAAACGGTTGTGTGCTTTGTCATAAGCCTTTTGCTCAAATACATGTAACAAGATACTGAGAACTTAGGACCCATATAATATGCTTTCATATTATGATATTGACATTAAATTTTGAACTAACACTGTATAATTATCGATGGAGTCTGCACGATTTATGTTTCATTAAAAAAAGTATTTTAAACTGAATTTGGTTCCTTCCGTCATTTTTGAAAAATGGTATGCATAGTTGAATTGTTTTAAATTCTACGGTGTCGGATTTTTTCCTCTTTTGATTGTTGGCAAATGATGTAAAAACATACTTCTTTTAATTATCAAAATGAGTAGGGAACTGATTTACTGTTAATCTAATTTACGTACCACTTTAGTTTTTAACAATTGTTATAATCATGTCATCCCATAAAAACATTTTGGTTTGGTTTTTTCTTTAGCATTTTCACATCCTTTCACAATATTACACATTGTGCATTTTGAAAGTGTTAACACCAAGATTATACGTCATTTGTCTAGATAATTTGCCTTAAGTTGTCATATTTCAAAATTCAAATGATTTGATAGAAAGATACTTATTTATCTTACATTTGAACAAAAAGATCTTGCAACAGCCCGAAACGGAATTGTAATAGATACTGAATGGCACTCAAGCAACAAATACATTACTTATGTTACATTTACCTTTTTTCAACATTTTTAGTCTCATAAGAAGAAAGAAAGCAAACACATATAAATTAAACACAAATTCAAACCATTATGTTTTTCTAAAACAAGTTTCTAATAATGTTTCTATATTTTTTAGGATTGACAAATACATTCATATTGACATGTAATTGTTTTAGGTGTTTTAATTTATTTGTTTGTTGTAAATTGTTTGTTGTTTAGTTTTTTTTATATTGGCGTTTGTAAAAAGCTCTTCACCATAAAAAGACTGAAAGGCTACAAAAATATATGCTTCACTTTACATTTAGAGTTGAGTACTGATGTTCAAATTTATATATCTTAACATACATGTGTCGTGTACAAATTTAAATTACTCAAATTACTGAGAATCAAAATTTGTGCATGCCAAATAATCAATGAGAATAATCTAAATTTTATTGTAATGGACACATGGATTATTTGAAATAGTTCAATGTTTGAGCATTTCATTTTAATTCTACTCGTACTAATTAGAATTTACGAATTTTCTATGGAAGATATATTAAAATATAAAAGAGTGTATCCTCTTTAAGGTGGCTCTATACACCCACAGTTTATTCCAATTTTCAATAGAAGACCACAAAACATATGCTTATCAAATATTAAAATGACGATAGGGATACTATAGGTATTTTTAAAGAATTTTTTAATGTTTTTTCGTGTTTTTGTTAAATATTTTTTAAAAAGACAGCTATCAACAAATTGAGAGAAATTATTTTGTCATATGATGGATATTTCCTTCGGACACATAAAAAAAATATAACACTTCTTAACATTCAAAGATGTTATTATTGCAATTTTTTTTAATATTTCCCCAAAACATATTTTTTCATATTTTCTTACTCTGTTGAAAAATCATCTGAAAAAGTTGCTTGATGTTATAAGAAAATGTATTTTAATAAATGTGACATAAAAAAATTGAATGAAAACCATTGCAAATAAATACAAAAAATATCTTAAATTTTATTTGGTATGAAAGTTCCTCACGTAAGGGTTATCGTTCCTAAGTCCCAAGGCCTAAACACCTTGGGGACTTTTCATTTCTGAGTTGAAGAAAATTTCCTAAATATAATGTTGGAATGATAAATGCATACATATTTCATTATAGACTTTGCCCTGTATAAGTGAATATATTCGCTTTAATGCAAAACTAAGTCAAATAAATAAAGGAGAACATTGACTAGGCTAATAGGATTTATATGTATCCCAACCTGAGAGAAATTCAAAGCAACCCTCTCATCTCCGTTAGGTGTCGATATTAATGTGCATTAAAGTATATTATAATTGAATTATTTTCACCTGTTTAGAATTTTCTTTCACGGTATTCAACCAAAAAATACGTTTTAGAAATTTTTGGAAAGTTAAAAAATTTATTGTTCTCAACGGGAATTGAACTCATGACCTATTAGTTTGTAGTGAACCCACTAACCCACTGCGCTACGGTGTAACATATCGAAAATGCTAAAGAAACTCTTTAAAAATTTATACTTGATTTTATTGTTTATTTCGATAAATAATACCACACAACGTGAAGGTGTCACATACCATATTACTTGTATGTAATGAATTTTCCAATTATCAAATTAAATCTATCCGTTTAACAAATTTTTCAAAATAGCGGTTCCCATACAATTCACCTCAGTTTAAATCAGCCAGTACCGGAAATGCATGTTTCCAGATTTACTTTTTTGCGTACTGCGTCATCAAAAAGTGGTGTATAGAGCCACCTTAAAAACAACCCAATTACATTTATGTGTACAGCCATGGACAAAGAGAGATAACTCAGTTAATTAAAACCACGTGACTCGATTCATTGTCTGGTTCGATGCTGTGAATTAGTTTACTGAAATACTTTATATATTTATATTATGTAATAGTGAACGATTTCATGTCCTGATTTCATTATCAAATACATGTATCGCTGAGATTTAGATCTAAACTGTGTCCACGAAGAACCTTAAAGGTTGCTTCAAACAAAATAACTAGCAACATCTCATTGGTATTTATGAGGAACAATTACAATATAACACCATGGGCTGATCCAAAAAAAATTCACGGGGGCAGGAGAGAGTGTGAAGGACATATAGGGCCTAAAAATAATTTTGTTTGCTGAAGGGGGGGGGGCGGTGAGTCTACGGCCTATTTTAAGGGACTTTAATATACAAAGTTTGAATGCACAAAAATATTTTTTTTGAATTAAAGATATATATTTTTGAGTTACAAAGATTTAAAGAACAAAGAAAGACAATTAGTTTTTAAGAATGATAGTGATAATTCACTCGTTGTAAAGGAAAAATTGGCGTTGACTTGAACTTTTATTTATTGTTTTATTTTCTTTATTTATTTAGTAATTCTAAACAGACCTTAACAATCAAAAGAAATTATATTGCTAATACATGTATACTGATAGCAATATTTAAGTTTAAGTAGTCTATTTTCCATTTTAGGAATTGATTTTTAATTTAATCAACTCCTTTGAAAGATGTAAAGCAATCGAAACTGTTCAAACTTTTTGCAAAAATGCTGGATAAAAAATTAATAAGAAAAAAACCAGTGCATTCTTTTAGGAAATTTCAAAGACAAGTCCAAAGAAGTTTCTAATATTAGTGTTACCAACAATGCTGTTCGTTGCTTATGTATCTTCATTGGGCATAACAAGGAACAATGTTATGATCTTCACTGGTTAAAATCAATGAAGATATGGAAAAATTATTTGAATCATGGAAAAAGAGAGTTCACGATTTTTGGAAATAGCCATATCAAAACCAATCTATGTCTGTTCAATTTCACCTATTCCAGAAAACAATTTGATGAAAGAAACTGAAAAATTTTATATGGAATAAACATGATAGAATCAGGAGAGATACAGTAATATGAAAACGAGAAAACGGTGGTAAAGGTTACGTAGATATAGAGCTAAGACTTAGCGCATCATTGGTAAAACGATTGACTGATGAACCAAATGTGATTAACAACCGTGTAAACAGCTACTTAAATGTAATGAAAATAGATTTGAATTATTGTCTGAAATAAAAACCAGGAACTTAACACTTATATCTAAATTGCTTTTTTTTTAAAGAAATATTTAGTTATTTTAATGAATGTAAAAAGACAATAGGTGTATCTAATTTATCAGACGTCAAGTTTGCACAGCAGCCATTGTGGAATAACAATTTGTTCGATACAAGAGTCAAACATTATGTTTTAAGAATTGGATAGCTAGTAATATTTCGTATGTAAAAGATGTATTTGATGAAAATAATGTGTTCAATACAGGATTTTCAAATAATTTTTCAAATAGATTCAATTGGTTGTGCGAGTATAATATAAATCAAAATGTAATTAAGAAAAAAAGTATATTGTTTGATATGAAATGCTGTGTTTTTCCTAGAACATATTCTGGTAATGCATTTAATTTTGGTGTTCACAGTATCTTATTAAAAATGTAATTATTACAACGAAAATATGCCGTCAAGAAAGTTTAAACTCCATGTCATAAATTTATCTAAGCAGACATTATTGGTTACATAAAAAAATATTGGCCAAGTATCTATACAAACAAGATAAAGAACATGAATGACAAGCGTTCAAGCGATTTCTACTACAACCTGTTAAATAATATTCACATGGAGATATTAAACATCTTATTTCCGATAATAATTATTTGTGATAATGTCAAACGGGTGTGGCATAACATGAAAATGCTTTAAACTTAATTGTTAAATGGAAACATGATGTAATTGGTTTTTATATTCAAACCAACCTCAAAAGTATTGTTTTATAAAACCTTAATATCTTATTTAGTTTTTAAAATACATGTACATACATTCAAAATGGGATGTAGAATAAAAAAAACGATTGACAAGATTGTTTAAAATTAAAACAATTTGTTAAAAAATCCTTATATTGCGATATGGATATCGTGCTAGAATTTTCAAACATGACTATTTTTAAAATTAGGTAAAACGTTTGACAAACCTGTTATAAACTACTTTTGTTCTGTTATTCGTAATAATGATGCCAACTTTCATAATACCCGGGATGCCTGGCATTTGTAAATGGGTATTGTTGTTGACGTGAAATAAAGTATGATTTTAAAAAAACTCCATTAAAAAATCACTCGCTAAGAAAGTGGAGTGGACTTGTGCACTTATTAAATTAATGAATCTGCAACATAAAATAGTTCTTTGAAAATATGAGAAAATGCTGAATCAACACGTGGTAATTAAGATTTTTTTTTTTTTAATCGACACAATATTGGTATTGCAATTGGTGACTATATAACCTGCATCAGAAAGAATCGTTTGCATACATGTAGATAAACCACTTATGAGTAGTATATGCTTTTCAATTCTACATTGGTGGAAGTGTTACCTATATAAGAAGTTTAAATACAAAATATATTTTACCCGCACCGATATTATTTTACCAGTTTCTCATAAAAGAAATACCAAAAAAAAGAATCCTATAAGATAACCAAGAGCGGTTACTGGTATTAAATCAAAGTACTGAAGTGCTGACGGGAGTTGATTTCATCGATTATCATTTATTATCTTGCATGGCAATTAGGTTCTAGTCTGTATTTGAATTACGCACTTTTTTATGATATGGATTTTTAGACTTTTCTGACAAGAATTTCGAGAAACCCCAAATGAATCATGTTGTGTAATATTTTAAGATGGATTTTAAACTATGTATTAGTAATCGAAACAATTCTAAAAATTCTAAAAATTCTAAAGTCTCTCTGCTTGTCGGAGATTTACGGAGACAGCTGAGCGTTTGATTGAACGAGACTATATCAAACTCTGGCGTAGGAATATATGAGACTACAAAAATATCCAACTTGTTTGTATTATATAAAATCTGACTTTTTTCCAAAGTGTTTATTGATAAGTTTCCTTGAAAAACAATGCTTTGGCATATATTACATCGAATTTTTCTATTATTTTCAAGAACTAAGTCTTGTCAGCGGTGGTGATTTGTGCTTAGGTCCAAACACTGTTTCACTTTCGGTTTGCCAGAGTAACTGCATAGGAGAGTTGATTAAAATCAACTCCCAAAAAATGATTCTTCATAGAAAAATCAAATAGCATTTCATGCGCGGATCCAGAAGTAGATTAGAGGTAGGAAAAGGCCAAAGAAAGATAACTCTATTTGACAAGTATTGCTTTATTTTCGCATTGTTTATCCTATGTGTATTGATGAAGGCGGAACTACAAAAGGAAAAATAATCGTCGACTTAAATATGAAATTTGCAATGTTCAAAATTATTATGCTTAATTTGTATATAGACAAATAAAAAAGGTTTGTACGAAAAAAAATATCAGGCTGGAATAATACAGTAAAACCAAAATATTAAAATACTAGTTGTTAATTTTGTATTCTTAAAATTATTATGTATACAACTTTTGGATGCAACTATTATATATGTGACACTTCCTTACTGGCTGCCATGTATGAAGTCCCGGATGCACAACGGTTGACGATCACAAAAGACACAGACATCTTGTTGGGTGTGAATTGGGTCAGTTGAACCCCCTTTCTTAGGTTGTCGATCATGTGTTGCTTAATGAGATATAATGGGAAATTAGAATTAGTCTGATAAATCTAGTTTGTAGCAAACTATTAGGTATTTTATATAGACTTTAAAGAGGCAGTCATAGTAGCTTTTACTAGCTTTAAAAGCCCTTGTTTAAAAGACTCACATCAGCATACCAATGAATTTTTGCTTCATTTGGCTTGCATTTACAACGATATAAATATAATTAAACAATAAATTGACTTTAAGTTGTGGTAACTTTCTTTACGTTAAAAAAACTATTGTTAAGATCAACTGCGAACCTAACAATCAGACCAAATTACCTCTAGTGCTCTTTGTCCAGACTGAAGTTTTAAAGTACTTGCGTCTTGTCCAGTTGTTTGCCAGAAGTAACACGTGACTCCATCCGCCATTACCAAGTAGTTCTACGAAAGGTAACACGTTGAGAAAAAAAACAAGTAAAAAAGATTTAAGAATATTGTTAAAAGTATAAACATATTAATGTTAAGTAGTCGCTTAAATAAAAGATGACTTTTTTACGATGATTCTGGAATTATTTCAAATACATTTTATGGTAAAAGCTGATGTCTTACATTAAACCAGTCTTCATAGAAACTAACGGTCTGTTCGTTGACCGGTACGGCTGAAGAGAACTGAAAATATTAGAACAATAAACAGTAGAAAAAGTAGGTTAAACAAAAAGTGTATTATTTCAAGGCTCACGTTGGCGTTAATTCATTTCCAAATGAATTTGGTAAGTAGTATACTTACTGAAAATAAAGCGACAAAAAAGGAGACAACAAGAAATGAGTCCATTCTTTGACGGTTGCTTCAGTCCTGTGACGTAATGCGTTTATCGCGAAGTCTGTTCCCGCGTGCGAGAAGGTCAATGGTCCAAAGTAGGCGAAAAGTACTTACCTGGATAACAATATTTGATCACATGACTGCTAATATGAGAGCTTTACTGTAATTTATAAGATAAATCAAAAGCCTTTAAGATTAAGTTTTAAAAGAGTTCGAAATATATTTTATTTTACTTGATATCATTGGTACTTTAAAATTATTCATTAAGTTTGACTTCACATAAATAATGTGGGGTTTTTTTTAATGTCGCTCGATGTCGAGACGCAGAATTTTTTTTCCACATGCATCATGCATCGACGTTTTTTAAAACCGACCGCAGAATTTGAAACGGTTCCTCTTTATAGAACGAATTACAATCCATATTCTTAATCCGCTGCTAATGTATCCAATTGGATAAAATGTTCTTGGTTTTTGTTGGTTCTTACATAGACTAATTGGAAATGCATTGATAAATTTTGTATATCAAATAGTCTTGAAAAATGGTTGAATGTATGTAGATAGATTTACCGACGAGGCAGCAAACTACCATCACATACTATAGTTTCTAATTAAAGATAAGAAATGAATTCCCGCACCAAATTCGAGAGCCATCCGTCGCAACCTATTATTTAATTAAAACATAAGTTCGGCGTTCGAGATTTGATGCAAAACGAATGGATTTCTCGCTTCCGATAAGAAATATACCGTATCTGAACTCGTATAGTATATTTTACCAAGAATTTAAGCGAATTAAGTTGTATGGTATTGAAGAGTCCGGTGATCTGTTTGTTAAGGTTGTGTTAAATAGATCGTTGTCAATATCGATGGACAAGGGCACATTACTGAATGTTCATGGAAGTAACAAATTGGCATTAAAGATAAGAATGTCAAATTAAGTTAGGAGGTTGGCACCTGAAATACTAGTAATGTCAATTATCTCAAAACATCTTGGATATAAAGATGAGGACCTAAAATGTTCATTTATTTTATTAGTGACATATGTCACTATTTTTTGGAAACATGGGGCCCCAAACAAATATGATAATTCGCCTGAAAACGTTGCATACAAATAGACATACATCTAATGCCTCATGTAAAAAAAATCTTTAAAAAATGGGATATGACATGAAATAAGCTAATTTTAGGAAAAAATTCGAGTTAATTTTCTTTTGACTTCTATAAAGTATAAGCTTATGCCAAAATATATCGATAGAAATATCAAAATATTGTTCAAAAATGTTTTTCAGAACAACATGAATACATCGTAATACACAAACTATCTTGAAGTTTAGTCTACGCTTAAAATTAGGAGACTAAAGTAACTGTACTCTCAAACTATTGAGTTGTGAAAATTGTTCATTTTTTTCTTGAAAACCTTCCGCCACAAAATATAGTCCCTTACTAAATTCTGTAAATAATAATTTCTTTTAACAATTTCATTAAAGATGGTTTATTTCGCCTTGTAAATATGGTTTATTTCGCCTTGTTAAATACAAATATATAAATAGAATTAATATATGATGCAAAATGTTTAGATAAGAGGTGACATAAAATAGTTACCCAAAAAGAGAGGAGCGAACATCTTTAAGTGAGATTTAATGTAGCGGTAGTATATCTGTACTGAAAAGTTCATGCACTTAAATTAGATTTTTCTCTTTGCTTTGTGCGTACACCAGACTTTACATACATTAATGGATAAGACAAAGCTTAGCCGACATCAAAACAACGGTTCATGGTCAGTGTACTCGAACCTAAAATATCGGCACGTCCGCAGTCCGGAAATGCGTTATCTAAAATCATAAAAGACCGCCAGCAAGCTATTGACAGTGTTCTGTGAAATCTGAATGCACAGTAAAGACAATCAATATCCCTTGGGGTTAATGGATCTAGTGGACCACGATCAGATCGAACACCTATTGTTTTAGGAATGATATGCATTTGAAGTGCTAGAAATTGGTAAAACGTAAATAAACGTTTTGTCTACATTTGTTTACATTTAAAGCCGTGAACTGTTACAGCACTCGTACTTTGTATACATTATTTTATAGATAAGAATAAATACCCATCAGAGTTATGTGTATTGTATTTCTGAATATTGAAAGTAGATCAACATTTTGGCCATGACATACTTTGTTTGCCCTTTAATTGATTCATTTAAAATCTCTATTGGATATGTGGATTTTGAATTTAAAACATCGGAGAAACTCTCTTTCAATGGTTAGGAAAAATCACATAGCCTAAAGGGAACGAATATGTGGTACAACATTTATCCTGGAATTGGTTTGTGAAAAATATTATTTCAGAAACATCTCAATTTCTACATCACTCTGTTTTTTACTGTCAAAATTATTACCAAAGGACTACGGAATGGCTAAACTTAAAACTTCTCGGGCAAGTTTCACCCGATGTTAATTTCACATGCCAAAACTCTTCAGGGGTCAAGATGAAAGGAAAAATATTTTAAAACTTATTGTTACTCTATGGGTAGAAATGTAGAGAGTTTACAAACAGACAAACGGAAAGACAGACTAATTTCAGAAATGCGATTAAAAAAGCTTACTTGTATTTCAAGTCAGGCAAGCAAACGAAACTCTGGTTTTACTTGCCTATTTAGTTCTTGTTGCACAAGGAAGAGTTGTTTGCATTGGCAAGGGACTTTCACGATACTCTATCCTGAATTTATACTATGAGTTTCTTGTTTTATAAGGGCCTTCAATGGTTCTTTTAATCGGTTTTTAGGTCACTCAGATGTCCTGTCAATTGCAATCCGTCGTCAATTAACAATTTTACATTTAAAACTTCTTGAAGAAATTAAGGCCAATTGTTACGATTTTTTATTAAAAGCATCTTTAGGATAATAGGAATATAATTGTAAAATTATATCCATACCATCTTTCAATGCAATATAAAACCTAAATGTATGGTTATAATGTCCATGTAGACCTCTACCAAGATTGTAAAATTCTTGGCCCCCGAGTCAGGGGTTCAGAATCTTTGGCGGAGCCAATATGGTCAAAAAGAGGAAATGTATTTAATCTTAATTATAAAATCCTTATACTCACATACATATTTGATAAAAACTAAATGCATGGTGATGATGTCCATGAAACCCGTGAAATTAATGGTCTCTGGATGAGGGATTCAGACTATAGGGCTAGGCCAATATGGACATACAGTGGACAACAAACTCAAATCCTCTTACATTTGAGAAAAACTATAAGCATGCTGGTGATGTTAATAAAACCCTCCAACAAAAATAGTGAAAATCATGGCTCCTGGATCATGGGTTAAGGTGCTAGGGCCTGAGCAATATGGTCGTTTTCTGAAAATGTATTAATTCTTTTAACAGGGAGATATAAACATGGTTATTATCTACGTATACACCCACAGCTAAGGGAGATAAATTGAATGGATAGTTGTGTTATTCAATGAAGCTCTCTACTTAAATTGTGAAGTTCATGATTTCTGAGTCAGGAGTTTAGGGCCCTTAGGTAGGACCAATATTGCCGCATAGTGATCATTTATTAAATTATATATATTTGTGTACTTCAAAATCGTGGGAAATAATATAAATCCATTGTTTTATGTACATATGGTGCTGTTCTTAAATTGTGACTGCCCATGGCCGGGGTTGAGGGTTTTTAAAGAGGAGAGAGGGTGACATGGCCATATAGTGAACATGTAATTTGTATGGGGCACTTGAGTCACTAAGAATCTATCGCCAATTGTTATCCGTTAACATGTTTACTTTTTCAACTTCATCTTGAAAACCGAAAGGTAAATTGAAAAATGGTCACTTGATGGTATTAAATTAATTACGTGTTTTATTTCAGAACTTAATTCCTTGTGCATAGTATGCTCGTAGAAAAAAACGATATGCGTGGTGTGGGAATAAAAAATAAAACTTAATATTATAAAAGATTGACCATTAAAGATATGCAGTTCTTTTTTAACAAATCTTTTTTGGCCATTTGAGCAGTGGTAAAATAATAGTTCGAGATTTCTCTGAATCTTGCACCCACCCTCTTATAGATAAATGTTTTTCAAACATCAAATAGTAAAGAGCAAGTAGACAACGGTCATGGGAGTCCGGATGAGGGGTTAGACTACAAAATAAAGCTTAAATGCTTATATGAGACCGTCTTATACGTCAGTATAAGATATTTGGTACTCAGGTGACCTTAAATGCATATAGGGCTCTAGTTGAAAATGTCTATCTGGTAAGTTAGATTATGAACAAAAGTACAGAACCGATCAGACTCAACCTAACACCAGAGTAAATCACAACTAAACCCCTGCTTTTACTCTCGGGGTTTACCTGGGATTTACTCGGGGTTTACTTTTTGAAAATGTGTGTCCAGTTGGGGTATAGTTTGGGTCCACTCAGGGTTTACTCGCGGTTTGTGTTTTGGGTCCTCTTTTACAATAAAAATTTGAAACAGGCCGGTCTTTTTTTTAATTATCTTACTGCCTGTAATTCCCACCCCTTGTATATTCGAAATACAAATGTAGCATCTGCTTCAGGGCACTACATCTGATCGGGGTATACTCTCTGGGTTTACTTTGGGTCTGTTCAAGTAAACCCAGAGTAAACCCCAAAAGTAAACCCAGGGTTTAGTCTGGGCTTACTTTCTGTTAGGTCGGGTCTGATCGGTACTGTAACATATTCTCTATTAAAATTGGTCTAACATCTGGCATGATTGGATTCTTCGGAAACTGCATCCTATAGCTAGAAGAGGGGCAATATGTCACTTTGGAACTGGCATTATTACCGTCTTCCTTGGAAGACGGTATAAAGAGTTGAAATAATTTACAGTCTCCGGGTTGTGCACTTCCTCTCCTTTGTGATTGGTATTAAATACATGATGTGAAAATCTACATTTATTTCATTGGTTGAAATAGTGTTCGGCACAAGGGAGGTAATTTTCTGATGATCTTTTTCACGTACGACTTAACAAATTTCGTAGAAAGTGAGAAAACGAAAAAGCAATGCAAATTGCTATGAATAAAATTTAGTCTTTGATTTTCAGGTCCAACTAGTTGAAAGCGATATTCTATACTATCTATTGAAAAATTATGCGGTATGGCTAATATCGGTAAAGTTGTTTGGACCTTAGATATGTAAAACTACATGTAATATTTGTTAAACAAAATGCTGAATGTAGCGATATAACTTTGATTTTATCAAAATAATACGAGTCTACGACCCTTCTTAAGACCTCTTTTACTCTACTATAGTCCATATAACTAAGAAGCTCGGGTACGCATTTCTCAATTTTAGACACGCAGGCTTTAAAGACACATAATGACATAAAATGTTCCACACACCATGGTTTGTAGAGGAAGGTGACATATATATATTAAAGAATTAAATTGTCTTTAATAACTAACTGCTGTTTCGGGTTCGCTCTTAAGACGGTAAGCTTTTTTTAAAAGCTTAAATTGTATATCTTTATATTTGTTCTGTGAGAAATAATAATAGTCAATATGGCTGTCATTCGTCGACGCTTCGCTTACTCATTTCAACATTTCATTACCGTCTTCCCTGGCAATCGCAACTTCTCGGACCTTTCCGGCAAGCTCGGAAAAACACCTCGAATGTATTAACATCACCGGATGTTAGAATTTTATACAAAATGGAGTCGCTTCCAAATAAAATAAGTATCGGCTAGACAGTCTTGTATGTCGCTTCTATTTTATATTTTAGTGTATATCGTTTACTTTAATAAAGTATAGCTCACATCTCAACAGATCGTAAAATGTGTTGTATTTTTATCAAGTTTTATAAAAATAAAAAAAGGGGGGGGGGTGTCATGGCCGCCTAGGTAATACATTCGAGGTGTTTTTCCGAGCTTGCCGGAAAGGCCCGAGAAGTCGCGATTGCTTCCTTGGAAGACGGTATAAAGAGTTGAAATAATTTACAGTCTCCGGGTTGTGCACTTCCTTTCCTTTGTGATTGGTTGAAAATACATGATGTGAATATTTACATTTTTTTCATTGGTTGAAATACTGTTCGGCGAAAGGGAGATAATTTTCTGATGATCTTTTTCACGTACGACTTAACAAATTTCGTAGATTTCAAATCTTAAAAAGTGAGAAAACGAAAAAGCAATACAAATTGCTATGAATGAAATTCAGCCTTTGGTTTTCAGGTCCAACTAGTCGAAAGAAACATCCTATAATTTCTATTGAAATTATTTGTTTTTCTTTTAAAATTGTTATTCATATATTTATACAAAAATATAAAAAAAAAATGCCTTTGGTTTTCAGGTCCAACTAGTCGAAAGTAACATCCTATAATTTCTATTGAAATTATTTGTTTTTCTTTTAAAATTGTTATTCATATATTTAAACAAAAATGTAAAAAAAAAAAAAAAAAAATGATGCGGTATGCCTAATATCGGTAAAGTTATTTGCACCTTAGATAGATAAATACAGTGGTATAACTTTGATTTTATCAAAAAAATACGAGTCTTCGACCCTACCTAAGATCTCTTTCACCATATAGTCGATCTCAACTTACAAGCTCGGGTACGCAGTTTCTGAATTTTAGACACGCAGGCTTAAACGACACATGACACAAAAATGTGTGGATAAATCCACTCGCCATGCTATGTAGAGGAAGGTGACATTTATATAAAAAAGAGTTAAACTGTCTTTGATAACTAAGTGCTGTTTAGGGTTTGTTCTAAAGACGGTAAGCTTTTAAAAAAATTTTAAAAAAAAAGCTAAACTTGTAATAATATCAGTTTATATGATATATATTTATCAATGGCCGCGGGGTCTCTTACTTTCTATACAATTTAATTGTTAAACCTTAAATAACCTGTGAAGCAATGAATTGCAATTAAATTTAATATGTTTTTGTCAACGTCGGATGTCAAAGTAATTCATTACGTTACTCGAAAAACTTTCTTTGAAAAATGCTATTGATTTTTTTTTTAAATGCATCTGCTTCTCTCTGATGAAAGTTGAAATTTAATATTGCAAGCATTAAATCTCAACCCATTCATTTTTTACAGTGATCTTAAAAATCAATTCTGTAAACATCCCCCAGTTTTTTTAAGATAAAAAAAAAAGCTTTATAAAATTTGTCATCCTCTTGAGGCATACTTTTAGTCTAGAATTCTGTTCGTGTCCAAATGTGTTAATAAAACCAAGAGAGCTTGTTATTTAAGCACATGACAAACACAGATTTTACTCAATATTGTCTTTGGATATGAATGTACTCTATGAAATCAATAAAAGTGAAAGTCATACTTATAGCTGAGTTTAATTGAGGGGTCGTCAGTTGAACAAAATGGATACTACAAAGAATTTAATACAAATTATAGCTACATGGAATTTATTTTCAATATCAGTTATTCTTTCTTCACATCCAGGTATTTGATCAATCTATCTCACAGGTTAAATCAAAGACTGTTATTTCGTTTTATATTGTTTTATATTGGCTGCTAGCTTAATTTTTGCATTCTAAATATTATGTTCAATCGAAATTTTATGTTTTTGTTTCATATTCATATACTTTTTGAAATTTTTAAAGATTTTCAACAACGATGGTTGAATATGAAGAGGTCTTACGCAGACTTCACCTCTACTGAAACAGTGGAAGAACTACAGAGTGACTTTGTGACAAGCTGCTCGAACTTGTGCCTAACAAGGCCATTTTGCGTGGCTGTCATCTTCACAAAGAGTACTGCTAGATGTCGTCTGCAAAAAATGTCAACGGCTGGAATTATAACGATGATTGAAACAGACTCCAAGTTCTACGAGATCCAGTTTGAGAGGAGCGACAGAAAAATATGTAAGTCACCCAATGTCATTCAACATTTTTCTTCAATTACGACAAATGTTAATCAATAAAAAAAATTCTTTTCAAGTGGTTTTCATATGAAAATATGTAATGTATGTCTTTTACTTTTCTGAAAAAGGCACATTGTGTCAACACAATATAATTATACATAATGTCTCAAAATCAAAAATCAAGGGGTTTTTTTGTAAAACAACAATAAAACAGTTTTAAAAAAACAATAACTTGTTTTATATAATATAGAAGAAATACAATTTTTCTTGCATATTGTATTTAGATTGTTTATTAGACATTTAACGATTGATGTAGTTCCTGTTCTAGGACTTCTTGAAGAAATTTAGAGTCTTAAGACTACAATGCAAAGTTCCTTTGATTGACATCATAATGTTAGATAAAATATGTGTTCTATTGTCAATTTGAGATTAAAGTTTAGAATTATTTTCGTGGCAATAATCGTTACCATGAATTTACAAATGAATTTACAGATGGATATTATCAAGTTTCAAAAATCACATTCACAAATCTTTTTAATTGTAATAAATGACACCGTAGTCTTGAAATATTTTAGATGATGCACATATATATTCTCATAACCTGATAAAAATATATTTTTATATCTTTCTAACAAACAAGATCTCTCTCTCTCTCTCTCTCTCTCTCTCTCTCTCTCTTTAAGGTCTAAAACTGGAATTTTACTTCAACTTTCAAAACGTAAAAAAGCTCTCTTTACATGACAGAGAATTGTGAGCTCTGTATCTGTTTATAACAGAACGACTGACACTCAAATTTGGTTGACTATTAGAAATGCCTTAATGAAGCATCGTAAACATTAAAAACCAAAATATAATTTTTGACCAAAATCGTGACCATGCACCTTTAAGGATGACGTTTACCCAGAATGAAAAAAAAATCCACTGATGATAATGAAACCCCATCTATTGTATGTTATAGACCTTTGATTGTAGTGTTATTTTCATTTTCAAAAAAGTGGGTCAATGACCTACTTTTTTCAGTTAATGGCCATTGAATAATTTTTTTAAAAATCAAGAAAAATCTCAAAAAATTTTACACTACGATTGATTTTTTTTCATTGTAAAAATATTACAAATAATAAAACACTTTTAGAAATAAAATACAGTTTATGAATGTTATGACACTAAATAGGTACAAAGCATTAAGATTTAAGGAACAATTTTTACAAATATTCCAGTCTGAATTTCCTATATCAGTTTTCAAATCCCTCCCCATTTTTTATCAAATTTTACAAAAAATTGAATGATGATATACAAACACATTTATAGTATTGAACTACTTATTTTGACCTTTCTCTTTTGGCATAAAATTCATATGAGGTCAATGATCAAAATTTTGAGACATGGTGTCTTTTATCGTTTTAAGCATTTTTCAATATTTTTGCAATTCGTGTCATACGATTATTTAAATGAATAAGTGAGGTAAAACAAACAGAAAATAAGCAAAATTATATAGACTAAAATATAAAATCTTATATTTTAATATTAGAGTACTGCCAAAAATGTTTTAGCGGAAAACAAAATCTGTAAAATTTAGTCCGAATTTTCTCTGTTTGGCTAAAAGTCTATTTTATTTGTTTGAGCCTAATTCCAAAATAAAGTAAGAATACCTATTCTATTGTCAATAATAATTCATTTCATAAATTCTTTTTCCGTTTAGAACTAATTTTACTCATTACATTGAACTTTATAACAATCCGAATTTGAGATCTCAAACCCTGAGTAAACAACACCCTTAAAGGTATATGTGTTTATGTACTTTTTCATGCTAAGAAACATTTGATTGATTTATTTATTTAAATATGTTATATAAAGATCTTTACAATAAATTATGCAGTTTATATCAATCGGGTTAAAAAGACATAGAAATTAATAAATAATTTTTATAATTATTGTGGAGTCCGCAAAAAATACAGCATTTGAATAAACTTTTTGAATACTTCAGATATTTATGTCAAGTGGTCGGATGTTTATGTTGATTTGTAACAAAAATCATGGTTACTAGAAAAAAAATATATCGTTATAAAAGTATGCAATGCCATTAACAGCCAAATACTCATCATCATGAAATCTAACAGGTTAACACAATTATTCGAAATGTCGATTATAGATGGTTATTATTATATGGTTATCTTAAAAAAAATTGGGGGGTGGGGGATCTAACTGTCAGATGATGACGTTGACTTGTCAGATTTTATGTCGTCTTGACAGAAAATTATGTCGACTTATCAGAAAATGTCAACCTGTCAGATAATTAGGAAGACTTACAAAAAAGTGATGTCGACTTGAAAGACGATTATGTTGACTTAAAAAAATATGATGTCAACTGGGTGGTACAAATTGGACGCGGACACGTTTTTGTTTTGAAATTTTTAACACGTGAATAAGTGACAAGTCGACGAAAGGATTTTACAAGTTAACATAAACACTATTCTGGATACTGTGCCAAGGTGGCATTTTTGCATCCGCTTAAGATGCAGTTGTTTTTAGTGTATCCCTTCTGCAGGTGAGATGTACGAAAGCCGAGAAGGGTCATTCGAGATTCGAGATTCAAAATACGAGATTCGAAATACGAGATTCGAGATTCGAAATTCGAGATTCAATATTTAAATTAACCAATTAAATCATGGATCTGAAACCTGTATCCTAGCAACATCAAACTGTTCTAAATAAAGATCATTCGTACATGCTCTTTCCTACAAATAAATGTCTTAATAGCTCTTTTATAGTGATTATAAAATGGTTAAATTAACATCGATGAATTAACCCCACACAGTATAAACAATTAAATTAAAAAAAAAACTGTTGGCTTTGCGAGTTTGCCCTGTATGTATTTCGCCCCGAACAATTTTAAACCGAAGTGTATTCGCCCCAACTGTGTAAAAATCGGCTCGCGAAGAAAGATCTGTTTAATCTAAATGTTTTAGCTATGAAACGAAACTCAATGAAATAATCGACATGTCAAAATATAGGTTATGATAAAGTTTTAAACCATAGAAGATATAATGATTTACAACCTCAAAGACAAAAATCCAGATAAGAATAGTGTATTGTAGGGTATGGCAATGCCATTGTCGATATGAGAGAGACAGACAGACAGACAGACAGACACAGAGAGAGTTTTCTAGTGTCAAATTCAGTTTTGATTTAGAATTTGAAATTGATTTGATTTGTTACAAGCATATATAGACAATAATTAAGCCTCTAAAAGGAGAAAAGAGAGGAGGTAGCTAGGGTAGGGCAGACCAACTAGCAAGCTTTAATTTTAACGGTGTTAGCGCACCTGTGATTTACATAGACTGACTCTCTCTCTCTCTCTCTCTCTCTCTCTCTCTCTCTCTCTCTCTCTCTCTCTCTCTCTCTCTCTCTCTCTCTCATCACCCTGCATTTCCTTTTCCGTGAGGGGGTTTGGAGTATTTGTGATGTCTTACATTAGCTAGCGAAAATGATAAAAAAAAAACATGAAATTTTCTTTAAATTGTGTGCGGATGTTGTACTCCAATAATCTGTTTTCAGTATATACATTTCAAGAGAGGGGGGGGGGGGGGGGGGCTATAAAGTCCTAATTAGTTTGCCAGTTATTCTGTCCCCACTTTGTTTTCTCTTCGTTTTCCAGGTTTTTTTTATTTGGCTCGGCAAATTAATATAAAACTTTCTGTGTAGCTCCATAACGATGCACTGTAGATAAATTATGAGTAGTTTTACTTTTGATAAACAGGTACATATCCGTACTTGATTTTTAGTTTGACTCTTATAATCGGATTTAATATTCCAATAAATATAGGGTAGGAAAGTAGACGGGGCTTTGTTGCGCATATCCTACTGTACCATTCATTCAACACAGGTATTAGCACTCATCGAGTTCGACTTGCTTTCCTTTTTTTCATCCACTGGATTTAAAGCTATTAATTTTTGAAAATATTTTGAATTTATGGCCTGATTATATATAAATAAGAGCTGCGCTGGTGCATCTATTTACCCAAATGGACCAAAATATAACCAAATGAATCTAAAAAATTTGACAAAATTAGTTTTAAACGTATGACTCTTTTTCAATTCTAATCGGGTATGTCCTTTAGAAAAATCTTTAACCACACACATTTTAGCAAATAAAACGACAATTGTTTCATTTTTTTATGGGGAGGGAGGTGGTACCGGTAAAGGACATGTATTGCTTGTGGCAGTTGTGCTATACTCTCATTTGTTATAGTAGGTAATACTACATATTGATATAAAATGAAAGTTTCAAATTACACTGTACATAGCTTCTATCATGCATTTTGACCCGTGCGATAGTTTAAAACAATTTTCAAAGCATTTAATGTAATTCAACCGATCATTTTTGAAATTTAAATTTCTGGATCCCCGCCTGATACGTCAGCCTTCTTGTATATTAGAATTACATGTACGTTGACCATATGTACACATTAACTTAATCGGCTATGTTATGGGACGATAACATTTTTTATCAATGTTTTTGCAGGATATGTAACAAATAACAGTCTATTTGTGGGTTTTTGCACTGATTATTTGAGATAATTTGCCGCCATCTTTTATGCATTCCACACACCACTCACAGTTTCTTTATTTGGTGTACTGTGTGTATGGCGACAAATTGGTAAATTTGCACCACTCACCCCTTGTAGCTTCATCCTGATTACATTTTATCTGGCTAAGTGTAATGTAGTAGTATATTAAATACACACATCTTTGTTTGCAGTGCTTATTTACATCTTTAGAGATTTACTTACAAAAAAAGTAAACATTTGTATGACTTATATGTAATTATTGTCAATTTTGGTGCGAGCGGGCGGGGGGGGGGGGGGGGTAGGAAACTACAGAGAAACTTAACTTGGCTGTGAAACATATGCTTTTATTCTTTCTTGTTGATATATCAATGAATGAATTATAACAAAATACATGTACAACAATTAATTTTGAAATATTCATGCACAATCAAATTTTTAAAAAGTTTTACTGTTCTCTGCACAAGAAATCGGCAATGTGAACAAATTGGCACCCTATCATCCCTACCTTTAATTGTAGAGAGTAGGTATCCTTCTATATTGAAAACAATTCCAAAAGTAAGACTCATAATAAGTTGTTTACTGAGGAAAAGGAAAAAAAATTGTATTTATTAATAAATCCGTATAATGTGATAATATCTCAATGATTTGTTTATAATCATAGCACTAGTGTATCACTGTATGCATACATAAAACGATAAGTAATGCTTATATTTATTAGTGAAACAGGACAGATTATTTATATTTAGATTATTTAGATACATGTACTAATCTTCATGCGGGGATCTAGAAAGGAGGGGGTCAGGGGATCTGGACCCCCTCCTCGGGAAAATTGGAGCTTATTAAATTTATATAGTAATTTTTTTTAAAATTGGCCTAGGACCCCCTACAGAAAAAATTAGCTACGCTTATGGAGTTCTCTACCATAACCGCATTTTTACACAAAAGGGGTGAATAAACCCGGGTTTTAAACTATTACTGGTGGTGAAATACCCCAGGGTTCAAACGCATCAGGTGGAAATGCACAAGGGCAAACAAAATCACTTAGATCCGCGAAGCACACTGCATTATTACTAGTCTACTTAGATATTCTGTGTAAAAGTAAATACACATAATTATTTAGTTAGGTAGGGAGAAGTGAACATAGCATTTATTAAGAGCTATTAAGACATTTATTTATAGGAAAGAGCATGTACGAATGATCTTTATTTAGAACAGTTTGATGTTGCTAGGATACAGGTTTCAGATCCATGATTTGATTGGTTAATTCAGATATTGAATCTCGAATTTCGAATCTCGAATCTCGTTTTTCGAATCTCGTATTTTGAATCTCGAATCTCGAATGATCCTTCTCGGCTTTCGTAAAGATGTGTACCTTTCAAAATAAATATCTCACAGGAAAAAAATGATTCCCATTGGAGAAATAATTTTCCTGTAGGAAATTTTGAAAATCCGACGGATTTCTCTAAAACAAAAACCTATAGATATTATATTTCCTATAAGAAAAATTTATTTTCTGTAGGAATTTGATTCAGACAGGTAGTTTTCCTGTAGGAAAATAAGATTTCCCGTCGAATTTTAAAATCATGTGGAAGCATTGTTCAAATCCTTTCGGAATTTTAATTCCTATATTAATTCTGATGTTCCAGTAGGAAATTCCAAATATCCTATAGGAAAATTGTTTTTCTTATGGAAAAAATTATTTCCCTGTATGAATTTACTTTTTAAAGGTAAACATCTCGCCCGACAGGTGAGATACTTTGATAACAAAGGTGTTTATAAACTCCATAAGCAATGATCTTTCATGTGGCGTATTTGAATTTTTCAATACATGCAGCGTAGACCAATGCAAAAGCCACCTTGGCACTGGCATAATTATCCAGTAAAGTATTTCTAGTTATTGGACAAGTCGATAAAAAGACCTGGCCTGTCGATATAATCATCTGACAAGTGGTAACAAAACTTTGCAACCATATTAAACAGATAATATATTATTTTGTACAGTAAAGAATTGATGATGGTGTTGAGAGTAGTTTTTTAAATGGTTTGGGAATACCTAAAGACAACGGTTTTCCTTTATGATTAGACCCAGCCACCTGTTCTGAGGTGAAGAAATGCTCGCCTACCGCTAGTGACGGGGAATTTTGGTTGTATCCAAGCAAATTCAATAGACAGATTCCAGTCAAATCATACTGCCATAACATGTTCTCACCAGAGACAGCAGAAGAATTTATCACTCTACAAAATACGAATTATTTTATTCGGAAAGATTTCTGCCATTTGGATAACGGTGACTGGTGCACTCGAAGTTCTGAACCGCTCAGGAGAACCGAGTTCAGCAAAGTGAAAATTAGTATTACGGTAAGAGAGAAATCAGAATTTTATTCGTTGATACATGTGTATCTGAATAGAAACTCCTTCTTTTAATTAGACAAACGGCACTGCATTTTTAAAATGCTCAGATTTATATACAAACATAGCTATAAATATAACAATGATTAACTAGCAAATTATATAGTTCCTAAAATATTTCATTTAATACTTTTGCATATATTCCGTTTAAATAATTTATATTTCTAAAAAGTTTCATACTAATTTTTTAAGCCGTCTATTGCTTAAATTTACGGAAGCCCATTAAGGACCTATCAAAAATATTTTTGAATTTGATATAACGAATTCTTGAATTTGTTAAAACGAATTTAAATCGTTATAACGAATTTTTGAATCCGTTATAAAGAATTAAATTTGTAATAACAAATTTTAGGAATTCGTTATAACGAATTTAATTTGTTTTAACAAATTCGCTGAATTCGTTATTACAAATTTTGAAATCTGTTTCAACAAATTAAATTTGAAATAACGAATTCTTGAATTCGTTATTTCAAAATTTAATTCGTAATTTCGGTTTTTTAAAAATCGGTTATAACCTATTTCATCCAATTTGTGGTAACAAATTTCATGTTTTGGGGAACAGATTAAACGGGGTGGACTTCATTTGTTCCATATCGGCGTACGACGAAATGCGCCGATCAATTGATCAGCGTTGAACGGCGAAATGGTAAATGAAGTAAACTGGCGTAAAAACAAGAGTGGAGGAAGATATTGTCACAGCTGTTGCTGTAACCATGGTAACAGATGTAACAATTCCAAAAATTGTTTAGTAAATGCTATTAATCAATGAGCATGCTGATTTATTAAATGACACTTGCAGCCAAGCTAATGTCGAACTTATGTCATAGAATTTATTTACCAGAATTTAATGCAAAACCGCACTGAAATAGATGCAAAAATAATGAAGTTACGCCTCTTCAAAGTGCCTATCTTAAAAATTTATTATTCTAGTCGCCTTTTACCGATGGATACGATATATTTAAACGCTTGCATTGGCATTATTCATATTTATTTTGGTCGGTGCCTGTTCAAATCCAATAAAGCTTGAAGGGCTTTAAATAATTTTCAAAGAATTATGCCTTTTTGCTTATATTTATATTATTTCCAATTTCTACAATTCAAACCAACATTTTAAAACCACTGATTTTTTTTCATGCATAAAACATGTTATGTATTATTGCGGCAAATACCGTTTCTCGGTTATACTGTAGGACACACCCATTTTGTGTCGCTCATTTTTTATGAAATTATTGGGCTATAGGTTTCAAAATTGATTTGTAATGTTATCAAAGTAAAGGACACTTGAAAAATATAAATATGATATTTTATATGACAAAGCCAGGCATTATTACCAGGATGTGCGCATGCGTGAACCAACTTTCCATCGGGATTGGTAAACGTTTGGGAGGAAATTCGATAGCTTCCTGGAGAAACTTCGAACTGATGAAAGATGTTAAAAAAACAAAACAAAAAAAACCCCAACAAACAAAGAAACAACCGCGACTTTTATATCATATAGTCATTAAAAATAATAGTAATGTTATGTACCTTTGGTTTACACTTAAAAAGATTTAAATATTTGCGAGGACAATAAATGCAATGTTACAGGAAAACAATATACACGTAGCGTCAAACGGGTGGGTGGGTGGGTGGTGGTGGCAGGGAGGGGCCTGTTGCCCCCCCCCCCTTTCCCAGCATTTTCGCAGCATGTAAAAAATTGAAAGTGATTGGGAGGAAATAAACAGTGGAATTTAAATTTGTGGTAAACTTAGCATTTCTATAGCTAACCCAACGGTCTACGAATTTTTGAAAAACATTTTATTTTTGCATGTCAAAATTGTTTGGCGATTCTCCAACCCCACCCCCCTCTTTTCACTTTTTTACGATGCCACCTGTCTGAACAAAATATCACAGTTTCCTTACATATACCAGTAAGAGACAATTGGGTTTATGAATAAACCAATATTACTGTATCTCATACAATATACCATTCACCAGGTTCTATAAACACCTACGCTTAGATTTAATGTAAAAAAATCCAAGGTTAGGAGGACAGGGGTTATTGGTGAGGGGTATGGGTGGTAGGGACACCGACCCCGTGTAGCTCTCGCCATAACCCCTCACAAAGGTCTGTATGATCATCACCAGGGTATGTATACCCATCACCAGAGTCTGTGTGCCTATCACCAGAGTCTGTGTGCCTATCACCAGGGTCTGTACACCAATGACCAAAGTCAGTATACCCATCACCAGGGTCTCAATACCTATCACCAGGGTCATTATGGCCATCATTAGAGTTTGTGTACCAATCACCAGGGTCTGAACACCCATAACCAGGGTCAGTATACCCATCACCAGAGTCTCAATACTTATCACCTGGGTCATTAAACCCATTAAACCATAGAGTTTGTGTGCCCAACACCAGTGTCTGTACACTCATAACAAGGGTCAGTATATGTATCACCAGGGTCTCTAGATCTATCACCAGGGTCAGAGTACCCATCACCAGGGTCTGAGTGCCCATCACCAGAGTGTCAATACCTATCACCAGGGTCTTATACCCATCACTAGAGTATGTGTGCCCATCCCCAGTGTCTGAACACCCATACCCAGGGTCTGTATACCCATCACCAAGGTATGTGCACCCATAACCAGGGCCAGTATACCCATCACCATGATCTCCATACCTTTCACCAGGGTAAGAGTAGGTATCACCAGAATTTGTGTGCCCATCACCCATAACCAGAGCGAGTATACCAATCAGCAGCGTCTTAATACCTTTCACCAGGGATAGTGTACACATCAATAGGGTCTGTATGCCCATCACCAAGGTCAGTATATTTATCACAACAGTCAGTGCACTTATCATCAGGGTTTGTACATCCATTGCCTAAGTCAGGTAATATTGACCCTGTTGATAAGTAAAGTGACCCTGGTGATGGACATATACTGACCCCGGTGATAGGTATACTGACCCTGGGAAGAGCACATATACCTTAATGATACGTACACTCATGACCCTTGTGATAGGTATAGTGACTCAAGTGATGGATATATTTACCCAAATTATAGATTTTGATATTCTAGTGTTACGTATGCTGACCCTTAGATTATCTACAAGTTTGTGTATACCGACTCTGGTGATGGATACATACTGACCCCTGTGATTGGCTACAGACCCTTGTGATACGAACACTGACTCTGTCGATAGGTATACTGACCCTGGTGATAGAGAATGTAATAGATATACTGGTGATAAATGTACTGACTCTTGTGATAGGTATACTGACCTTGGAGATGGGCACACAGACCCTCGTGATGCGTACACTGACACGGCCGTTAGATAAACTAACTCTGGTGTTAGGTAATACGTACAATGATCATGGTAAAAGTCTACTGACCAAGGTAATGGATGTACAAACCCTGATGATAAGTGCACTGACTGTTGTGATAGGTATACTGATCCTAATGATGGGCACACAGACCCTATTGTTTCGAAACTATCCCTGGTGATAGGTATTAAGACCCTGGTGATTGGTAAACTGACCTTGGTTATGGATGTACAGACCATGGTGATGGGCAAACAGACCCTGGTAATACGTACACTGACCCTAGTGTTAGGTACTGATATCCTGGTGATGGGCATACTGGTCCTGGTTTTGAGTGTACAGACTTAGTAATACGTACTCTGACTCTGGTGTACGTATAGAGACTCTGGTGATGGGTATACTGGTCCTGGTTATGGGTGTACAGACCCTGATGATGGGTATACTGGCCTTGGTCATGGGCATACAGAATCTGGTGATGGGCACATAGACTCTGGTGATACGTACTCTGACCCTGGTGATAGGTATGAAGACCCTGGTGATGGGTATACTGACCCTGGTGATGGATGTACAGATCCTGGTGATGGGCACACAGACTCTAGTGATACGTACTCTGATCCTAGTAATAGGTATGGAGCCCTGGTGATGGGTATACTGACCCTGGCTATGGGTGTACAGACCCTAGTGAACACACAGATTCTGGTGATGCGTACACTTACTCTGGTGCTAGGTATTAAGACCCTGGTAATGGGCATACAGCCTGTGTTGATACGTACACTTACCCTGGTGATTGGTATGGAGACCCTGGTGATGTGTATACTGACCCTGGTTATATGTAAACTGACCCTGGTGGTATGCACACAGACTCTGGTGATACGTACTCGTGACTCCTGTGATAGGTATTGAGACCCTGGTGATGGGTATACTGACCCTGGATATGGGTGTACAGACCCCGGTGTTGGGCACACAAACTCTAGTGAAATTGTATGATGACCCTGGTGATAGGTATTGAGACCCTGGTGATGGGTATACTGACACTGGTTATGGGTGTAAAGACTCTGGTGATGGGCACACAGACTCTGGTGATACGTACTCTGACCCTGGTGATAGGTATAGAGACCCTGGTGATGGGTATAATGACCCTGATTATGGGTGTACAGACCCTGGTGATGGGTATAATGACCCTTATGATAGGTATTGAGACCCTGGTGATGGGTATACTGACTTTGGTTATGGGTGTACAGACCCTGGTTATGGGCACACAGACTCTGGTGATACGTACTATGACCCTGGAGACCCTGGTGATGGGTAACTGACCCTGGTTATGTGTATACAGACCCTGGTGATAGGTCATGGATAGATCTACAAGGGGTCAGTGACCTGTTCACCCTTAATACCCCCCCCCCCCCAAAAAATGAAATAGCTTAGGCCTGAGAAAAAGAAAAGCAAAATAGATATTTTCCTCTCTCAACCTCCTAGCCTTGGATTTTTATTTATTTTGGACTAAAGTGTATGTAGGACCTTGTGAATGGCACAATGCACGAGACAATATTGGTTTACATAAAGTCTTTATACTGGCATACATGTATGTAATGAAACCATGCAGGCACGTAGCATCGTAGCAAAGTGGGGTAGGGGCAGACTCATCCAATCTTGACTTGCAAAAAAAAAAACAACCTAAAAATACTTTAATAATTTTAGAAATACTAACCCGTGGGGATAGGGCGCTAAGTGTACCTTTAACTTCAATTTCACAGTTTATTTCCTCCATTTCATTTCAATTTGTACATGGTCCTAAAATCATTGGGAGAGGGGGGGGCAACTCTATGTTAATTTACTTTTTTATAAGTAAATTCAAGAAAAATGTTTGCTGCGAGAAAACGTGTGCTGGAGGGGGCAGTCCCGTCCCCCTATCCCTGCCCCACTCCACTCCCCTCCCCTCCGATGCTAAGTGTCTGTTGTTTTTCTGTAACACTGCTTTTTATTGTTCTCTCAATTATTTATTTGAGTTTTTGGTGTAACATCTAATGTACATAACATTTTTATCACTTTTAATGAACTTTTCATATAACAATCGCGTTTTTAAATTGCACATATATCAGTTCGAAGTTACTCCAAATAGCTTTCGAATTTCCTCCCAATCGTTTACCGATCCCGATGGAAAGTTGGTTCACGCATGCGCACATCCTGGTAATAGTGCCTGGTTATAGTATATAAAAAATAGCCTATTCTAGACCTTCAAACGTTTACCGAAAAGTTAATGCACGCATGCGCACATCCTGGTTAAATTGCCTGGATACGTCATTTAAAATATTATATCTATATTTTTAAGTGTCCTTTACTGTGATAGCCCAAAAATTTCATAAAATATAAGCGACACAAAATGAACGATAACCGAAAAACAGTATTGGCTGCGCTGCGTAATAATACATAGCATGTGTTATGCATTAAAAACCCCCAGATGTTTTAGAATGTTGTTTAAAGTGTAGAAATAGGGAATAATATAAATATAAGTATTAAAGTAATATGGAATCATTCTTTGAATGTTATGAGTTGATAATTTCGGTCAGAGCGTGGTAAAATCTTTCATAAAGCCCTTCGAGCTTTAGTTGATTTGAACACGTCCCGGCCAAAATCACATGAGACTAGTAAAACTCAAAGAATGATTCCTTTTTCTTAAATCAATTATATTCCAGACCGGTATTTTAATATGGCGTAATCTCACGGTTTGGTGTTGAATAGAGATGAAAAATGCATATATATGTTGATAAATCAACATGCCCATTTATTGATAGCATTAATTAAACAAATGTTTATAATTATCCGTCGAAACAAGTCTGTAAATATTGTATTTTTGGTGAAAATGCGTCGCTACATATATAGCAGTTCTTGAATATTTTGTGTCTATCCATGTAGGAATTCTAGCAAAGCCGATAAAATAAGGTGTCTTTTGGAATTGTTACATCCGTTACCATGGTTACAACAACAGCTGTGACCATATGCCCCTCCACTTAGGTTTTTACCCCAGTTGACTTCATTTACCATTTCGCCCTTTAACTCTGATCAATTGATCGGCGCATTTCGTCGTACGCCGATATGGAACAAATGAAGTCCACCCCGTTTAATCTGTTCCCCAAAACATGAAATTTATTACCACAAATTGGATGAAATATGTTATAACCGATTTTTAAAAAACCGAAATTACGAATTACAACTTTGAAATAACGAATTCAAGAATTCATTATTTCAAATTTAATTTGTTAAAACAGATTTCAAAATTTGAAATAACGAATTCAGCGAATTTGTTATAACAAATTAAATTCGTTATAACGAATTCATAAAATTTGTTATTACAAATTTAATTCTTTATAACGGATTCAAAAATTCGTTATTACGATTTAAATTCGTTTTAACAAATTCAAGAATTCGTTATATCAAATTCAAAAATATTTTTTGATAGGTCCTAAATTTTTTAAAAGTACAGGTTAGTGTAAAAATCAGTTTCTCCCTATATTTATTTAAACTTGGCAGAAATTCAACTTTAATCCATCTTATATTTTCTCTACCTCCCGAATGTGAGTAATCCCTAAATTACTTCTGAAATATTTTTTTTTTCAATATGATGCTAAAATGTTACTTTTGCAATTAAACGTATACCGACAATTTCGTTCGTTTGTTTTTGTTTGTTTCTTTGTGGGGTCTTTTTCGAGGGGGTAGTTGGAGATGGTTAAAAACATTCAATAAAAATACTGATGCAATGTACACTATTTACACAATCCATGTTTAATTCATGTGATAATAATGTTGCACATCACAGTATTTGAGTCATAATACATGAAATACATCTAATCCAGAAAATTCAAAGCCAAATCTAGATCTAGACTTAAAGTCTTTCACAGCGCACACTTTTTAAGTGAACAACCATTTAGCATTCAAACTAATGTAACAATTAAGATTAGGTCACCGAAGGGCTAAGAAAATAATGATTTGAATAAGGTTAGGAAAAAATATTTTTCCTGCCATTTAGTCAAATCTACTTAACGCTAACAAAGCTACTTTTGTTGTTTTAAGTTTGGTTTTTATCCATTTTCTACGGAAGCCCATTTAGGACCTATCAAAAAATATTTTTGAATTTGATATAACGAATTCTTAAATTTGTTAAAACGAATTTAAATTGTTATAACGAATTTTTGAATCCGTTATAACGAATTCAATTTGTTATAACAAATTTTAGGAATTCGTTATAACGAATTTAATCTGTTATAACAAATTCGCTGAATTCGTTATTTCAAATTTTGAAATCTGTTTTAACAAAATAAATTTGAAATAACGAATTCTTGAATTCGTTATTTCAAAGTTTTATTTCGTAATTTCAGTTTTTTAAAATTGGTTATAACCTATTTCATCCAATTTGTGGTAACAAATTTCATGTTTTGGGGAATAAATTAAACGGGGCGGACTTCATTTGTTCCATATCGGCGTCCGACGAAAATTGCCGATCAATTGATCGGCGTTAAACGGCGAAATGGTAAATGAAGTAAACTGGCGTAAAACGAAAGTGGAGGAACATATTGTCACAGCTGTTCCTGTAACCGTGGAAACAGATGTAACAATTCCAAAAGACACCTTACTTTATCGGCTTTGCTAGAATTCCTACATAGACAGAAACAAAATATTTAAGAACTGCTATATGTAGCAACGCATTTTCACCAAATATACATTATGTACAGACTGGTTTCGACGGGTTTCTGCGCATAATTCCAAAAATTTGTTTAATCAATGTTATCAATCAATGGGCATGCTGATTTATCAACATATATCTGCATTTTTCATCTCATTTCATCGCCAAACCGTGAGATTACGCCATACTTAAAAAAAATACAAGTCTGAAATAGAATTGATTCAAGAATAAGGAATCATTCTTTGAGTTTTGCTAGTCTCATGTGATTCTGGCCGGGGCGTGTTCAAATCAAATTAACAAAGAGTTGCCCCCACCCACAATGTTTTTGGGACCAGGTAAAAACTGAAATGAAAGGGAGGAAATAAACTGTAAAATTGAAGTTAAGTCTTCACCTAACCCCCTACCACGACGGATTAGGATTTTTAAATGTTTTAATAGCATAATGGACTTATCACCAGGGTCAGTGTTTACTGTGAAATCATTTAAATTCGACGGGCCAATTTTCGTGGATTATGACTTTTTTGCTCATTCGTGGGGATGTAATTTCGTGGATGCGTCGGTTACTGTTTCAGGAACAAAGATAGCTCTTTCTAAAATTGTTTTTGTTGAGGATTTAAATTCGTGGGGGAGGGTTATCCACGAATACCACGGAAATTGAGCCACCACGAATTCTAATGATTCCACAGTATATCACCAAGGTCTGTATGCCCATAACCTGGGTCAATATTACGATGTGTGCCCATCACTTGGGTCTGCATACAAATAACCTGGGTAGTGTGCGTATCATCAGGGTCAGTGTACGTATCACCAGGGTCAGTGTACTTATCACCAGGGTCTGTGTGTCCATCATCAAGTCAGTGGACATACATTGTATCACCAAGGTCGGTATACATATCACCACGGTCTATGTGCCCATTACCAGGGTCTTAAAACCTGTATTGTGATATGTTTTGAGACCCAGGTGATGGGTATACTGACTCTGGTTACGCGTATACATGTGCACTTGTAATTGGGTACACTAACCTTGGTTAAAGATAAACTGACCCTGGTGATGGGTAAACTGATTCTGTATATGGGTATACAGACGCTAGTGATGTGCACTCTGACCCTATCAATAAATACCAGTAACAGGCCCCGGTGATAGGCATATAGACCCTGGTGAAACGTACACTGACCCTCGTGTGGGCATTGAGACCCTGGTAATGGTTACGTGGATTTCTGGCTATGGGTAAATAGACCCTGGTGATGAGCACAAAGAAACATTGACCCTCAGGATAAGAATTGAGATCCTGGTGTCCTGGTGATGGGTATACTGAATCTGGTTATGCGTATACAGACCCTTGTGATACGTACACCGACTTTGGTAATACGTACTCTGACACTAATGATGGGTATACAGACCCTGGTGATGGGCACACAGACCTTGGTGAGGGGTTATGGATAGAGCTACATGGGGTCCTGGCCACCCATACCCCTCCCCAATACTGTGGAATCATTTAAATTCGAGGGGGCCAATTTTCGTGGATTATGACTTTTTTGCTCATTCGTGGGGATGTAATTTCGTAGATGCGTCGGTTACTGTTTCAGGAACAAAGATAGCTCTTTCTAAAATTGTTTTCGTTGAGGATTTAAATTCGTGGGGGAGGGTTACTCACGAATACCACGAAAATTGAGCCACCACGAATTCTAATGATTCCACAGTAACCCGTGTCTCCCTAACCTTGGATTTTTATATATTGAATCTAAGCGTAGATGTTTATAGAACCTGGTGAATGGTATAATATTGTATGAGATACAGTAATATTGGTTTATAGATAAACCCAATTCTCTCTTACTGGTATATGTAAGGAAACTGTGATATTTTGTTCAGACAGGTGGCATCGTAGAAAAGTGAAAAGGGGGGGGGGAGGTGGTGTGGGAGAATCGCCAAACAATTCTTGACATGCAAAAAATTTTTTTTTTCCAAAATTCGAAAATCATACACCGTGGGGTTAGCTATAGAAATGCTTAGTTTACCTCAAACTTAAATTCCACTGTTTATTTCCTCCCAGTCACTTTCAATTTTTTACATGCTCCGAAAATACTAGGAAAGGGGGGGGGGCAACTTCATGGGGACAGGCCCCTCCCTGCCACCCCCAATCACCCACCCGTTTGAAGCTACGTGTCTATTGTTAACCTGTAACATTGTCTTTATTGTCCTTGCAAATATTTAAATCTTTTTAGCTCACCGGAGCTGAAAGCTTAAGTGAGCTATTCTGATCACATTTTGTCCGTCCGTCTGTAAACTTTTTACATTTTGAACTTCTTCTCTAAAACCACTTGACCAATTTCAAACAAATTTGGCACAAAGCATCTTTATGAAAAGGCGAATATGAATTGCAGAAATAAAAGACCGATCTTTATTCAAAGCGGAGAAATCCTCGAAAATGTAGAAAAAGGGGGGCTTCTTAAGAACTACCGAGTCAAATTCAACGGAATTTAGCATAAATATTCCTAATGGAAAGGAAAATATTAATTGCAAAAATTATGGGCTTATTCTGCTTCAAATCTGAGTTATTACGAAAATAATAATAAAGGGAATGCGTGTTTCGATCAGATTATAACCTCGGATGCGGAATTCCCTACTTCTAAAACGGGACGGTGTAAAGGTTGCACTACAGTATTAAATGTTACTATATATTCTTACCAAAATTGCACAACTTTACATATACAGATTAAAAATTCAAAATGAACTTCTGGAAAAAATCCTCTTGACATCTTTTTAAACAACGCTTCATTTACAATTTTCAAGCAAAATACACACGTGCATCCAGCAAGGCGTGAGACTTAGTTTACCTCGAAGTTACACATGTGCTTGAAAATCAAGCCCGAGCCTTTTCAACCCCCTCCAGAAACAACACGCATCAAAAATTCAAATGACCTCGCATTACTACAAAACTGGGAAAATTAGACCTCTTACACATCATTTTTCTTTTCATAAAGAAAATCAGTTCCTGTCTCGAGCGGAAAATTCTACGGAAAATTCGGCAATTTTTTTGCCTCAGCCATGTTTTGACGTGAACCTTCAGTGAAATACTGTATTGTCACCTGCAAAAGTAGGTTCTTTGTTTAAAGCAGCCATGTTGAATGATAAACGGGTCGATCTGACAAATGTTGTGCAACAGTTCGCGTGCAAAAGGAATCTTTGAAACATGCAAGATACATTGGTGCCGATTTTGTGAAGAAAATTGAGATTCAATATTTCAAGATAGACTTCGGTAAATCAGACAGTTGACTGTTTACCTGTGCAAATAAGCAAAATCTGATGTATTTTAAAACAAAGTACTAAAATACAATTCATTCTTTTGGTAATTCGGTATGATCTTTTGATAATGGTTGATTAATACAATGTGTTTTGTTGAGATGCTCAGCATTTTCTCGAGTTTATTCAGTCTAAATAGAGTTTAATCTCGTTGACGGAAATATGTACTAGTTATAAATAGGATTCATTTTGAAAAATAAATTGTGCTCTTTATTTTAGTGCATGTCTCTTCTGTTTAATTGTTTACAATTTCTATTTACTAACCATATTTGAGTGTTTAGCTTCAAATTATAAGCAAAATACTGAGCTTTGTACACAGATATGAGGCCATTTTTTTGTTATTTACATTTTAGATGCTGAATAGGAAATTCCAAATTAAAAATCTAGCAAAATTGTGAGCTCTGTATCTTGCTAATAATTCTATGATTGACGATGAAATTTTGGTTGATCATACATTAGAAATGTCTCGGTAAACGTTAAATACTCGTACAAAAAATGATATGCTTGATATTGTAAAATCATGGTTTAAAAATAAAATAACTGGGAAGTATTTCAGGAAGAAATTGTACCTTAATGCTCTCAAATATTTTGATCGCTTTATATAGTGGGGGGGGGGGAGGGGGGATAAGGGGACAGAACGAAAATATAAGGAATTTGAAGTTAACAGTGTACCCCTACCAAAAGTTAAGTTTTATATTTTGAAAAGGATTTTCTTATTTTTAGTAAAAATATGGCATTACATAAAGGTACAATGTCAAAGATTAAGTGCATGCAGAAATAAGTGTGAAATTCAAATACTTTAAAATATTTATTTTTTGTTATTCTACCGAGGGGCCATATGGTACAATATCCTTTGAACGCCCATATAAATTTATTGTTGCTCATGTGAACGATGTGGCCCCATGGACCTCTTGTTTCAGAGTTAACCAAAAGTACATAAGATTCCTTTAATTTTTAATGACTGTATGATATAAAAGTCGCGGTTTTTATTTGTTTTTTTTTTTTTGTTTTTTTTTTTTTTTAGCACCTATCATCAGTTCGAAGTTCCTCCAAGAAGCTATCGAATTTCCTCCCAAACGTTTACCAATCCCGATGGAAAGTTGGTTCACGCATGCACACATCCTGGTTATAATGCCCGGCTTTGTCATATAAAATATCATATTTATATTTTCAAGTGTCCTTTACTGTGATAAAATTACAAATCAATTTTGAAACCTATAGCCAAATAATTTCATAAACATGAGCGACACAAAATGGGCGTGTCCTACAGCATAACCGAGAAACGGTATTTGCTGCAATAATATATAACATGTGCTATGCATGACAAAAAAACCCAGTGGTTTTAAAATGTTGTTTTGAAGTGTTGAAATTGGAAATAATATAAATATAAGCAAAAAGGCATCATTCTTTGAATATTATTAGGTGATAATTTCGGTCGGAGCGTGCATATCAAATCTATCATAAAGCCCTTCAAGCTTTATTTGATTTCAACACGCACCGACCAAAATAAATATAAATAATGAACATAAATCTGCCCATGCAAGCGTTTTGCGTTTAAAGATATCGTATTCATCGGTAAAAGGCGATTACAATAGCAAATTTTAAAATCGTTTAAAAAGAAATCTGACTGTAACAAAATAATTACGGATACAACTTTCTAAATCTGCGATACTTAAAATAACTAGATACATGTACGTCAAAACATCAGACCTATATCAGTCATTTTTTGCTGTAAAATCAAATTTATTTTGTATTTTGTATAGCTTTGTAAGGTAATTGCCCTCGTGTTGACCTCGTGACGTCACTGAAGCCTCGTTATCGCCAAATTTCATTTTCTCTTGATAAGATTTCTAAAAACAGGTAAAAATAGGCACTTTGAAGAGGCGTAACTCCATTATTTTTGCATCGATTTCGGTGCGGTTTTGCATTAAATTCTGGTAAATAAATTTTATGACATAAGTTCGACTTTGGCTTGGCTGCAAGTGCCATTTAATAAATCAGCATGCTCATTGATTGATAACATTGACTAAACAATTTTTGGGAATTTTGCACAGAAACCCGTCGAAACAAATCTGTATATCCTGCATGGTATTTTTGGTGAAAATGCGTTGCTACATATATAGCAGTTCTTAAATATTTTGTTTCTATCTATTTAGGAATTCTAGCAAAGCCGAAAAAGTAAGGTGTCTTTTAGAATTGTTACATCTGTTACCATGGTTACAGCAACAGCTGTGACAATATCTTCCTCCACTTTCGTTTTTACGCCAGTTTACTTCATTTACCATTTCGCTGTTTAACGCCGATCAAATGATCGGCGCATTTCGTTGTAGGCCGATATGGAACAAATGAAGTCCGCCCCGTTTAATTTGTTCCCCAAAACATGAAATTTGTTACCACAAATTGAATGAAAATATGTTATTACCGATTTTATAAAACCGAAATTACGAATTAAAACTTTGAAATAACGAATTCAAGAATTCGTTATTTCAAATTTAATTTGTTAAAACAGATTTCAAAATTTGAAATAACGAATTCAGCGAATGTGTTATAACAGATTAAATTCGTTATAACGAATTCCTAAAATTTGTTATAACAAATTGAATTCGTTATAACGGATTCAAAAATTCGTTATAACGATTTAAATTCGTTTTAACAAATTCAAGAATTCGTTATATCAAATTCAAAGATATTTTTTGATAGGTCCTAAATGGGCTTCCGTAATTTTCCAATAGTTCTCAAACTTATCTTCATAATTAACCTTTCAACTAATTATCCTATCAAAATTACAAGGACAGTTTGTAAATTTCAGTAATTAATAAATAAAGTACGGGTTTTCGTGAATGTTGCAGAATAACCTCCGAGGTCGAGAAATGTTGTTTTGAAATATAAAGGCCGAGGCGTCATTTATTTCCAATCTACAAACAGCCCAGTATTTCTACAGATCGTTTCTCCTATAGATCGAAGGAAGCACATGCAGACGACATAATTTTTCACTGGATTTTTAATACTCTTCACTTACGAGGGTCAATCAAAAACTACGAAGACAATGAGGCTGTCTATCATATATTTTTCATGAAAGTCATACTCAACTCATTAATCTGTGCACCAACACTTATGTTATTGATATGCAGTTTTAGTCCATTTGATGAAACGGTATTTTTGTTACCCCTTTTTCATGTTTTTTTAAAAAACAACATGTTTTGTCACCACGGCGCACGGTAACGTTCAAAACATTGACGTCAAGATTAAACACGCACATTTTATAGATATACCCCATCTTTATATCACGCTTAGTCTTTTGTGTCTTTCTCCAAACAATTTAAAATGGCACTGAACCACTTAACATCTTATATGCACATATTTGTTCGAGAATCATAAGTTAGTTCTTCAAAGTTTTCATTTTTTAACCGTGTATCTCTTAGTTTACAGGAAGGATAACCCTGAACGTCGGTTGACGTTACTTATTTTTTTTTTACCAAATATTTACAGATATTCTACTCGCTTTCGGACTATTTTGTATTCAAAATACAATTACCACCACCCCCCACAAAATGTTTTACAGTTATACACAAACTTGCAAATAATTGTTGATTTATTTTTTGCACCATTGAGCATTTTCACAGCTTGTATCGGCTGAGTTAAATCATTTTTTTGTACTTCTCGTTGCGCCGTAACGTCAGACGACGTCATTGTTTTTAGTCAATTCTGAAGAGGATTATCTGTCTTTAATAACTAATATCTGTTCGACAAAACAATATATCCTGTTATTATTTGGTACATAGAATACCATGACTATACTTAATTTGAGGTTTCAATATTATTTGGTTTTAAGCCCAATTTATAGAGATATTACTTTCAACATCATATGGTTTATTGTTGACATAACACACATTTTGACCGTGCGCCGTGACCTCATTTTTGCAGGATTAGATTCTAAATAATTCTTAGATATAAAGGAATTTATTAACTTTTTTTCTTGCAAATTGTTTGAAATTATTGCTAAATTATGTCTACCAAATTTAGAAATGATATGACGTTAAGTAACATAACTATGATAAAAGTCTTTGTATTTTTTGATTGACCTTCGTATTTATAAAATATTTTTGAATCATATTCGTAATATTTTAAAGGCAACTTAATACGATTATTACTACTATACGTTATATATTTTATGTAAAAACACGCAGTGAAAATTTGCTAGGGAGGTCCTAGGAAGAGCCGCATTGATCTCAGACTCGTAATAAACGACATCATTTTCACTGGAACTCGCATGTGACATAGGCATGTTTTTTTTAACTTTTCACGGTTTGAAGTTGTACTTTAATGATCAGTGCGAGACAAATAGGTATTTCTGTTCTAATAATTTACTGATGACGTTTGTGGTATATTGGAGAATAATGTCCGCGGCATCTCTTTGATCTCGGCAATAACTGTAGTAGAATAGTTTTTCGACTCTTCGAAAGTTGAACGGCGTGTTTGTTTGAGTTTCTATGTCATGGTTTCTGTGAAATAGAGAAAATTTATTAAATATTTTGACTTAATCATGATTGTCTTCACAATTATATTGAATTAATGTTAAATGAAAATGTCTCATATCGGTTTTTTCATATCTTTAGAATGAAAAATATCGAGATTTACGAATAGGTGGAAAATTATATTTATTCCCCGTGAGACACGATCTTTTCCTTGCTCTGTCACTTTCTAGATCAATCAGGATGTTATATAGAATCATCGTATTGAGGTATAATAAGAAATGTTGTTTCCAAAACGTTACTTCATGTAGTATCAAATCCACATCTTTTGTGTTCAAAATTTTATTTTTACTGCGTCAGTGTAAGGCCTAAATCGAGCATATAAATTATTCTATAGCATTACTTATCAGAAATACGTTATTAAAAATATACTTCCATGTCATTTCATAACATAACTATGGAAACAATTATATAATATCGCTTTTATAAATCATATTTGTTTTAAAGAACTATAAGTTGTTTAACTTCAATAGTATATTTTAATAAACTTACAATTGAATCACAAAATACATTTTGCAGACGATGGGCGTAGTTCAGGATGATTTTACATTTGCTACTTCAACCGGCGTAAGCAATCTCCCCGATCACAACGTACCATTTGGAACCACTAATGATTGTACAGCCGAGACGTGGTGGTACAAAACATACGCCTTGTATTGGTGTTCGATAGCTGCTAAACTTCAAATCGATCTGCGTGGGTCTGGGGTAGTTGTTGCCAACTCGGTAAGTGTTTCTCTGCATGGCAATATGTACACTGTGTATTGGTCGTTGATATATAAAAGCTTAGAAACAAAACTATCTTACAACAAATCGATATGTTATATACAGAAACGCTTTCCTGCTTTGTTTAAAGGTTCCCTGGGTAGCTTCAGGATGGGCCACTGAAATTCTAAATTTTGACAGATCTGCCGATTCGTCACAGATATACTGCCTCGTCATTGGATGGTGTGGGGGTTGCGTACCAAACGGCACAATATATCTGGAGTCGGTGTATGAACCAGGTAATATGAAACTCTACAACCAAACAATATTCTGTTGAGTTAGAGGCCCCAATAATAAAACATTGATATTACAATCAACTTATTATATTACGTTAGGGACCTATACCATTGGTGTTTTGTTAAGGTTTCACGGTCCAATCATTTATCATACATGTCTTGACCCGAATTGTTGTCCAAAATAATTTCTGCAAAATGCCCTTAAACTGGAAATTTCCAAGGAAAAGGGGTTAATGGGAAAGGCAGAACGGCTAACTAATATTAATGTTTTGTTTCTTTACTTTTTAGCATCAGTAAATTCAGCCGAGGTTTTGACCTGTCAGTAGGAGTCCATTTTGGATACCGATCGTTCAATATGGTAATATGTCAAACTAACTTTTACAGAAGATGGAGCTCTCTCATATACCCAACAGTTCCTATGCATTGCATGTTGCCAGTTCATTAATGACAACATTATAGACTGATGTGTTAAAATGTTTGCAAACTAACAGTTCTTTCGCTTTTTATACACCTTAGAATCCTCGAACTTGGGTTCATATTGCCATATATGTTTTAAAAGAACACTCTTTTTCTAAATCATTTTCAACTGCTTAATACTAAGTATTGAAAAGGTATTAGAAATTACAGCTGAAATGCTAATTTATTGACACAATGACAAAGAAGGAAAGTGTCATTGCCAATAACTTGTGACAACTGGTATGATTGTATATTAAACATGATGGGCTAACGCAGATGTGATTAGACTATGTAAATACAATGTCAGCACTACCATATAAGTGGAACTGTGTGTTTATGTTCCAACCTTGATCTAACAGACGCTGCAAAATAAGAACTGTACCACTCTGCACATTGCAAAACCTGAAAAAAAATGGCAAAATTGAAACATTATATTATCACTTTTGAGAATCATAATTCATACGGGATAGACTTGAGGGAAATTTTTATTAAAATATAAGTCTACCATGGTTACATGTGATAATGTGTGTTATTCTATTACATGTTATAATTAATTAATTTATATTATCTATATAATTATATATTTAAAACTGATAAATGAATAAAATATTTTGATATCTGCTTAACAGTTAAAAATATAAAATAAAATAAAAACAAGTTAGAAGGGCTGGATGGTCGGGTCTATTTTCGACTCTATCGTTCTACTTTTTCAGAAGAGCTGAGCAAAATAAAGATTTTTAACAACATTCAATTAATGCTGCTCTCGCCCCAACGGTCGCACCGTAAAACATATTAGTTTAACATTTCATATCTTAAATTTTAGGTTTAAGGTAATTTCTTGATCACCCAGCCCCCTAAAAGACTAAACTTTAATACGTTTTCATACAACTAACCTTAGATAACATTAGGTTATTAGAGTTACCGTTCTTTAGCTCTGTAAAGATACATACGAAAATATTTCAAATGATAAAATTTCAAAGCTAAACTATTTGAAAAATTCTTTGCCCAATATTTAATGTGAGCTTTAAAAAACATATCTAAAAATTTAGTGTAAGAGAAACATATGCCATGAATACTACTACTCATAATTAACAAAGGTCTTCATCGTCGCCCGAGTCAACAATTGGGGTACTTTTCTTTTGTATCGGTTGTACTTTTATAGAATTTACTCTAAAGGTGTTTTCTCTTTGAACAGCGAATTCATCAAAAGCTATCTTTTACGTTTTAGATGTTATGTTTGATAATAAATATGGGATTATATCTTGATTGTAAATGTGACATGTATGATGTGTGTTATTGTTATTAAATGTTGATAATGTTGTATTTACTTTGAAAGGTGTTGATATATTTGTGTCGTAAGTCAATAATAAAATCCAGAACCCAAACAACTGTGTTTTGTTTAAATAACCATAGAAAAACTCACAATTACATACATTAAGAAAATTCCACATAATATTAATTCTCTTAGTGAGGAGATGACTTTATGATTTTTAATTCTGAAGAATCAAATTACAACATGTATGTCCGATAGAATAAATAAACTTTATCAATAACTTCTAAAAGGAATACTGTCAGAAAATTCTACCAGATGCTGTTGAAAACAGTGAAGCCTGAACTGATTAGCAACAAAAACCAATATCAACCAATAACCTTCATTTACTAGTTAGAAGGCAGATGTTGCCGGAGTTTTAAATAACAAAAATGAGATCAATTGTCTTGGTGTAAAAATTGATTGAAAATGATTTTTCTAAGATCAACATTTATAACAAAATAGAGAATGATGGTATCAAACGTTTCATTTCATATCGCTGCATAGTATTTCTATAAATTACTATAAGACATTTTTGTTGAGAACTGAAAAATAAGGATGGGTTAAAATAGGAAATCCGTGATTCATGTAAATCTTGTATAATAGATCATTCCCAACTACTACGTTTTACAAACTGAAAGTAGCGCGTGTCACCTTCGTTCCGCATCATTGCATGACAATTTATGCAAGGAATTCTCAGGTGTTTTCAACAAAACAATGAGCTATATCTGTTTTAATTGCGCCGCTGGGTAAATAAAAGATATTAAATGATAACAATTTACGATTCCGTCGTTATTTTCTTTTGACTATCGCAAGCAACGGACAATGGAGTACAAATTAGCCTTCGGATTATTCCTATTCCTTTCCATCTGTAAGTACTATATACGTTTGTAATGTTTCCTTAAAAAATTTAAATAGTCATACAGGATGTTGGTAGGTTTTTGATGAATCACTAACACTGTACTCCATTGGAATTTAAGTTATAGGGAAGCTATACCTGTAGTGCACGGTATATGCACCTACAACACAAATTGTTGTAAAGGACGGTGTGTTTAGGCTTATTTTTCTTGACATATATACGATGTATAGCCGCAAGGAATTCATCTGGACAATGTTCATGTAACGATATAAATAGATCAAGAGATCAAGTCTCAAACATAAAATACATGGCATAGAAATCAGAAGAAATCAGATATTAGTTTTACTAACTAGGGTATTATATATCGCTACAAAAATATGCAATTGTGTTTACTGGTTTACCGTATTTGTAATTACATGCAAATATAGTAGTAAATTATAATGTCTTGGCTTAGAACACTTACCCGTCTTCGTAGTAAGATTTTGAAGTGCAAATAACTGTCATTTGGAAATTATAAGTAGATTTTATTACTTATGTAAAAAAGATATCGATAATGAAACATTTATGTTAGTTTGATATAATAAGTTGAGCAAAGTGTGAATGATATGAAATTTTAAAAAAATAAAGACAATTTTAAACATATCAAATAAAATATTTTAAGCGCGTATATTCAGCTTTTTCTTATATCATAAAGTAGGCCCTTGTTTCTTTAAAGACTCTATCTGTCGAAAACGTATAGAAAGGCCAAACGCTTTATTGTTTCATTTGAATATGTTTTGTCTCCTGGATTTTTTTAAATTTAAGTGCAAGCTTTTTTTTAATGAAGATCCAGTGACAATAATAACATACTTAAGACAGTTATCTTATTTAACAAAAAACTTAAATATAAGTAAAAAAATAAATCTACTGATGCTTGTCAGTTTCATGCCATAAAAGAATATTTAGTTTCAACAGTAAAATTTTAATTGAAGTCTCAAGTTTTATAACTTGAATAACTCTCAGCAATGTTTTTTGGAACAGTTAATTTTTTTTATTCTATAGCATATTAATTTTTTAAGTTCAATTGGGAATTGTTTTGAATCAACCGTTATTGTTTTTAATAAAAACGAATTTATAATTGATAGACTGCTCGCATTTTTTAAAAATAAAGAAAACATTAAGAAAAACTTTGAAGAGTTGCAGTACACGTCCTTATACATGTATACTGTATCTTTTATTGAACATTGTCTTTCATTCTTTTTTTCTACATATTATAGCATCTGTCGTGAATGGACGACTTTGTTACAGTTGTTCCTACATCGAGAACGAGATAAAAAAAGATTACGAGTGTGTTACCTCCCCTGCCAATGTCACTACAGCTAAGACTGTGTCATGCCCGGATGATGGTTATTGCTTTACGCAGACCCAGTATCATAGAGGTAATGATCATAAAACTATTGAATGAGGAATAACAAAATTCTTTTTAAAAACAGGGGGGGGGGACGAAAGAAATGAAAATAACTTCTGACTTTTATTTTGCAACAAAATTAAGGTGGCTGGATAGAAAGTCAACAAATTTCCCATCAGATCTGCCTTAAAATTTTAAATAAGCCAAGTTTAATGTTAGATATTAATTAACAAAAGGTAAAGAAAATATCCAAATATTTCTTCTTTAAATTTTCAGCAGTTTCCTTCATCTTTGTACATAGTTCCTCTTTTTTAAATTCTAACCTTAACTCTGAAAAGGCCACAATTGTTCTGTAAAGGAGGGAATGTTAAATCCCCTTTTCTTTAAATTACTTTATTTGAATATTTGTTTGAATTCTTAAACATAATAGCAACACTACTTTGTATACATATTTAAGTGGTTGTGTTCATTAGATGCCTTGAAGGTTCGGTCCATCACGCGAGGCTGTGGGAGGCAGGTTGATCTTCCCTGCGGTAGAAACTGCTGCTCTACTGACAGCGCCTGGAGCACCTGTCTCAGCGAATGCAAGGCCAACAACGCACTGTGCAACAACCAGGATAAAACTCCCACCGTGGGTCCGAGGGGTGGGTCCACCTCTTTAAGCCTCTGTACCTGGTCCATGACGCTTCTTATAGTTTCATCCTTAGCATTTAAATGAAAATTAAGCACACATTAAAAATTCTGTCAACAAGAATTGCTTGGCAATATATCTTTGCTAAATCCTGTTCAACTAGTGTATGACAGATGAATTAATAAAAGCTCTTTACTTCAGATGTAGTCAGATAATCTAAAAATATACATTTTTAGAAAGAAATATTACAATACGCCAAATGTTATCAAGATTGTTCTTTTTCTGGCTACGTCGTTAGTTATATACCGGTAGTTAGACTTCTTTAAAAGCGTTGGTATTCGTGTATGTGAATTTAATTTAACACAATCATGTATTTAGACTGATATTTTTTTTACATTGTATCAAAATTAGATACTTCTTTGATCATATTATTTTATTTCATTTTATTGGTAGGTATAATCTGTTTTAGACTTTGAAAAAATATGGTGCGAACTTTGTGTGGCTTTACCAGAACATTTGAAAGACATACTTCGTATTATTCAAAGTGGTCTTTAACCTTAAAAAATGTAGCTTACATTATTTGTTTCCAGCAGAAAGAAAATGAAATTCAAAGTTATATTAATTAAGATTTATCTTTCTTTCATTGGAATACCAATGTTTACTAGTACTGGCAATATACATGCATTCGTGTTAGTAAGAGAATGCATCAAAATAACTCTAATATGATGAAGTTTGAGTATGGTTTCTGTTAGTTTCTTTTTTATTTCTTGTTATTTAGGGAGGGTTAAGCGGTTGACTGTTGGGTTTTTTAAATTCAACCTTAAAATGCATTGATAAGTTGCATGGTTTTTATGTTTCCAGCAATCGTACGCCCTTAAAAGATAAAAATCTTTGTTTGTTATTATACTAATTTAATTTCTTTAAAGTGAATTGTAGAATTTGATTCTTTGGAGGATTTTAACATTGTTCATTTACCACAAATGATATTAAATACATTTAAACCAATTATTTATGATTTTTTTATATATATTTGCATGCTACATATATATTGTGTGCTGATGACTGTGATTTTGCTCTTTGAATATTACTTCAAATTTAACAAAATTTCATTTAAATATTGGTGATAGAATCCCCTCAAATACCAACGTGTTTATTTACTAGTATACTATACGTATTTCACTAGAAATAAATATTTCCACGAGAATTTGACTAAAAATCACATAGTTGTTTTGTCAGCCATTTTGAATAAACACTGTTAATACTATTCAAACCGGAACGACAAATTGCCCTTTCCCGAGAAAATACAACTTCGACTCAAACGAAAAACACGCACACAAAAATCAGGTGACGCTTAACATTTAAGTAATTCTTCATATTATTATAATGTTTTCTATGATAACTTCAATAAGACAGAAAAAATGAATAATACTAATAACCTGATCCTCTTCCGTATTCACACACGCCTACTATATACAAACATGGTTACTATCGTTAATTTACATCCGGTGCCTTGTCGATGTCAGGGCGAGTTTCAAACATTTAATTAGTTTGTATCAGCTGGGTTTTTTAAATTAATTTTTTTCTAATATATGTATATGTAGATAAACATCAAACTTTGAACTCTTGTGGGGCCCAAAAATTGTCCATGGGCCCACCTCTAAGCAGTTATGAATTAACAATATGTCAAAATGCTTGCATGTAAGTACATGTAATACCATATTATTTTTTTTGGATAAATTAATGATTTAAAACTTCGACCCTCCATTTTGGCCCAACTCTACCCCGAAGATGATGACTTCGACAAACTTGAATTTAGATTATCTGAGGTTGCTTTCACGCAGCTTCTCTGACCAATTGATTTTTGAGAGACAGATTTTTAAATATTTTCCTCTATATATTTATATGTGAAAATTCGAACCCTCATTGTGGCCCCACCCTGACCTCATGGATTATGATTTGAACAAACTTGAATCTACACCACCTGAGGATGCTTCCACACAAGTTTCAGCTTTTTGGGCCGAGTGGTTTTTGAAAGAAGATTTTTTAAAGAGTTTTCTCTATATTTCCTTTGTAAAAATTTGACTTTCTATTGTGGCCCCATCTTGAACTTGAATCTGCACTACCTAGGGATGTTTCAACACACAAGTTTCAGTTTTTCTGGCCAATTGGCTTTTAAGAAGTGTTTTAAGCAGTTTCTCTATATATTCCTATGTAAAAATTTGAACCCTTTTTGTGGTCCCACCCTACCTCTGGGGATCATGATTTGAACAAACTTGAATTTACACTAACTGAGGATTCTTCTACACAAATTTTAACATTTCTGGTCATTTGGTTTTTAAGAAGATTTTTGAAAGTACCTACAAATTTTCAAGAATATTCTTAATTATCTCCCTTTAAAAGAGGGATTGGCCTTTCATTTAAAAAAAACTTGAATTTCCTTTACCTAAAAAAAACTTGTGCCAAGTTTGGTTGAAATCGGCCAAGTTGTTCTGAAGAAGAAGTCGAAAATGTAAAAAGATCACAGACAAACGTTGGACAAAAAAGTGATCAGAATAGCTTAAGTGAGCTAAAATCTATAATCTTATCTTCAACCGATCATTTGCAACCAAATTTAAATTAACCTCAGATCTTCTTCTCCAAAGAAGATTTAAAAATGTTTTGCTAAGATTAATAACTCATTATTATTTTTCAATCCATCTTTATTAGTCATGTAAGCTCTAGTGCATAATATACTAGCTTTTACAACTAAATTAATTACAGTAAGCATGCATATCATTATATATAAATGCAAACAATTCCCGTATTAAAATTTATATTTTTCATCACAAGAACTTATCAGAAAAGATAACGTTTGAAATGAAAATAAATGTATATTTTTGAAAGTATTTGCCGTATTGAACTCGAGAATACATTATCGTCTGACTTCATGCATTTCAGCAGGTAAGTTTATTGTTGCATGATCCTATTTACATAAATCTTCAAGACAACTCAATAGCTTTCAAAGATAGACTGACTAATAGCATTTGTAGCTTTTAAAATAAGTGGAATATCATTTTCGGATAATAAAACTTTACAGTTTTTATAATATCATTTAGATGCAGTTTTAAAATGAACAAGTTAAGGTATATTCAGACTAAAGCATATGATAATTTATCAGCCTTTAATACTTTTGACAATGCCAAGGCTCATGTTTACTTCTAAACACAATGTCAACGCTTATTGTAATTTCCTCACATACAATGACAGGACATTTTAGTCTTCCTCAGACATGATATCTAAACTTTTGTAACGTTCCATACAGACAATGTCAAGATCAAGACTTATTGTAACTTTCCTCGCAGACAATGTCAAGATCTTGACTTATTGTAACGTTTCTCACAGACAATATCAAGATCTTGACTTATTGTAACGTTCTTCACAGACAATATCAAGATCTCGACTTATTGTACAGTTCTTCACAGACAATATCAAGATCTCGACTTATTGTAACTTTCCTCACAGACAATATCAAGATCTCGACTTATTGTAACGTTCCTCACAGACAATATCAAGATCTTGACTTATTGTAACTTTCCTCACAGACAATATCAAGATCTCGACTTATTGTAACGTTCCTCACAGACAATATCAAGATCTTGACTTATTGTACAGTTCTTCACAGACAATATCAAGATCTTGACTTATTGTAACTTTCCTCACAGCCAATATCAAGATCTTGACTCATTGTACAGTTCTTCACAGGCAATATCAAGATCTTGACTTATTGTACAGTTCTTCACAGACAATATCAAGATCTCGACTTATTGTAACTTTCCTCACAGACAATATCAAGATCTCGACTTATTGTACAGTTCTTCACAGACAATATCAAGATCTTGACATATTGTAACTTTCCACACAGACAATGTCAAGATCAAGACTTATTGTAACTTTCCTCGCAGACAATATCAAGATATCTCGACTTATTGTAACGTTCCTCACAGCCAATATCAATATCTTTACTAATTGGAACGTTCCTCACAGACAATATCAAGATCTTGACTTATTGTAACGTTCCTCACAGCCAATATCAAGATCTTGACTTATTGTAACGTTCCTCACAGCCAATATCAAGATCTTGACTTATTGTAACGTTCCTCACAGACAATATCAAGATCTTGACTAATTGTAACGTTCCATACAGACAATATCAAGATCTTGACTAATTGTACAGTTCTGCACATACAATTTCAAGATCTTGACTTAACGAACGTTTCTCACAGACAATATCAAGGCTTAATGTGTTTTCATATATAATCTCAAATCTTTTATTTAAATTTTATTTCTTCATACCCAATTTCAAGGTTTTTCTTACTTCCTCACACACATTCTTTATTCACTATTCATGTAGATACAATACAAACTCCACACAAAACAAAATACTTCAATTAGCTTATCATTTCGTAATTTATATACCATATTATGTACTTTCCAAGATTGTTTGTAATTTAAACATTTTCTGAGCTTTAAAGTTATACAAGTTCGACCATTGAAGGTTTTATGGAAAAATAAGGTTTAATATATTTTCACGGTAAATATCATACAATATGTCTCACGTTACAGTGTAGAGACAATCCTTACTTATGATGCCGAGTCTTATGGTTATGTTCTTCGTAATACTTTTCAGTGAGGAACCTAACAACAAGTCAAAAAAAACACCAGAAATGTGAGGATGTCCAAAAAAGTTGTGTTTGTTTTGCTTTGGGTTTTTTATATACCTCAACAATTGATTTATACCTGTTGTAAGATGTAGTCTGAAGATAATTTACACACAAGTATGCAATTACTATATAAGTAAAAACAATGAACTCTTTTGGACGACGGCTTTGAACAATAAACGTCGTGGGTCTTTTCTACAGCAGACACAACCAATAATGCTTTTCATAGGTTTATATTCCCTCGATACCTTAAAAAGAAAAGAAAGAGAAGATTAGTTTATTTGAAAAGACGCAGTTCTGTCTACAAATGATTCCAAATGTTTCTTTCGTCGCCCATTTTCATTATCGATCAAAAAAGGAAATATAAATAACTTAGCATTAGCAAGACGTGTTTACAACTGTTTGTCTACCATCACATCAACTCATCAATTCGGTTTGGGGAGTATTTTGTCCTTGGGTTAATTTTGTCATGGTTTAGGTAGAGAGGGGGAGGTTTTTTATTAACATGAAACCAGTTAATTGTGCAAGTTTAAGTTTGACATCTAAAATGTATTAGAAAATATAAACAAGCTACATCTATGAAAAGAATGTGGGATCGAGAGGTTTTAAGTCTGTTATTTATGGCGAAAGTCATCTTATTGCAAAGACAACAGGACACTTGTCTTTAATAATTATCTTAATAAGTCATAATCACTCGTAACTGACAGATGAGTTCAGCTTCATTCAAAGAGGTATTTGTTCATGAATAAATCATTAATTTTTGATTGGCTAGTTCATTTGCTCCTCCGTGAAATATGATTGATAACATAAGATTCATTCATTTAATCGCGAATGCAACGTAAAAGAAATGTCGACGTATCATTAATGTGGTACATTTTGTTGTAAGTTGTTGTTTTTTTTAATTAACACCACTATACACCATAAACACATGTATTTACTGTATATTTTTCAATCAGATGTATATCATTTTGCTATTATTAAAATAAACAACTACTTTCTACGTTTCAACTGGCTATAAAGTACCAAAATTTTTATAACGTACATGTATAGTCTGGGTTGCCCATATTACAATATGATTTGCGCCAATAACATATAAATATCACGTTGCTAGTACAAGATTTAGGACGAAATGCGTAAACAATATTATATTGGGTTATAATCTTAAATATCGGCCCTAAAATATATTGGGTTATAAACTTAAATATCGGCAGTTAGAAATATTTTTTAAAGTCCTTTGACGATTTTAAAAGGTTTGTTTTACAGTGATCATCACCGTTGAATTCTCTTGGCTTCCAAAACCAACAACGACGTACAATACCGCGTTTTCTCTCAACTCTATCGATAGCAGATATGTTAACCTTGTTTTTGCATATCCACAAAAATGTTTATATAAAATATTCAAACATTACATATTTATACAACTGTTTAATTCATGCAATCCGTTGTCAAGTGAAATTTTTAATAATAATTCAGATTTTTTCCACCAGTTAAATCGGCATCAAGATTAATATTGCTCCAACTGTAGCTTGATTTAAACAACTGGTTAGTATTTATAGTTGTAATTGTCTAATGCCTACTGTATTTAAGTCACATTCAGGGGGTCAAAATTGGTGTTTGATAATATCATCCGCCCACATTTCATTACTTGTTTCCCAGAGCTTCCTTGATTTTGCGCCAATCGTATCCAAGCGTGGTTCATAGCAACGCTCCTTTATTCCGACTTCCTCGACAGTCAATCTTGTGTCGCCATTAGTTTTCATTCATATGGTTAAACAACATCCTTGGGTTGATTTTTAAATTGGTATTGGCTACACAGTCATGTACACTGTACACAGCTCATGTCGTGAGATCATTCAGCCCCTGTGAAAAGTTTCATTGGTGCAGTTTTAATTCACGGGATGTGTTTTGAAGCTTGTTTCATGGTCACTTGGACTTTGATTCGTTATGCTTGGAAAAAACTTTTAAAATTTTTTTTATCTAATATAATTTTGCCTAGTATCAAGGTGAAATGTTTTAGATACATTGAAAAATTTCCTTCAGTATAATTACTCGGAAGTGAAATGTTTACATCCATTCATTGAATCAAAATTGTTAAACACTTGCCTGTTATTATTACTTGTCATGCTTTAAAAATAGCTACAATGTAGATATCAAAATACATGTACTCTTCAAATTTAGATAACAAGTTCATTTGTGTTCTTTTCTGTGGTTGTGTTATTTCTTCATTTCCAACAAAAGTAATTTTCCTCAAGTTATGTTCTATGAACGTGCAGCCTCTTGTCTCTAACTCTGTATCCCTTATTTTACGACACACATTTAAAACGTTCATATTGATTTTAGTTTTATACTCATGCTGTAGCTTGATGTCCGTGATTTCGCTTAATTGTTAGCTGAAAATAACGTTTTTGTATGGAAATATACGCGTGGCTACAATTATTTTATATATTCCTGTTTATATTTTCGAATCCTTGATATTCCTTTCTCGATTTTTTATCATTAAACGTAATAGATGTATATAATGTACACATGTTTAGCATACCAGAAAAGATTAATCACGGCAATTGAAGATGCAAATAATATAGGCCTACTAAAATTGTTTGACACGGAAGCAAGACAATTAGTGAAACGGATTTCATGATTGAAGGATATTTCTTATGCAAAAAAAGAAAAACGTTTTCTTTCATGTGATGTATAAATCGGGATGTAGCAGTGACATTTGTTCAAGTTTTAGGTGCCAAGCTATGCCAGAAATGCCCAAGGCAAGAGCCTTAAAAAGTAAATTCTGACAAGCGAGTTGATGGACATCATTAAAATCATTAAGAAAAAATATAAATCCTTCCATCGAATAGCTTAATTGACAAATTCAATCCTTTTTAAGGAAAATCTGTAGACATTAAGTTTAAGCTGACAAACCAGCGATCGGGTCTGATGATTGCAATTGATTGCAACAACTTTTAAGGTTAATTTAAATGAATTCCGGAAACTACGGAAAGTGACATAAAACACAGCCGGGTGCTTTGAAGGGAACTGATTTATTCACAGATTTTTCCGTGCATTGTAAATAATGCAAAAAATTTTGTTTTAATTATCGACAGAATGATCATAACCATCATGTTTTATGGACTGTGTGTAACAACGAATGCAATTATAATGTTAAACGTCGACTAGTGTCTCTATCCCCTAAGGGGCCCCGCCCGAATGACAGGTTAATCAACAAACAGCATGGGTTCTTTCAGTGGTCTTGTGTTTTAGATGTCCTCTTTTCATTTACCTTAAATTTAACGAAACTGGCGGTCATGTCTTGGCGATCGGTTTTGGATTTTTACAGAAACTGCTCTCTTCTGATCGTCTGTGGATTCTTTGTATCAGGTAAGCGTTTCAAAGACTGTGAATTAGTCATCTGCAATTGCAATCCCACGTACGTTTGTAGGCATGAATATTGAAGACAACAAGATTACCTGACTTCTGTTTCGGATATTTGTGATTCCCTTTTTCTATTTCAGTAAAGGTACGATTTGCTTCGTTGTAACACATTTGTGTGTCTTTCAATGCATAAATAACATATGTAAATTAGACTGATGTTTAAAAATTGATTTTCTCTCTGTGAAATATAGTGAAATGCCACAAATTCTTTGAAACGATGCGATGGCGTTTGATCGATCGGAGGTTTTAACAGCTTTTGTAATGCAAAACCCGCGACAAATATAAATGGAAATAATGTTTTAATTTGATGAAAACAAGATTGGAAAATTTTTAAATGTTTACTTTTTACAGGGGGTTACTTGAAAAACTTTTCGAATGTATTTTTAACCCAGTTCTCTAAACCTGAATGAATATGATAATATTTTAACTTGCAAACCATCTGGGGTTCTTTCAATTTAAATTTCATGAGCTGATGGTGAATATAATTAACTAAATATATTTAATGTCAGATTTTTGCTTTTAATATTTTTTCCATAAAAAATTTTCCTTCAGCCAATCATAATTTCCGATTTAATATATGTAATGCAGGTAGTACTAAATAGCAAAGTGTACCAGTTACTTGCCACTTATTGCAATACAATCTCTCGTTAGCTTTTCCGCCAACTGTTATATCCATGACCTGTGGTCTAGGACGATAAACAGGTTTTACATATGTAATGTGGACAAATGATTATGGATGTGTTCTTGATTTATAGTTTCTTACATTCATCAAACGTTTAGGGCATTGCTTGACCTAAAATCTTGGACTCAATTACAGATTCTTCGGAACGTACATATTACTTTACTTTACACTCCAAAGGAATATTGTATCAACACTGTAGTTTAATATATGTATAGCTACGTAAAACTGAATACTATAACATATGGAGAACATAATATATAACTTAAATAGTTTGCATAAAAGAAAGTCAGTTAATGAAGTATGAAATCTACTTTAAAACTTGATATTTATATGATTATAATGATTGAACTTAAGCGAATATGTGTACATACCAACAACTAAATGCAATTCATATTTATATGCAGGACAAAATCATTATCATATCTGTTTTTCAGAATTATTTGTTGGCCACGTGTACACAATTAAAAAAGATTTAAATATCGCAGAAAAGAACGATTTTTTTGCTTTTTATATATATTTTTGAGATCCCTATTGCCAAAGCTAGTTTTTCTATCCTTCTGTCTTTCTCTCCTTCTGACTGTCTGTCTGTCCATTTGTCATTGGTACCCATTTGTTGTTAGGCTATTTTTAAGAGAAGTATTGCATATATTATTATTGTATATATACCAGTAAACTTAAACGTTCTGACAGAGATTGTGTTGCGCAAACCCTTTAAGCGAAATTTGGAAAAAAAATTATTGTTTCCGTATTCTTGATACATGTATGAGAAAAGATTTGAAGGAGTCTTTTGCAACTTCTTTAATTCAATTCATCGCATCTGTCGTTAAGTCACAGTTTGAGTATTATAATTGCTTATGAAACTCTGTGTTTTATTCTCATTAGTCTACATTATTGGTATACCATGAATACAATAATATGTATGACTTGTTTATACATTTTATTTATAAATTTGCTAATTTCTAAAATGTTTAAGTACCCTGAAAGGTCCATGGATTTTTTTTAATTGTTTCCGTATTCTTAATACATGTATGAGAAAAGGTCTTAAAGAATCTTTGGCAACTTTTTAGTTCAATTCATCGCACTTATCGTTCAGTCACAGTTTCAAAGTTATAATTTCTTATGAAACTCGCTTTGTTTTATTCTCATTAGTGTACATTATTAGTATTCCAAGAATTCAATAGTATTTATGCGTTGTTTATCCATTTTATTTATAATTTTTATATCGTCACAAATATGGTTTGGCTATATGGCTAGAGTTAAGAGTCATTTTCTTAAGACTTTCCCGACAGCAACCCTCTGCTTTCGACAAACACACATTCTTAACGCTCAACGGACTATTGTTTACAGGCATCTGAAGTTAAAGAGAATATTTTGAATACATTTGAAATTATTTAAATATGATTAAAGATAATTAATTATATCCTTATTTTCATCTAGTAATATACTGATGAGAAAAATATAATTTCTGAACGAAACACTAAAAATGAATGCAAACCATCTTAGGCGGGCTCGATGGTCGTGGTCATTTTAAGACTATATTTATCTTCTTTAGAGGAAGAGCTCTCAATAAAGATATTGGGAAATATTCAAATTTTAAGGCAAAGATATTTGGATTTTTTTTTTTACTAATGAAAAGTTTATGGTCAATTTTATCATACCTAAAATTTTAAGGCCTATCGGGTGGTTAATTTGTTGACCATTAGGCTTCTTAAAAAGACATTCCTTGCAAAAATTCATCGCAAATTAGGCCTATATGTAAATGTAAGGATTTGACACGTTCCTGTGAAATCCCTGCCATCATCTCGAGATGTCAAAAGATTGGGTTAGTCTCTCGAGAATTATTTTTCCTATTTCTTTATTATAAACAGGTGTACGGTAGTTTTGTTTGACACACAAGACTAGACTTACAATTCGGCTCGAATCAATTTCTTAAATGTTCAAATAAAACATTACTTAATTTTAATAACACTGGAAAAGAAATCCAGAGCAACTTAAAATAAATTGTAGTTGAGGGGAAAAAATGAGTGTTGCTTGCTATGAGCGTTCCTAAAGATTTTTTAGGCATGCTACTTGGCTAGTGGCTGGTTTATATCCTTTGAATGTTCCTAAATGATTGGTTTATTTTACAGCTGTCTTGCTAGTAGCTGGTTTAAGCGTTATAAGTGTTCCTACATGAGATTTTCTGTTCATGGACGCCTGATTAGTGGCTGGTTTAGGTGCTAAAAGCATTCCTACATGAGATTTTGTTTTCTTTAAAGGATGTCTGGCCAGTGGCTGGTTTAAGTGCTATGAGTGCTCCTACATGAACTATGATAGCAGTGACTACCGATGCGTCACAAGTCCTGCCAACGCCACCAACGTTAGAGTCCGAGAATGTAGGCAGGGCGCCGCCGAGACGTGCGTCACAAAAACAGTGTATACAAAAGGTATATTGTAAAACAGTGTATACTAAAGGTCGTGTATATTGTAAAACAGAGTATAAAAGGTAGTGTATATTGAAAAACAGTGCATACAAAAGGTAGTGTATATTGTAAAACAGAGTATAAAAGGTAGTGTATATTGAAAAACAGTGCATACAAAAGGTAGTGTATATTGTAAAACAGTGCATACAAAAGGTAGTGTATATTGGTAAATAAAATAATGTATACAAAGGTAGTGTACATCGTCAAACAGTGTATACAGAAGGAAGAGTGAATTAAAACAGTGTATGCAAAAGGGAGTGTACTAGTAAATTGTAAACAGTGTATACAAAAGGTAGTGTATATTGTAAAACAGTGCATACAAAAGGAAATGTATATTGTAAAAGGTAGTGTACATTGTAAAAGGAAGTGTATAGTGTAAAACTGTATACAAAAGGTAGTGTATATTGTAAAACTGTATACAAAAAGTAGTGTATATTTTAAAAGGTAAAAGGTAGTGTGTATTGTAAAACAGTGTGCATACATAAGGTAGTATTAATGTCGTAAAACATTGTATACAAAATGTAGTGTATATGCTTAAACAGAGTATTCAATATGTAGTGTTTATCGTAAAACAGAGTAAACAAAAGGTAGTTTATATCGTATAAATGTATATCGTAAAACAGCGCAAACAAAAGGCAGTGTTTATCTTAAAATACTGCACACAAAAGGCAGGGTTTACCGTATAACAGGGCATACAAAAGACATTGAATATCGCAAAACAGTATACACAAAAGATAATCTATATTGTTATAAAGGACTACGGACGCATGCTCCCTACCATGACCGATTCCATCTTGATTTATTTTTAATTTGTATACTATAGCCACGATAACATGCGGAATATGCAAGTTTGAGTGCATATCCTTAAGAAATCGTTGACTTTAGTTCCCAACGAGTGAGGGAAAATTTCTTGAAAAAGAAGGATATATAAGCAATAACAAATTGCTCTTTCACCAATCTTTCATTAAAAAAAAACCCAGCTAGAAGTCTAGGACGATTCTGAGCACTTCATATTATACCTGCACTCATTAAGTAAATTTATGAAATTCTTTCTCAGGCGTTATCTAGCCTTGTGGTTGACCTTTTCTTTGTTAAGCGTAATTAAAACATAAATTATGCTGTAAAACAAAATGATCAAAGAAAATTTAACGTAAAATTTTCATCTGAAAAATAAAATGAATATAAAACTTTATTTAATTATTTGCATCTGTTATCAATGCATATTTTCATAAATGGATGAAAATTAATCTTACTCTGTTTTATTTTCTGTTTACAGATAGAACGCAGATCTATTTTATGTACAGAAACTGCTCAGTGCCCGACTCATTTGACTGTGGTATATCGTGTTGTGTGAATGACAGCGTCCATGACTTCACTTGTCAGAAGCATTGCCGCGGTGATTTCTGTAATTTCGAGGACGAGAGTGTTCGATTAGTTCAAACTCAAGCCCATCAAACAGCACCCGGAAGTGGGGCGTTGTCCATTTTACACAAATTTATTCGAATGACCGTTTGTATGGGATTATTATTTATTTATATCTTTAATTTTCTTTTCTGTTTTTAAAACTATTCATTATCAAAGCAAAAGGTAGTGTTTCATTTATTGTATCCACGTACAAGTATTATAAGTGTTACTGATGTCCTTATATTGTACTTTTTGAAATGTTTTATTAATTAGCTTTAATTGTTTTATACTTTAAAATATTAAATATTATTTATTGTAAAAGAAAGATTTGATTTCTTTTTTAGATATAAAGAAAATTAATGAAATGCACCCTGCATGCCGTGAGCACTTTGTAATGTCAAATGGGGCTTTGTAAAACATCAATGGTCGATTGTTAAACAATAGCTACTAAACCATCTGACAGTGTATTCGTCTTTTTTTCTTAATGAGTCGTGCACTTGGTTCAAGAATGCCTTTTCGAAGACAAACGCATTTTATCAAATGCAAATTTAAATCAATTCAAAGTGATATCGATAAGAAGATTGCATGTTAACAAGTTCTTGAATAGCCCAAAGTGAAAAGTGTAAAGAATGGGTATATACAGATCTTCTTTAACAAAGGAAGAAAAATGCTTTAAAATGGTCATAACTATTTTGCCTCTTTAATGCAAAATTTAAATGAGGAAAATCGTTAATAAGATAATGGGATTTAAGGTGGTTCACTATACTTTGATATTGTTTCTCAACTCAGCATAAAACTATTTGATTATAAAAAATAGCATAATACATAAGTGTATTACTATGTAACTCAAATAGTCGAAAAATAAGGAGTTTGGGGTTCGGGGAAAGAATATGATTTTCTAAAATTAGATTCAGAAATATAAACAAAAACCTCGGCGAATTTGAACTCTTTGTTGCAGTTCACATGTTTGATACTTTAAACACTGAGCTATGATGATATTCAATTAAATCTATTGATACAAATGCTTTCACAAAACATTAAAATCCCTATCTTGTGACATCGTGTCATGAGCTGTAGTTAGCTACCTCTAATGCAGTTTATACATATTACTTTTTACAAATGTAAACAACTTCACAGACTCATTAAGATATACAAAAAAAAGTACATGTACATGATGAAGAAATGATGAACATGTATAAACAGATAGAAAAAATTACCCTGTATTTCTATTTTAAGAAGGTAAGGAGATTTTATTCGTTAAATTGTGACGTGGACTGGGTGTTCGTGGCCATTTTAAAGCTATATTTACCTCCCTTTAACGGAGAGTTTTGTATCAAGATATAGGGAAATGTTCAAATTTTGAAAGAAAAAAAGATTTGGATTTTATTTTACTAAACAGTTTATGGCCAAAAATATCAGATTAAAAATTTAAGTCAGATTTGATGGTTAATATGTTGGCCATCTAGCCTTCTCAAGTAGTTTTTTTTTTTTTTTTCTGGAAAAAAAATACTGTACATACAATAAAAATGCATTTCATAGAATAGTTTTTTTTTTATAAGTGAAAAATTTTAACTAAATCAACCATAGAGAAGAAGCGAATGACGATTTACGAGATGCGATTCCTATTGTCTGTAATGTTTCTCATCAATTCTACTCGTGTCACAAATGGTACACCATTCAGTCCTTAATAAAGGCGTATCTCTGTCCTGACACATACCATCCAAATGATGAAAATATTAACTAAGATATCCAACAACTGCGCAGAAGTCTGATGGAAATGATACTAACAATGCTTTCATGAATACGGGCAATAAAGTCCGTTTCAAATTTAGAAATAGAAAGTCATGTCAACTTTCAATAATTAGATAAAGCACTTATTAATAATAGAAAAACAAATAACAGAAGTAAACCGAATAATTCAACACACCCAAAAATATGAAGTTTGAACATTGATAAGACAACGTCTATCAATTCCTCTCATGTTACGTAATACAATATCTGGCTATAATAATAGTGTGATCTTTCTGAGGAAAACATCTGGTACATGCGCATTTGTTGTTGCGCTTCATTCCATTCGACTGCAATATGGGGCGCCTTTTGATAGCCACTCTCTTCTTCTGTTATCGTAAGTTTAAATTATGCATTCTTTTCTTTATTATTTTGGCGGAAACATTAAATTCATAGATGTAAATTAATTAAATTATTTCCAGTCATGTTAAAGGTTCAAATATTTAAAAAAAACAATGTAGACTTTTTTTACATATTTATATTTCACGTGATTTATAGTACTTATTTCACCAACCTAATTACCTAATTACCCAAAGAGCTAACAATTTTTTATTCCAATTTTAAATTTAAAAGTCGCAAATCTGGAAAATTGACTTCACCGACTTACAAATATTGAATTACTCTTCTTCGTTTAGTTCCGACATGAAAAATGTATTCACACATACTAAATTAAATTAGTCTTGGTTGAAAATGTGTTATTTTGGGTATTTTGAGGTTAAAAGACAAAAAAATCATGGTTATTTTAAGTAGTTTCCATTAAAAAAGCTTTGATTAAATGTAGTTTTTCTTTCTAATATTTTTAATATGAATTGTTTCTGTATTTTACATTTCTGATTAGATGATACGTTATAATCTTATATAGGAACAATGAAAACAAAACATGAAAAATTAAATAATAACAAACAATGACAATAGTCTTTCAAATTGTCTTCTTTTTAATTACTTACAGTGGAATAGATTACTTTGAGATATACATTCAATATTTTTAAAAGTATGTGAAATCTAAAAAAAAAATATTACCGTTCCAACAAAATAAAGTATTTTAATGATTGGTAATAAAATGCACTTTAAAATTCTTTTTAAAAAACGTAAGAATTCCAACAGTTCTCGAAATTCCTTGCATATATAAACTTTAACCTACTAAGCTACGCTGCTATGCTGAAAGGATTAATTATATTGTTTATCTCAAAATATTGATAGAGTCCTGTTCCTTTACATGACCGACCTGACATTGAGACCTAAATCGCAACTTCTCGGACCTTTTCGACAACTGGGCTGATTGGTTTCAGCAATGTCCCTTGGTGTTTTCAACAGACAGATGTTTTCTTCCCTATTTCAGTGGACTTATCTCTGGAGGCTGACCATGCCTGTCACGGCCATCACCACTGCACCAGCGTACAGTGTCCGAGCACCACGAGCGCCAGTTCAATCTGTGTCCACGGGGAGTGTCGATGTTCTCAATGTCAGTAGAGAGAGAGAGAGAGAGAGAGAGAGAGAGAGAGAGAGAGAGAGAGAGAGATTTTCAATTATTTTCATATGGATTATGACTTAATCGCGACAAAAGAGACTGGCGTAGGATATTAAAAAGCTTGGAGATCAGTGTTCGTGAGACACATGAACTGTTTTATCTCTGTAGTCGGGGTTGGGCTGCTTTGCCATGCCTACCATCATGCGGACAACACCCATGACCTGAACTGTGTAGACGCAGGCGTTAATTGTACCGACGGCCATAGACCAAGCTGCCACGGTGGATACTGTGCATGCACCCATAACTCAGTCCGTAAGAGCGCGTTTAATACATAAAATCGTGATTTTTCCCTTTTTGCATCAATCTTTTAATGATTTTTTACCATGCTGTAGATTGTCATACTGTGAACGATTGCATACACGGGGATCAGGACTTTCACCTCGGACAGTGCGTGGACGTGGGCGGCGTACACGGTTTCTGGTTTTGTTCTGCAGATCACCAGTGTAAATGTATATTCTACTCCCACACGAACGCCAGCAGTTTAGTTGGTTAAAATAAACTAAATCTATAAAATAAACTAAATCTATATGTATTTAGTATGTAAGTATTGTTGTACTTTGATAATGTATAGTAGAACAAAAAAATTTTTCGTCGGGAACAATACAATATTCAAGTGAAAGTACTTTGAAATAAATTCATACTGTTTATCATGCAATCAGCTCAAATGGCTCTTGCCATTAAAGCTTATTAAAAAGGAGGTCGTTTCAACAGCAAAGTGGTTCCTGAAAGTACAGTAAATACATTTTAAAAAAACAAACAACATTGTACTATTAACCAATAATCATATGCCCATGGTTTAAGATACACTATGTTTAAGGTATACGAACTACCGTATGGCTATCAGTAAGTTCGCCTGAGGGCGAAAAAGGTGAAAGAACTTGTCTTTAAGATACTTGCTACAAGAAAACATCTTTTCCTCCAAAAACGAAGAAAATTATTAAAAAAAAGAATAAAGATCGTTTAAATAAACGAAACATTTTACATTTTCTGTCATAATTAGTGTTGATATTTTGAAATGCTGCAAAACTAGCTCTACGAGAATTTCAAGTTGAGCGACCGTATAGAGCTTTAGTTCCGCATGATGATTGAAACACTTTGAAATTTTAATGTATGGGTAAATTTAAGGACATTAAAATGCAAAACACATGCATTGTATTTCATTTTGTATAAATGAACTTTGGTTTTGGGCTAATCTCCTTTGATTTCTTTCATATCTCGTGGCAATATCTTATATCAAAATTTTCTTCAGACAATTTATGATTAATATTATACAAATATTGACTGGGGTTGAGGGCAACATTGATTATATTAGCCCCCGAGGGATGAAATATTGCCCGACGCGAAGCGGAGGGCAATATTTTCGTCCCAAGGGGGCTAATGTAATCAATGTTGCCCGAAAACACAGTCAACATTTGTTTTGTTATATGAAGAAACAAACCAAAATTTAAGAAATTAATTGAAACAGATCGCCGTAATTTTCTCAGCTCAACAAAGAATTTACGAATTCAATTTTGTGCAAAGTTCATTTTCAAAATATCCTCCGCATTAAACGGTGACTGGTGATATTCCGCCAACCGTAACGGTAAGAATTTACATACATGTACAAATGTTCTACCTGATTTTCTTTCACAGTAATTCGCAAATCCTTATATCCGTTATGATAGCAATCCGTCGCATTGCGCGTTCGTTGTTTACTTGCCTTGACTGACTGTCTATTATGACGTCATCTTGTTTTGGAGTCGCGAAAGGTTATTTACGTCATCGTTTACAAATCAACAAATCAGAGGCGATTATTTGAAATAGAGGGAATGTTCACTAGATATTATTCCTAACCGGTCAATACCAAAAAAATATTGACCGGTCAATATTTTTCGGACGAGCTAATATCACAATTATTGACTATTCGTTTATATATAGAGAATAATACATACCCTTTTCCATATCACATCCTGTATCAGCCCAAGACTCCAATATCAGCCCGAGGGCCGAAGGCCCGAGGGATGATATTGGTCGAGGGCTGATACAGGTTGTGATATGGAAAAAGGGTATTTATTATTATATTTATTACATAATTAGTAATAAATTATGTAAAAAGGCATCAACTTGAACAAATTGAATTTAAATAATATTTGAAAGTAGTCTGTACATGTATTAAATAAAAATATGAGTTTTTGTTTTAACAAACATGAAGCTACAGAAAGGAATTTCTTCAGGTTTTAAAAGTTGACTGCTTTAAAACATTAGCTAGCATTTGAAGTTTTCAACTGCACTTAAAAATGTCGACTGTAACTGGAAATGTTTTATTTTTCGTCTGTAAACATGCAAAAATTGCCGAAGCGAAAAAAGGCAGAGGAGTTCCGCAAGGGGTGTGATACGGATCCGTATCAGCCCTGGAGGGCTGATAACCTGTATCAGCCCCGGAGGCCGATACGGATTTTGTGATGTCATCTGTATCACATGTGCAAAAAACCTGTATTTATTACTAAGTATGTAATAAAGAGTTATATAGTGAGAATATACTACTGCATATAACAATGACATTTAGTCATTTCCCTACATCATAACTGTTCCAAGTTTTTTTTTAAATCATGATGATACAAAATAAATACATATATGGAGTGCTATTTTCAATGAACTTCATCACCTTTTTACGAGAAGTGGAAACTTAAAAGGTTATAAAACCTATCATTAGTAGTTCCATCATACTGTTGTTATGAAGGCTCCTTGGAATAAACTGCATTTACGGCGTATTAATCATTTTCGTTATTTATGAAAGAACTTCTTTTACCCGTGAATTTATCTTTCGCACGCACTTGATAATGACGTAAAAATTTTGAATGTATGGATTGTCCCCAAATATATTAATTGATTTTAAATGAAATGCTCGATACAATTACCTTCAAAATTTAAGAACGACATCTTGGCACAAGGTTAAAAAGAATTCTCTTGAAGACACCACCATCAAACTCAAATACGTACATAAACTAAAAGGTTGGTCTTTTGTTTATAAATTTAATGATTTAGAAAATTGAATGATGTTTCCTTGAAATAAGTACGAAAGCCGAGAAGGATCATTCGAGATACGAGATTCAAAATACGAGATTCGAAATACGAGATTCAAGATTCGAAATTCGAGATTCAATATCTAATAAACCAATCAAATCAAGGATCTGAAAACACGTATCCTAGCGACATCAAACTGTTCTAAATAAAGATTATTAGTACACTCTTATTAGTTGCTCTTATATACAAATAAATGCAATGTTCACTTCTCCCTAGCTAACTAAATAATTGTTTGTATTTATCTTTACACAGAATATTCAAGTAGACTAGTAATAATGCAGTGTGTTTCGCAGATCTAAGTGATTTTGTTTGCCATTGTGCATTTCCACCTGATGCGTTTGAACCCTGGGGTATTTCACCACCAATAGTTTAAACCCCGGCTTTATTCACCCTTTTTGTGTAAAAATGCGGTTATGGTAGAGAGCTTCATAAGCGGAGCCAATTTTTTTTCGGTAGGGGGGTCCTAGGCCAATTTTCAATAGTTTTACTATGTATATTAAGCTTCAATTTTCCCGAGGAAAGTCCAGACCCCCTGAACCCCTCCTTTATAGACCCCCTCCGCGCATGAAGATTAGTATCTAAAATATGTTTTAATCTGAATATAAATAATCAGTCCAGGTTTCACCAATAAATATAAGCATTACTTATCGTCTTTTATGTATACAGGCATACACTAGTACTATGATTATAAACTACATGTAATCATTGAAATATCATCACATCATACGGAATTATTAATATATACAATTTTTTTCCCTTTTCTTGAATAAACAACCTCTTATGAGTCTTACTTTTGGCATTGTTTTCAATATAGAAGGATACATATTCTGTACAATTAAAGGTAGGGATAATAGGGTGCCAATTTGTTCACATTGCCGATTTCTTGTGCAGAGAAGAGTAAAATTATAAAAATTTGATTGTGCATGAATTTTTCAAATTTTTTTGTTGTAGTTTGTTATAATTCATTCATTGATATATCAACAAGAAAGAATAGAAGGTATAGACAGGCATATGTATCACACTCAAGTTGAGTGTCCCTGTAGTTTCCTACCCCCCCCCCCTCCCCCCCAACGCATCAAAATTGACAATAATTGCATATAAATCATACAAAAGTTTACTTTGTATGTAAGTAACTCTCTAAAGATGTAAATAAGCACTGCAAAGATGTGTGTACTTAATATACTACTACATTACACTTAGCCAGAAAAAATGTAATCAGGGTGAAGCTACAAGGGACGAGAAGTGCAAATTTACCAATTTGTCGCCATACACACAGAACACCAAATAAAGAAACTGTGTGTGGTGTAGGGAATGCATAGAAGATGGCGGCAAATTATCTCAAATAACCAGTGCAGAAACCAACAAATAGGCTGTTATTTGTTACCTATCCTGCAAATACATTGATAAAAAATGTTATCGTCACATAACATGAGAGTATAGCCCAACTGCCACAAACAATACATGTCTTTTACCGGCACCACCCCCTCCCCATAAAAAATGAAACAATTGTCGTTTTATTTGCTAAACAAGTGTGTGGTTCAAGATTTTCTAAAGGACATACCCGATTAGAATTGAAAAATGAGTCGTTTATAACTAATTTTGTCAAATGTTTTAGATTTATTTAGTTATATTTTGGTCCATTTGGGTAAATGGATGCACCAGCGCAGCTCTAATTTATATATAATCAGGCCATAAATTCGAAATATTTTCAAAAATTAATAGCTTTAAAACCAGTGGATAAAAAAATGAAAGTCGAACTCGATGAGTGCTAATACCTGTGTTGAATGAATGGTACAGTAGGATATGCGCAAAAAAGTCCCGTCTTCTCTTTCCTACCCTATATTTATTGGAACATTAAATCCGATTATAAGAGTCAAATTTAATCAAGTATATATATATATATATATATATATATATATATATATATATATATATATATATATATATATATATATATATATATATATATATATACCTGTTTATCAAAAGTAAAACTACTCATAATTTATCTATAGTGCATCGTTATGGAGCTACACAGAAAGTTTGAAATTAATTTGCCGCGCCAAATCAAAAAAAAAGCCTGGAAAACGAAGAGAGAACGAAGTGGGGACAGAATAACTGACAAATTAAATTAGGACTATATAGCTCCCCCCCCCCCCCCCCAGAAATTTATATACTGAAAACAGATTATTGAGTACAACATCCGCACACAATTTAAAGAAAATTCCATGGGTTTTTTTTATCATTTTCGCTAGCTAATGTAAGAAATCACAATTACCCCAAACCCCTCCACGGAAAAGGAAATGCTAGGTGATGAGAGAGAGAGAAAGAGAGAGAGAGAGAGAGAGAGAGAGAGAGAGTCGATGAAAATCACACGTGCGCTAACACCGTTCAAATTAAAGCTTGCTAGTTGGTCTGCCCTACCCTAGCTACCTCCTCTATTTTCTACTTTGAGTGGCTTAATTGTCTGTGTATGCTTGTATCAAATCAAACAATTTCAAATTCTAAATCAAAATTGAATATGACACTACAAAACTCTCTCTCTCTCTCTCTCTCTCTCTCTCTCTCTCTCTCTCTCTCTCTCTCTCTCTCTCTCTCTCTCTCTCTCTCTCTCATATCGACAATGACATTGATACCCTACAATACACTATTCCTATCTGGATTGTTGTCGTTGAGGTTGTAAATCATTATATCTCCTATGGTTTAAAACTTTATCATAACCTATATTTTGACATGTTGATTATTTCATTGAATTTCGTTTCATAGCTAAAACCACACTCAGTTTTAATTATTTAGATCAAACAGATCTTTTTTCGCGAGCCGATTTTACACAGTTGGGGCGAATACACTACGGGTTAAAATGGTTCGGGGGGAAAATACATACAGGACAAACAAAATCACATAGATTCGCAAAGCCAACAGTGTTATCACTAATTTAATTGTTTATATTGTGTGGGGTTAATTCATCAATGTTAATTTAACCATTTTATAACCATTACATAAGAGCTATTACGACATTTATTTGTAGGAAAGAGCATGTACGAATGATCTTTATTTAGAACAGTTTGATGTTGCTAGGATACAGGTTTCAGATCCATGATTTGATTGGTTAATTTAGATATTGAATCTCGAATTTCGAATCTTGAATCTCGTATTTCGAATCTCGTATTTTGAATCTCGAATCTCGAATGATCCTTCTCGGCTTTCGTAAATAAGGCTATTCAAACAAGAATCGCATATATTTGATTTTATTGAAAAACAGATAAAAACACACGTACAAAATTCAGAGGAGTCCACATTTAGAAGAAGAAACACTTGCACACGTTATCAACACAATGCCAAAATCCGTCTCTTCCGTGGAGGCTACACTGCCCTAAATTCAGACAGTCGTTGACAAACTTGCAGGATTGTGCTGGAAAGTTATAAACTATATAACTGGTATGTTATAAACTGTGGTTTCGTTTATTTCGTTTCAATGATATTTTATTTGGGATTAGTGATTCTATCGATAAAAAAATTTATTAGATATTGCACTTAAACAAATTAATATTTAAGTTGTGGGTCAACAAAACGAAATCCTCTAAATTTGGAATTCAACATATATTAATACATATCATTTATAAAATGGACTTCTTGTCTTAGATTAGTAGACATCAAACGAAAACGTGTGCCCTTTTAAAAAGCAGTACATATACGCACTAAAGATAAAAATCCAACATATAAATCTCTCAATACGATAAAATGTATATAATTTCTAGTTTTTGTTAATTTGAGAGTTTCTTACATACATGGATTTACATTATTTTGCTTTTTATTAACATATTCATATATCTAATCAACTCCTTTTAGTCTTCACAAAAATAAGTCTGTACAAAAAAGGAAACGTTACGCATATTTGTCAAATTTTATTTATCTATAATTACTTTATCAATCTATTCTAACTAGATCTTATACGAATTTCTTACATGTAGCATGCTCGCACGTGCATAATCCTGAATGGCAGCCTTTGACATATCCATGGGCACAGTGGAGTTCGTTACTGGTACACACCCCGTCAGAATTACAGGGGACACCTACTGCTAACCCCACTAAAAATACCAAAAAAAGTGCATCGTCATTTTGTATTAGTTGGTTTTTATTCAATGATATTTTTTATTGCTGTGCCAATCGATTAGAAATCATGCACTTTGTAAGCTTGTATTTTGAAAATTTGAAATATTTGCAATGTTAGCTGGTGTTTAATCATACCGGTTTAAATGACTTGAATTCGACCTTTAAACCCAATAAACACCGTTTACAATAATGATAATATTTTTTCATCAATAAATATGATCACAAGAGAGTTTTACAAAGTTTCTCTGGTCTTGTTAATGAATTTGTTGACTTAAATGATATTATTAATAAACATTGGTTTTTATTTGCTTTATATTTGTTTTGTTCAAAAATTGTTTAACCTTATCTTTAGAAACTGAAGATACTGTCAAAGGACAGCTACTTAATTACTAGTGATATAGATTTAGCTGAATTTCTTTTACACAATTTAATGTACATTATCTTTGTTTGCTTCATTATACTTCCGGTATTCTTTTATTGTTTTATTGTTATATGTAAGCAACATTGTCGTTTTTATTTATAATTCGTAACTTGTTCTATTATTTAAAAACAAAAAACAAAGCATATATTTACTAAGCAAATTAGCGTGTTGGTATATTTGAAATTCAAGTTGAATTCATAAATTTCAAGTTTTTCGAGTCAGGTGAAATGGGACACCTCCATATTGTAATACTATTGATAAACGTATGCTAAGGATCAAGGGCAAAGTGTACTCGTATCAATTAGACTTTGACAATTTTTTACAGAGAAAAGTTATAATTATTCAAATGTTCTCGTTTGAACAACGTCTTTTAGCGACGTTTTTCTTAATCTTACATCAGGTAGATTTTTCTTAAATGTTTTGTAAAGATATCTATGTTCACTGTACTTGTAAAACGCTGATAAGAGGTATGATATATTAAAACCCTACTAAGTAAATATTAATGTGAACACAAAGTTTTATGATTTTCCAGTTGCTTAACAGTAACGGAAAAATTTTGACCATTTTGCAAAGTTCATTGGTTTGGAAAAACAAATGCAAATTAATATACTTACAAAGACACACGAGAATAAGAAGATGAGGAACTATATCCATTGTTCTCTATTAAGTAATGATTCGTTTCCATCGACAAATTCCATACACCAATATTTATAGCGAGTTATATGGGGGCGTCGAGCAGGGGATTATTTTTGATTTTGATATCTTTTCATTAAAAAAAGTTTTATTTAAAAAAGACAACTAAATAAATTGTAAAGATTATTCTCTTTGGGTTTTTTTTAATTATGAAAATTATTTTTTCTATATCAAAACCCCCCTTTCTCTGTAAGATCCTCATCGATTAAGTGGCGTGATAGAATCATACGATTCTTATCTCTTTGAATGGAGACCTAGCGAAGGTCAAATGTTACATTGTCCTTGTATAGTCTTCAGCTTTTTATAAATATAAAAGTTATCTACTCAGCGATTATAGACGCGCTAATTATTGACTCAAAGGTTTGACTAACCAATTTAAATATTTCAATTAAAATAATACTGTTGAGTGATTTCCAAAAAAATTGGATTTAAAGACACACTTTCAAAATTCAAAGCAATATGACTCTGGAATTGTCCAAATTTTATTTGAGGGTTCAGTCCATGCTGTGCATGTTGCTAATACTGCTCATGCTCATTTCTAATGCTGCCCATACATACATGTACATCTTATGCTGCTAAAGAAGAGTATACAGAGAAATGCCGCTCACAAGCATTTTATTTTCTGACCTTTGACACTTTTCATAAATATAATCAATTTTTTTTATTGGGGGGGGGGGGGGGTGTTACAACGCACTTTAAAAAAATTACGTACTTTGAAAAAAAAAATCAAAGTGCGTTAATTTTGTGACCAGTTCAACGCATTTTGATTTTTTTCAAGGTGTGTTGAAATCGGCAATATTAGCGCACTTTAAAAAAATGTTCGGGGTTTGAGGGTTTGGTCAAAATAAATGATACTTTTGTATGGCAATATATGATTGTTTTAACATTGTTTAGCTAATTGGAATATAATTAAAAAGAGCCTAATGCATTCTCAGCTAACTTGATAATCAGCTACATGCAGTTTCTCGATCAGATTTTTTCTTTTCTCATAAGCTTACATATTTTGACAATTTACACTTGAAGAACAACTTGGGAGATTTTAGATTTTCCAAACATGACATGAACTGCATCGCTTAGCAACTACCTTTTCCTTTCTGTGTATGCAGCAAATTTGTATGGAACGCCATGGCTGCCTTATGTTAGGTCATTTTATCATATGCTGTGGGTCTATTATTATATGCTGTGGCTCTATAATTATATGCTGTGGGTCTATTATTATATGCTGTGGTTCTATAATTATATGCTGTGGTTCTATAATTATATGCTGTGGGTCTATTATTATATGCTGTGGTTCTATTATTATATGTTGTGGGTCTATTATTATATGCTGTGGTTCTATAATTATATTCTGTGGATCTATTATTATATGCTGTGGTTCTATAATTATATGCTGTAGGTCTATTATTATATGCTGTGGTTTCATTATTATATGCTGTGGGTTCATTATTATATGCTGTGGTTCTATAATTATATGCTGTGGGTCTATTATTATATACTGTGGTTCTATAATTATATGCTGTGGGTCTATTATTATATGCTCTGGGTTCATTATTATATGCTGTTGGTTCATAATTATATGCTGTGGTTTCATTATTATATGCTGTGGTTTCATTATTATATGCTGTGGTTTCATAATTATATGATGTGGGTTCATTATTATATGTTGTGGTTTCATTATAATATGCTGTGGGTTCATAATTATATGCTGTGGGTTCATAATTATATACTCTGATTCAATTATTATATGCTATGAGTTCATTATTATATGCTTGTATACTTAAATTTTACACAGGCAGATTCCACGGGGTTGATAGGAAAGGTATTGGAGGATTTAAACTTACATCTGTTACACGAGAGGTTCAGGGCTGAAAAAATAACCACAGATATTGTATGTAAATTATTTGCACACTAATTCCAAACTTTGGGGATCTTAAATACAAGGGATATGATGAGATTAAGAAACGAGTGTGTGAAATATGGAACTGAAAAGCCAAAAAAGGTATGGCCTCAGTGTGGTCCTCCGATGTATGATATTCCAAAAACAGTATTAGAAATGCTCCTTGAAAATGGATGCACAATTACTTACATTTCAAACCTCTCTCAGTGTCAAAAAGACGAGGTTACAGAAGAATGGCACAGTATGGACTTAGTGAAATGAATTTTCAGAAATATCCGACACTGACCTCGATTTGAAACCCGGGGAAATTTTAAAAGATTTCCCCCTCTGTGGAGAACATCTCTTAAGACAGATGATAACTTTAAGAGGGATAAGGGTTCCTAGGTGGAGACTAAGAGAAAGCATACATCGAATGGATGAACGTGGTGTTTGTGAGAGACAAGCTGGCAGACTGCACAGACGTGTCTATAATGTAACGGGCCCAAACCATGTATGGCACATAGACACTAATCATAAACTTGTGCGTTGGCGATTCATAATTGTTGGCGGAATAGATGGTAAGATGTACAGACAATAATTCAGCTGAAACAGTACTGCAGTGTTTTTTGTCAGGCGTGGAACAATATGGTTTACCAAATCGGGTTAGATCAGATAAAGGTATGGAAAATATTTCTGTGGCTGACTGCATGTTGTCCAAAAAAGGTCATGGGAGTATGCTTACTGGAAAAAGCACACACAATCAGCGCATTGAGAGACTTTGGAGAGACGTGTACGATGGGGTTCTTGTATATTTTTAGCTCACCTGAGCTGAAAGCTCAAGTGAGCTTTTCCGATCACCTTTTGTCCGTCGTCCGTCTGTCCGTCTGTCCGTCCGTCTGTAAACTTTTTACATTTTGAACTTCTTCTCTAAAACCGCTTATCCAATTTCAACCAAATTTGGCACAAAGCATCCTTATGGGAGGGCGAATATAAATTGCAGAAATAAAAGTCCGATCTATATTCAAAGCGGAGAAAACCTTGAAACTGTAGAAAAAGGGGGGTGCATTTTTAAAAATCTTCTTCTCAAGAACTACTGATTCCAATTCATTGTAGTTTAGCATAAATTATCCTTATGGGAAGGAAAATATAAATTGCAAAAATTAAGGTCTAATTTTGTTTCAAATCTGAGTTATTACGAAAATAATAATAAAGGAAAGGCATGTTTTAATCAGTTTAATAGCTTCGGGTTCGGCATCCGATAGGTTTGGTATCCGGTAAAATGGGTAGACAAGACTTGGTTGGCCTGGGCATAACATAAGATTCGCAGTTATTGATCTGCCAATCTCATTAAAATTTCAGGATATTTGATGGACCAGTATATTTGTATTTGCTGTAAATATTGCTGCAAAATAATGCGTATTTGGAATTGACGATTGCCGATCTGCCCCGGCTTTTATTTTGCCACGGCCTGGGTTTGCATACCCATTTTACCAAGACTCGTTTTCCATACTTCTAAAACGAGGTTCTTTGTTTAAAGCAGCCATGACATTATACGAAAAAGGGTCGATCTGACTATGATGAATTTGCTTGTTGTACAACAGTTCGCGAATGAAGGGAAATTTTTGAAACATGCAAAATATATTGGTGCCGATTTTGTGAAGTAAATTGAGGCTAAATATTTCAATGCGTTGACAGTTTTCACACATGACGTTGGTGTTAGCTTGTTCTGATTTTCGTTTCGTTTTCATTATTTATGCTTTGTAACCTGGGAACTATCGTCTGTATTTCGTGATTTTTACGTATCAAATCAAACAGAGACTTCGGTAAATCAAACAGTTAACTGTTTACCTGCGCAAATTAGGCAAAATCTGATGTATCAAAAAAGTACTGAAATACAATTCATTCTATCGGTAAATCGGCATTATCTTATCTTTTGCGTAATGGTAGATTAATGCAGTATAGGTTTTGTTGAGATGCTCGGCATTTTCTTGAGTTTATTCAGTTTAAATAGAGTTTGATATCGCTGACGGAAATATGTAGGAATAAACATGTATATATATGATTACAAAAAAATAAATTGTGTTCTTTATTTGTTATAGTGCATGTTTCTTGTGTTTAATTGTTTACAATTTCTATTTACTAACCATATTTAAGTGTTAAGCTTCGAATTATAAGCAAGATAGATAGATTTGCTCACAATTCTATGTTTGTACACAGATCTTAAAAACTAAAGATTAAAAAAGTAAAAAAAATTGTCAATATTTAATAAGAAAATTTTCAAAGTCTGTTCTTCCAGAAACCAACTTTAACAACTTATTGTATTGTAAACGTAACCTTTCTTCGTCATTATTACTCCTACTGTACATGTGATCCTTGACTGTGTTTGTGTACATTTGTATAAACTGATTTTGAACCTCAAATACCAGTGAACTGGTCTTGAGTGAATAAAAGAATTGAAAATCTTAGGCCATTCTTTTTTTTCCATTTTAAATGCTGAATAGGAAATACCAAGTTAAAAATCTTAAGTTGAATGTAATAAACTCATGTGAACAAAATATGACTCAAACCTAGGCGAACTGTGAGCTCTGTATCTTGCTTATAATTCTACGATTGACGCTGAAATTTTGGTTGAACATTAGAAATTCTATATGAATTAGAGTATGTTAAATACTTGTACAAACAAAATAAAGAATGGTCTTCTGTATATACCTACTCTCTGGGGCCCCCTCTTCATACAATAAATAATGTGAAATCTACATCAATTTTGATAGTTTTTCAGACATGGGTAAATAAAAACGACATCTTTACAACAGTTTCCATAGTTCTGACACATTTCTTTTTCGGGGATAAAGTAATTATTGCTATTCCTAAGAAGTTATCACATCGGAAAATTATCCTGGTTTGTACGCGAAGTAAATAACAGTCATTTAATTATAATGGAGAAGACAAATAAATTTTTTGAATGTTTTCAATTTGAGGAATTGAGCACATTGAGGTACAATTTTCTTCTTCACATCTACACATTTAGGATTTTTAAAATAAAAAACAATAACTATTATATATTCTTTTTAAAAATACAATAACTTGTAAGTAGTTGATGAAAAAAATGTACCTATCTGCTTTCATATATTTTGATCGCCTTACAAAGTGGGGGGGGGGGGGGGCAGAACGAAAATATAGGGAATTGGAAGTTAACAACTGAACAGTGTACTCCTACCAAATGTTTAGTTTTATATCTTGCGTAGGATTTTCTTATTTTTGTAAAAAAAATAGTATTTCATGAAGGTACAATGTCAAAGATTACGTGTATGCAAAAATAAGTGTAAAATTCGAATACTTTACAATATTTATTTTTTGTTATTCTACCGAGGGACCATACGGCACAATATCTATTGAACGCCCATTGTTGCTCAGGTGAGCGATGTGGCCCCATGGGCCTCTTGTTATAACTTATTTTATCATATGGAGGACCTTGGTATTCTGGACTCCCTCAACCCACTCAACCCACTTCATTTAGCTGTTCTCCATTATTTATTGTGTTCAGAAATCAACAGAAAGCTTGTATTTTGGAGTGATGCATGGGCTAGGCATAGACTGCGCACAGTAAAGTCAACCCCATTAATTTTATGGACTTCAGGGCAGTTACAAAACCCAGTTTGTCTGGATGACCATGAAAATACGCAGAACTATGGAGTTGAGGGATTTGTAGATGAATTCATTGTTGAGGAAGGCAGGCCAATATTTGAATCCCTTTCCACAATGATCAGTCAAGAATGCCAAAATGCTTTACGCGTAGAACAAGAATTTCACAGGGATTGTCAAAGTAATGGAATTGCTGATTTTCAAAGATGTTTGGATATTGTTGAAAGATAAACTTAGAAACGGTGACAGCTGAGATATATACATGTACAATTACAAGATATTAAACATACCTACCAGTGTTTCACATCATACACACATTTATACATACATTTAATCTTGTTACCCGTCTTTTGCGTTTGGGCAAAATTGCTAGAACAAAAATAAACAAAAAATATTGTGCGGACTAAGCTTCACATTTTGTAGTGCGTTACCTTTTCTATACATGTATGCAATGTTGAAAACACTATCTTTTATTTGTTTGAGGAACTGAAGTAGAGATCTGCATTCGGCCTCGCCCAATGCCCGGAAATCCAACACAGATTCAATTTTGCGGGTGGGTATCCTACTCAATGTAGTGGTAATAGAGTACGTGCAATATTCTTATGCAATAGCAGTTTTATTTTATGCCACTGTCATCAAAGATTTGGGGGTACATAGTTTTTGCCCTTTCCATCCATCGTTCTGTCTGTTTGTCCGCAAAAACTTTAAAATTGCACATAACTTTTGAGTGGGTTGGGCTCTGGCTTTCATATTTTACAAAAGTATCCCTTATGACCAGGCCTTTTTTGCGGTAACATCAAATTTGACCTTTTAACCATGAAGTTTGATCAATTTTTACAAACATTTTCACACTTTAACCTTGGCCATAACTTTTGAAAATTGGTGCTAAGGCTTTCATACTTCACATATGTATTTATTCTGACAAGACCTCTCAATGGGTATATTTTTTACCTTAACCCAAGAGTTTGACCCACTTTTCAAAATCTTGAACCTTGGTCATAACTTTTGAACATTTAGCAATAGGGCTTTCATATTTCATAGATGTATTCCTCGTTTCAAACTCTTCTTTTAGATAACAACAAATTTTGTCTTTTGACCTTGACCTTTGGAGTTTGACTTGCATTTGAGAAACTTCAACCCTCGCCATACGCTGCCATTCTGGGACATCAGTGTTTCACAAACACATCTTGTATTTATTTTGGTTAACTTGGCTTTTTTCCCTTTGAAGAACTACTCATAATTTATCAAATGACATGAATTTAAGATCAGAATTTTCTCACTCTCTTTATAAAAATATGATGGCGGATCCATAAAAGAAATACAGTAACGGTGCATTTAGACGGCAAACAAATTATTAAATTAAAATCAGATGCGTCTGTGAAACACTATGCGCCCGGCGGCAACACATTTCGAAAAAGCAATTTTTTAGCATATACGTCACAGTTAAGGTCACAAACTCATTGTCCTAGGTGTTATTTAAAAGCATCTAATTAGTGAAGTATGCATACCAAATACGAAGTTTCTATCTCCTATGGTTCAAAAGTTATGGCGAAGGTTAACGTTGACAACAGACAGACAAACAGATTCGGACGCATAAAAATGTGTCCTGATAGAATTCGTGAGCAAACACGTACGGCTGCGCTAAGAGAGATGCCGAGACACAGAATTTTTTGAGCTACTTGGACTTTCAGTAACGTACTCTCAAATGACGGTATAGATTCTCAAGCTTGTACTTGATTTTTAATAGCACACTCCCTTGAAAGAATCAACGATTAATAGTAAAGCTTAAATTATTATAGTTGATATAGTAAATTTAAACCACAGCATATAATAATGAAACCACAGCATATAATTATGAACCCACAGCATATAGTTATGAACCCACAGCATATAACAACGAACCAAAAGCATATAATAATGAAACCACAGCATATAATAATGAAACCACAGCATATAATTATGAACCAACAGCATATAATCATAGACCCACGGCATATAATTATAGAACCACAGCATATAATAATAGAACCACAGCATATAATTATAGAACCACAGCATATAATTATAAAACCACAGCATATAATAAGGGAACCACAGCATATAATTACAAACCCACAGCATATAATAATAGACCCACAGCATATAATAATAGACCCACAGCATATAATTATAGACCCACAGCATATAATTATAGAACCACAGCATATAATAATAGACCCACAGCATATAATAAAATCATCTAACATAAGGCAGCCATGGCGTTCCATAAATTTGCTTCTTATCTGGTACATTGGGCTGCTAGAAAAAAAAAGATTGATATACATGTATATTGAATTTAAGATCAATTCGTAACATATTTCATCTGACTTCAATTGCATGTGCTTATAAACAAACATGGTGTGAAAAAAAGAATGCATTTAATATAGTTATGTTTGTCAAAAACAATATGATCTTTTAAAATATCAGTGCGAGAAAAAAAAATTCACGCCCTAATGCCTATTTTTTAGTTAATGATAATTTAACTTAACTTCCCCACATATGGAAAATCGCAATGGTTACTCCTGTTTTTAAAAATAAGGGTACTCCTGATGATGTAAATAACTATAGACCCATATCAGTTACATCTGTTATATGTAAGTTATTAGAAAAAATTATAGTCAAGCATCTCAATAACTTCATTCTTGAAAATAACATTTTGTACAAATATCAATCAGGTTTCCAAAGTGGAGACTCAACCACTAATCAGCTGGTTGAAATCTACAACACCATTGTTTCCAATTTAGACAAAGGCAAAGACATAAGGTTCATATTTTGTGATATATCCAAAGCTTTTGATAGGGTTTGGCATGAGGGTATCATTCTTAAATTAAAACAGTATGGCATTTCAAGTCAAATTATTAACTGGGTAAAAAATTATCTATGGAATAGAAAACAAAAGGTAGTCTTAGATGGTTTTACATCTTCATTGGGTCCTACTAACTCTGGTGTCCCACAAGGATCAGTGTTAGGGCCATTCTTATTCCTATTGTACATTAATGATATTGCCTCTGACTTGTCCAATAATGTTCGACTATTTGCTGATGACACATCACTCTATGTTATTGTTGATCAGGATATTATGGAAGCAGCAGATTCTCTAACAAAGGATCTCGACAAGTTAGATAAATGGTCCAAAAAATGGATGGTTGATTTTAATCCTAAAAAAACTATAAACTTAAACTTTACTCGGAAAAATATTCCTCATCCTACTATTAAATTTGGTAATAATGGTCCTGATATTACAATACAAAATAATCATGTTCATTTAGGACTTAATTTCCAGTCTGATGCAAACTGGAAATTACATATACAAGGCATATATGAAAAGGCTTGTAGTAGATTAAACATGTTGCGTATGCTCAAACACACACTTTGTCGCGATGCATTAATAAAAATATATCTGTCCTTTATCCGACCTGTTTTAGAATATGGCGATGTTATTTGGGACAACTGCAATGACAGGGAATCAGATCTTTTAGAAGATGTTCAAATCACAGCAGCTAGAATTATCACAGGCTTAAGAATCAATTCCTCCAGAACAAAGTTGTATTATGAATTGGGATGGGATATGTTATCAGAAAGAAGAAAAGTGCACAAGTTAATTTTGTTTTATAAGATGGTAAACCACATGGTACCTACTTACCTTGAAAATCTTTTAGAACCATGTATTCCACCTATAACCCCATATCCTTTAAGAAATCATGATGAATCTACTTACACTATCCCTCAAGCCAGAACAACATCTTATTTAAAAAGTTTCATACCATCTACAGTTAAGCTATGGAATGATCTTCCACTAGCTATTAGAAGTCTTCCAAAGTTGGCTTGCTTTTCAAATGCTATTAAGAAATATTTTTTTAAGACTCCAACAAAACTTTTTAATTTAGGGAATCGGAGGGAAAACATTATACATTGTCAACTAAGAAATAATGCTAGCAGTTTAAATGCTGACTTATTTTGTGATTTTATTCGAGAAAATTCTGTTTGTGATTATTGTGGTTTTCATACTGAAAATGCAAATCATTTTTTCTTTGAGTGCCCAAAATATAATGATGAAAGAAATTGTTTCTTTCATCAAATATCTATGTTAAATCTCCAAAAACCAATTACCTTAGATCTATTACTGTATGGAGATAATGATGTTTCATATGATGAAAATGTTAAATTGTTCAAGCTTGTACATGAATACATTAAAAAATCCAGAAGATTTGTGTAAAGAAAATAATGTAATTAGCACATATACTGAAAATGTAAACAAAATTATGCATATACCTATATTTATATATATATGCTGTAACCTTATTGACAAAACTTGATAATTCTGTTCTACTTTTGTTATAACCGGTTTTGTCAATTTTTTTTTTTTTTTCCCCCTCTTTTTTTCTTTTGTTCACTTTGCTACACAAAAAAATCATGTATTCTTAATTGTATCATTTAACTCTACAATTCTTGTATTTTATACATATGACTACCTTGTACCTAGTGGAGAAGGCTTAAATAGGCTTTGCCTGCTGCCCAATCCTATTATGTAAATATTATTTTGCATAATAAAATATGTTCAAATCAAATCAATGATAATTTAATGTTTTTCAATGTTATTGGTGTTTTTTTTTTACAATGCAGTGATTTATTTGATTAGATTTTGAAAAGAGGGTTTATGTTGAAACCCTTACAGATTCTTTAACATACCATCATTGAAATCATTGTTTGGCCAGCTTGTTTTTTTTTTTCAATATCTCTGGACTTAATTTACAAAATAGCGTATTTCTTTTTCCGTTCTTATACGTTTACTCCATGTTGCCGATTACATGTTTTAAGAGGAAAGGTTTGGGATAGGGAATCTCCTACCTGTATAATCAATTAAATGATGTACTGGTAATTAACCTGTATCAGTGGTTAACTCCCACCCCGCCCCCGCGTAATTTTTCAAATTGCGTTGCCACAGGTGGGATATTTTTTCTTGTTTACATCGATAAAAAAATAATATCGAAGTAATATATATCCGTATATAAATCTACTAAACGAAAGTGACAATTTGAAGGATTTGGATATGGACGATGTGCGCTTTGGGTGTAAAAAATGTATGAAGAGGTGGGGTACCGAAAGTGTGGGAATGTACGATCAATTTCTTTTATTTCCCCAGGGAAACATTTGTTTGAGTAAAAAGGTCAATTGCATTTAAATGAAACATTTGCTCTATTTACTTGAAACCAAACCTTGCATTCCGATTTCGTTCCATTTCCCTTCATTATTAAATCTGCATTACTGCTCAGATTCTGGAGAAGAGGAGAGATTTATTTTCTTTTGCAACATAACTATGTTTCAAAGTTGTGCACAACAGGAAGAAAACTACAGAATTAACAGAGAAACCGTGAAACGTATCATTAGTTTGGCCACAGGCTTTGATGAGCATTGAATAAAAATCCAACACAACAAGGGCTTTACTTTGGGCACACAGTCACGGGGACTAATCTCAGCCTTCTTCTCGGGATCGGATGTACAAAGCGATAACTAATGGTTTTTATCTTCGAGACCGCCATCCTTGTGTTTACAAACATTCTGATCCGGGGCGGTAGAAGATTTACCTTGGAACCTGACTTAGAAATTGAAACAAATTGATCCCTTTGGGAAAAATTAAGGGGGTAAATGAAGTGCTGTTTTTCTTTTTCGGCAGAAGATGGCACACTTGCCGGTCTCTAATGGAATTGAGTGCTTTGACTTTGCTTCCGTGAAAGGAAAACAATGTCCAAAACTACCGATGGGTGCTAAAAAGTGCAGCCATTAGCTAACACTGTCCCCTTAATGTCCCCCCTGGAAAACAGTGAAAGTTGATATGAAATTTTCTCATATGTTGTCAAACTAACTTCTGTCAAAACTAATGTAGAGCGCATTGTTACCTCGAGGAGATTTCTGATAACATGAGAATGGTTGTCGCAGGGATACTTTTATTTTACATCTGCGGTAAATATTGTTTACTATTTCAAAACATATCTACTATTATTTTACATATTCGAACAATGTTCTTGAAACTATAATACATCATATTCATTTTGATTTATATATCTTTATAATTAATTAAGAAATTCTAAAGTTAATTTTGTTTAACTTAAAAATGACTTAAACCAAATTGAAAATAATTAAGTAAATTAATTTAAAATTTGTCTTTTCACTTCCTAATTTTAACAAGCCCTCCGATTTGTTTGTTTAACTTAAATAACTTGAAACACATTGGGAAAAAAATTAAGTTAACTAGTTCTAAATTTGTCTTTTTACTTCTTAATTTTAACAAGCCCTCTGATATGTTTTTAAATAATCGCATGAATGCATTAATGATGATATAAGTGAGCAGGAAGTTCTATTTCTTTAAGAAGATTGTTAATCATTTGCTATCATTTATAATTGATTTAATCTGACTTCATTTTTTTTTTATAAAGATGCAGTTTGCGAATTGCTTTTTTATTTAAGAATGTGTACCGATTTCTTATTAATATTCTTAAATTCAATCAAACATTTAAGAGACAGTGCATTGATAGCAAGCGAAAGACTTTTAAAAACATTAAATTGTCTTAGATTCCTCTTTTAGAACAAGTAAATACAACCGCTAATAATCTGCGAACATAAGTCATATAGCTAGAGTTCTCTCTCCTAGCACGTGCTTTACTTATATCATCAATTTGTGTTATGTTTTGTTGTGTGTCGATGGATCTTATCTTTTCAATTTATTTTTATATTGTTTGAATTTAGTTCGCGTTTAGTTTGTTAAGTCTCCAATAATTATCATTAAGTTCGTCTGTCTGTCCATCAACCATCACTTCGGAGCACCTTGTCTCTTTTATACGTGTAGCTTGGTCCATTTTGGCTTAAGCCTCTCTTTATAAATTTTCATAAGTAAAAGATGTGCAGTGATCTTGAATCACGTGTCATGGTCAAAGTTCAAGGTCTAATTACATCTTTATGTGAAATCCTTGTAAAATGCAAATATTTTCTGCTCTCTGGTCAACTTTTACCAAAAGAGAGCTTAAGGGAAGGATTGTGCAGTGATTATGAACAAAGTTCATTTTTTTCACATTCATTCATCTAGCTCAATAACCACCAAAAGAGTGTTCCTGGGTAAAGGAGTGTCTAGTGGCCTGGAACCAGTTTTCTGGGTCAGATATCTAAGGCATAAGATTGCCCAATCCTTGCATGGCACAGTCAGAATCATATTTTACCTAGGGAGTGTTCGAGTGAATATATTGTTTAGTAACCTTGAACCAACTTTTCTTTGTCAGAGGTCAAGGACGTATCAGGTCATCTTTGTGTAAAATCATATGCCATAAAATTCCCTTTGTCATATGGCTCAAAGCGTATTTGTGTAAAGCTCAAGTGTATTTTCTTTCTTTTAATTATGTCCAGACTTCTACCAACATGTGCCTGTGAATGAGATCGGTGCACTGACCTTCAACTACATGAACGTTGTTTAGGTCAATTTCAGTCACTCTACAATTCTCATTCGTTTAAACGTCTTTTACAAAACATGGTCTTTTGAGGTGTCCATCTTCTCATTATTAATGATATGTGAATTTGTACTTTATATAGAAGGAGAGATTAGTGTATATGTATCTGGTATATTTTCGTTATCTTGGAGTGTTGAGTAGGCCTGCGCCTAAAATAGGTTCACTGGACGGAGAGGTTTTTTTTTCAGTGGGGCGTGTTTGTCATGTGTTTATTTTATAAAGCAAAGATATATTCTGAAATGTTAAAAAAAAAGTCAACTATAATGTTTCAGGATCGGTTGCCATGGTAACCACTCCGACCGGAAACCGATGTTTTACTTGTTCATTCACCGTGAACAAGCCATGGATGAAGACGGAATGTGTGAACAATACGGAACAAATATCCATTCACGACGACTCCCGACCCTGCAAAAACTACTGCTACACAGAGGAACGGTTCAATATACGTAAGACGACATACTTTATTTTTCTTTTGATAAATATAGTTGGTATTTACGCCTTTCAGTTTTGAGGGGAATCAGGTTTTGTTTGTGGGGGTGGGGGTATCTAACTCATAGTATATTCGAAGACATTTGACAATTTTCTGGGGTCATTTTTTTTACGAATTTTGTAGTAAAAAAAATACGGATATTTCAGAAGTATGTTAAAAAAATGTAATATAAAATATAAATATAAATAAACAATCTTATCAAAAAATTAAGTGTTTAATCTTACAATTTGTAGTGTGTTTTTTTTTTTTATGAATCACCTTTCGCGCTGTACACTACACTCGGTCGCACTTAATGAACTAAATCGTATTTTAGAACAAATGAACTTGTTAAAAGGTATTTTTAAAAAAAGGCTTAATGCCTTTCTTGCCGTTTTCGTTTTATTTGTTAGCTCGATTTATTTTATTTTGTTTTTTTTTTTTAAAATATCCAAATATAAATATGAAGTATATTTCCTTCAATACATAACAGCTCAAAAAGTATAGTTTTCTCTGTCTTACTCATGTAGAATTTATAAAAGATTTGTTTCGTCATGAGCCGCTATCCATGTCACTTCAGGCACAAAACAAGTAGATTCAGTATTTCGGTCCTGCCGAGACTATCCCAAAAATGGATGTTCCGAAAATGACGGGTTTGTCACGTGCACGTATTCCTGCATGGGCAGCTTATGTAACAACATCTCTGTGGGTACAGACCATGTGACATTTTGTGATAACTTCGACTGTTCCAAGGCGGCCACACAAAACCTATCAATTCTTGTTGTGATTTACTGTGTGTTTGCAAGTCTTTTAGGATGATTTTCAGTTTCTGTCCTGGTCTCACTGCATTTTTCATATGTAAAGTCTCATAGTTGTGTTATTTATTTGTAAATGTTACACAATGTACATTTTTAAAGTAAATGATTGAAAACAATGAATCTTTGGCGTCTGTTTGTTTGTTTGTTTGTTTGGTTGAGAATCGGATCAAATCGCAAAATCTCAAATATCGGAAATATGTGCGCCTCCTACTCTAATCACCGTAATGTTTAATTTGTATTAATGAGATAAGACGGGAAAACCACTTCACAGACTAACTACGGCCCATCGAAATACCCATAAAGGCGTGGACCTCCGATTTTCGTGATAAGGGAAGATGTCTCATTCAGTACAAATTCTAGTTACCGAACCATCTAGCGATTTCAAGCTTAAACTGTATGTATCGACATCCGGAAGCCCCGTATTCTGCTTGCAATGGAGTTGAAAGGAAACATGAAAACCTCTGTCTTCTTGGTTTTTTCATCATTACTAGTACAAGGTAACTTAATCATATTATAAAAATATTATTTATTCTCCGATCTTTAAATATGATTTTAAGATTTTCAAACATGAAAAGACATAAAGGTAATAGATCGATATTATATAAATAGTGCCTGTTTGGGAGGGTAACAGTTGAAATTGACACCCCGAGAAAACAGTTGTCAACTGACGCGAAGCGGAGGTTGACAATGGTTTTCGAGGGGTGTCAACTTCAACTGTTATCCTCCCAAACAACAGTATTTATTTTATTATACTGAATGTCTTAATTTTATAGATGTTTTTACTGCTTTTAAATAGAAATGACGTTAATTCTACGGCGAACCGTACGCGCATAATTTACGCGCATGTAACAATTCGTTGTGTTACCCGTTGCTAAGTGTGTTGCTAACGCTGAGGGTAATAGAACGGATTATTAACTGTGTCTAAACCAATCAGATTTCAGTATTTAACATGAAAGTATAATAAAGTAAAATGTTGATTACATGTACATTTCATATACCGGGTATATTGCTTTGATATCATATCGGGCTCAAAGTTTGGAGTGTATGATTAAACAAACATTATTTTACTCTCTCTCTCTCTCTCTCTCTCTCTCTCTCTCTCTCTCTCTCTCTCTCTCTCCACGTGGACATTTTTATTTTAGTTGTTTGGTCCAATGATGTACAGTACTTCAACTGCCTGTCATGTTCCGGAATTGATTTCACACAGGAAAAGGACCTCCAATGTTTGAATGACACAGCGTCCATTAATACTTTCATTCACTGCAATAGTACCTGGCCTTGTTCGCACCGCAAACAAATCAATGAGAGTATGTATTCCGTGTTTAAATAAATACTCAGTATACCGTCCGTCACAAACATTAAGATTTATGGCACAAAAATTTCGATTGCAAATATTTAACATTTAGGGGTTTTTTTGGCTTTTTTTTTTTTACAGAAACTGGAAAGATCAACTCTGTCTTGCGAGGTTGTGAACCTCCCTTAGTTACGGGCGAATGCATATACTCCAATCCAAACAACGACTGTTTCAAGTTTTGCTACTCGGAAAATTGCAATAACGAGACAGACCCTTGGCTTCACGATAATCCTAATGGCTGTTCCTACAATGTCGCCTCCGGGTTTTTGGCGGTGGCTGTTCCATTAATTATCTTTTTTACTCCATAACATAAATGGATATTAAGCTGCAGGTTCTTTGTTCTAATTGTGTCATGAAATGTGTTTTGCTGTATTTCATTGCTTAAAGCATACAGTTACTTTATAAAGTAAACTTATACTTTGACTTTTTTGAAAGGAGTCAATTCACATGCGTCCGCTGCATTCATACAAAGACACTCAAGTTCATTTATTACGCCACTTTTGCCAACCCTGTGGCTTCTTCTATTTTGTTGCTGATGACTTGAAGCTTGATAATGTATTTTTCTAGCCTTTTATACTGTTCTTCGTTCAGAATGTTCTTAACAGCCATCTGTGAAGAAAATATGTTGTTTTAGAGTAAAGAGAGTGTTTTATTATTTATCATTTTAACATGTCTCAAACTTTTAAGGTCAGTGGTTTAATTGATTATCGAACTATCGTAATTTCGATTCCTGTATCTCTGTCATATATGTCTTTGATATTTTCCTCCCGAAAACGTGTTATTTTATTTCAATCGACAATAAAAAAAAAATTAATATTCATTACAATAACAACCAATAAGATCGTTTTGAGTAAATAAAACACTTTCCAGACAATCTTCATACATTGTAATGTTTGATGTAGATGTCGTTTATTATGAAGTTTAGTTTTAATGTAAATTTTTAACATACATTCAACGTTCACAAATGCTTTATAGTTACCAATTGCATCTCTTCTTCCGATATGACTCTGAAAATATTCATCACATTTTGCACAGTCTCAAGCTCATGTAACTTTCCCACTAAGATGCTGAAATGTAAAAATAAAATCAGAATAAAACACATTTTAAAACTAATCTTCCATCAATTTGCACTCGAGTTTTTAATTAAGCTTGTATTACCTCTGGTATTTGGAAGATTTTCGACTGAGAACATTTAGATCCTCCAGTACATCCTCATCGCTGTCCATGGTACTGTCTAGAGAGTCATACAGATTGCAATACCAGTTAAAACGAATTAATAGATTTACAGTGTTTTTTTACAAAGTCCTCTTGCTTAAATCCTACAGTGTATATTTTAATGTTAATAGTTCTATTGATATTACTGTATACAAGGAAATATTCGCCCCTGTTTTATTTTCACCCCTTTTCAATTTGCCCTCGTTGTCAGCGGGCGAATTTAAAACTGGGCGGATTCCTGTGTCTCAAACAATCGTCTTAACACAACTTTGTCTGGACGAATTCCAAACGGGGCGAAACCGTTTGTCAGTTAAAAGGGCGAAAATAACACGGGCGGAAATAACCCTGTATACAGTATATTGAATATCTACAGATCTATGTATCTTATTTTATATCTATAATCATATAATGAAAGTTTAAGATGTTTTTGTCATATGTAGAATTGCGTACCCTCGTCTGTCGATTTAATCACCAAAGCTGACAGTTGTCTCTGAAAACGAAGAGTTGTTTCCGGCGAAGTTAGAGTCTTAAAGAAAAACCGCATAAATCAGAACTAAAATGTGCTCTCTAATCACCTTAAACTCCACTACTTTCTCTTAAAAATCTATAAACTAAAATCAAACCTCGGACCAATCCTCTATAAGAAGCGACTCATTATCATCCTCGCCATCATCATCACCACCCCCATAATCATCCTTATCATCATCATTCCAATTGGTAAGAAACCCAACCTTATCCTTGAAGATGTGACCTGCTTTTAAGGATGATTGCAGAGATTATAAAGTGAATTAGATAAGAACAACGTTTTATTCACTTTCATGATGTAACTTACTCAGAATTTGCAGTTTTGTGAATTACGTACCCTCATCCGTCGATTTAACCACCAAAGCTGACATTTGACTTTTAAAACGAGTTGTTTCGGACAAAGATAGAGTCTTAAAGAAAAACCGTATAAATCAGAATTAAAATGTGCTCTCTATATGGGTTACACTCAATAAATCTATAAACTAAAATCAAACCTCTGACAAATCTTCTTTAAGTTGCTGCTCGATATCATCATCACCATCATTATCCATATCATCATCATCATCATCATCATCACCATCATTATCCATATCATCATCATCATTCCAATTGGTAAGAAACCCAACCTTATCCTTGAAGATGCGACCTGCTTTTATGAATGACAGCAGACATTTAAAGTGAATTTGATACGGACGAAGTTTTATACAGTATCATCTGGTATATGATAACTTACTCAGACTTTGCAGTTTGGTTAAAACAGTGTTTAGTTTTAAAACCTCCTCTTTGATTGCACCGTACTTTTTAGGATATTTCGACTTTACTCTCTCCTATATAAGTTAGTTAGAATTAGAATAATTATTTCAGGGATCATCAAGAAAAATCATGGTTCTCATAAAATTGAATTCTTTTACTCCGTAACTCCTTAATAAGTTTTATCAATTTATTGTAATGAGGAAAACATGCAATGTTTTCAATTCAAATTTTAAACAAATACTATTTAGCCACAAGATTGGTCTACGTGTCAGGAATATATTCGGACTCACCATTCGTGCACTTTTGCTAACATCTCGCGTTGATAATATGCATCGTATATCAACGACGTATTCTACTTTTCCTAGTTTTCTCGTCAGTTTCCTGATGAAAAGAAGTTGAATAATTAAAGTTTTATTATAGCTATCATTTATTCTTCGAGATTACTGGTTACATGAACGTTAAACGCTAACAATATCACCAATTTAAATTGAAATGATAGTAAACTTACGAAAGTATACTTGATGTGTCGAATTCCAATTCTCTAATCAGTGACTCCTTGCTCGATACATCTCTCTGCATATTGCCACTAGAATCCTACAGTGTCGGTTATATGGGTTTATTCAATATCTAAGACGCATGTGATACTAAGGAAATGTACACATTAAATAGCAGAAAAAAGGAATGACAAAAAAGGAAAGTCGTAAATAGCGCGGGCAAAATATTAATGAAAGATCTTAAATGTATACAGTATGTGCTCATCCTCTAACTTTACTACACGTACTGAGAGAGAGAGAGAGAGAGAGAGAGAGAGAGAGAGAGAGAGAGAGAGAGAGAGAGAGAGAGAGAGAGAATATAAATACGTATACAACACTATTCACATATTTACACTGTCTGAGGAGGTGGATTCCTCGGACTGACTGCCCGGCTGTTCAAGACCCGGATGTTCGAAGTGTTGCTGCGGTTCTTCCTCTCTGACATACAGACACTCTTTATTCATATTTTCGCTTTTGCCTTGGATAAAGAACATTTCTAATCTTAACACAAGCTCGTCATTTTCATTGCTCTACGGATCATTTAGGTAATTACAGACATTACCTTTAGACATAAGCTCCAGCAAAAAGTTTCCTTGGAACAATAATCCATTTTCTTCATTAAAAGCTTCATATTCAATTTTTGCGTTCCTTCTTTCATCTGTAAAATAGAACACAAATTATCAATACAACTTGTCTTTTAATAAACGTCATTAAAATTAGGGATTTAAAAATCTTGCATTGCTCAATAATTTTTGTTACTGCTATACCTTTGCTAACTTGGAGTGTGTCCATTTTATTTAAAAGTCTTTTAATGTCCATTCCAATTGAGTTTTCAAGGGCGACAAGAAAAATCCTGACGGCTTCATCTCCTCTATGTAAAACCATCCGAACAAAATGTAAGTTTTCTGTTCGAACACTCTCGCTGCTCATGTGTAGCGAGTCGAGCTCCTCGTAAGACATGATCCCAGCACTCACGAAAGGGGTCTGAAGGGCTGCGACACTCATCACATCTAATATCTCCGGCAAATTGTCCAGGATATTGCTCTTGATTTGTTCGATGTCTGAAAATATTGCTTCAAATTACGTTACAACGAAAATTGTTCCATATACATGTAATTAAAAGGCCTGCATGCATTGACACCATTGACGACGATTAGGGGTAAGTATAAGTGAAACATAGCATTTTCCATGGATAAATAATACATATAGAGACGATATAGAGTTTACATTGTATGTATGCAGAAAATTCATTGTCTTTTATGTTGTCAGATTTCTCAGTTGGTACTTCTTTACTACTTTTACTTTAATTAATACTCACCTAAATCTTGGAATTTTTCCACGTTTGGAAACAGTTTATCATAGACATATCTGTTTTTCTCTTTCAATCTGTCTAACACAAGTTTAATCGTGTCCTCAGACTCCTTTTTTAGATGTTCCAACAACAACTTTACTTTGTCCGTCCTGGTTTTCCTGTTTTCTATGTCCGCCTTTACAGGACTAAAGATATGTCCCACCACCGTGTCCTGTACCCAACATCCGGGCTCTAGCTCTTCCAATAAAAAGCTTTCACATCGGTCCAAACGGGCTTTGTGCCTCGTGTCAGACTCTTTCTTTGGTTGAAATGCAGTTGGCTTGGAACCTCAAAATAAAGATTAAGTAACATGATAACTGATGAAGATGTCATTCCTACAGAAAATATCCACCGTTTCATCAATGGGTATCAATGATTCTATAAAGTTAAAAATTATTTTGCAATGCATTTTATATTCTAAAAATTTATTAAATTGACATGTACATGTTTGCATTATATGTGTACCTTCAGTAGCATTCTTAACTTTGATTTCAATCTCTATCTTGTATTTATCCTTTGTCAAAAGTTTCCGAACGCCCTTCGTCTTGAACAAACTTTCTAAGAATGTGGAAATATCTCCACTTTCTATGAAATGTCTCAATTTTTCCTTTGCGTCGCTGGATTCTGTGTGTAGCCAGATTGTAATGGACCCCTCAGACAATCGATCAATGGTTGAGTGTGTTCCTTGGACAATCCTTTCTTCTGATTCTGAAATTCCTTGTTTCATAGCTCTGTATACACTTTCACTTCCGCCAACATGTGTGATTCTCAATTCCACTGATTCAACAGTAGAGCTGGAAGCTGGCATATTAAATATAAGTTGTGGTGCAACAAATTTTCTGGTAAATGATATTCTTATTTCGCTAGAAATCGTTCTTATACTAGCCCTTAGGTAAGGGTACTAAAATATTGATTAACTTTAATTTGGCAACACAATTATACATATGTACATACCAAGGCCAGAAAATAATTCCAAAATGGTTTTGAAATGATATTTTACTCAGTATATAACTGTATTGAAAATATAAGGTTGCAACTACCGTCGATAGAGAGGAACATCCTTCCGTTCACCATTTCAACTGTTAGTGGTCTTTCATTGTCTGGAGATGAGAAACACAGGTTAATGGTTTAGTTCCAAAACGGAGATAAAATATCAAAACAGAATTTCAAAGTTTCAAAGAATACATTATCTTAAATATGAATAAAATTATGTATTCAACCTGCAGTATCGCCCTCCGGCGGTACATCTTGCTGAAGGCTCTCAACAAGATCATCTAATTCATAAGATTTCAGAATGGAGAGCAGTTTTCTTGAAAAGGACCCGGGTCTGTTTTTCTCACTATATTTCAGAATGTTTTTCGCCGCTTCTTCTTTGTTTGTAATTCGTGATATTTCCTCATGCTCGTCTACAGAAATAAGATCCTCTTGGAGAAAATCGTCCAAAATGCTGTTAGAACTCACAACATTAATGCGTTTACTAATTTCTTTCAATAACTTTTCTCGATGTTTCCCATTCTGCTTCAGATTGTATAGTAGACGTGTGTTTGAGGAATCTAAGCCTAAAAAATGAAATAAAGGCTTTAAAGGGATTAAATTAAAAGGCTTCAATTTATTTCAATATACAATCTAAGAATTTGCGATGATAGTGCATTTTGATTTACCATCATTTGAACTTTCGAGTGCATATGCAGCTGAACATAACAGGTGCCGAAAACTGCAGCAATCACGAGCCATGGTTATGTGTTTCATCATCTTGGCAAATTTCTCTAGATCTGGATTCTTTATCAATTTACGTAAAATGAAATCACACTTCCTTGCTCGGCATTCTTTCAGAAGGTGGGTGTTTTCATCCGTGTCAAGAATTTCAAACTGAACAAGATAATCAAGAATTTCATTTGGTTCCATTTCCTCTTTTAGTTTTTTGTAGTTTTTTCTAATACATGTATGATGTGTTTCCAAGGCAACCAGGCTCTCTGGATAGCCGCTGCCTTGTCTGCTGTAAAGGAGTTCGGTCATAACGGAAGCCATGTCAGTTGTCTGTAAGGAATTATTCTAAATTTTATTAAAACGGGAAGACATTAATAACACATGTATTAATAAGGCCTAAAAAAAAAGTTGTGTGTTTAGGCTAACCCGACCTAACTTACAAAAATGACCCCATCCTACAATTTTTAGATGTGATTTTTATATTATTTCTATTAAAAACCCATTTTTAAATATGACACAAACAAACGTTCTAAGGATTCGTGCAGGAAAAAATATGATAAAATAAAAAAAAAATACCTTCCTACCTAATTTTTTTATCAGTGTTACCCTAAACACACATTTTTTATAGGCCTGGTATATTTTTGCTCGAGTTTGCAGAACTTTAACAAAAATGTGTAACTGGGGCAATTCTTGAGAAGGTTTGCCAATCGTTAACCTACGATTCTGTGCTGTTTTTAGAATAGCTAGTAGCATAATGCCCCAGTCACACATTCACGGATAAATGCCGGATTAGCTACGGAAGCGATCCGGAATCATTCGTGGCGATATGTATTGACCCGTAGCTTTTCCGTCTGTTATCGTATCCAAACTTAACAATACTTGTATAGCTGCGACAATTTTTGAACATGTTCAAAATTCCACTACGGATGAAACCACCGTAGTACTTCCTTAGAAAAACTTGCTAAACCGTTTTAGAACGTAGAAGTCCGTTTTAACTCTGTATAAATCTGTAGTAATTCGTATGTATCAATTTGTATCCATTCCGTAGTGCATCCGTACTAACTCCGTATCATTAAATTTTCCGGTGTCAACCGTGGAAAATATTCCGTAATAGAACCTAGGAGTTGATCTGTGAATGTGTGACTGGGTCATTAAAGATTATTTGATTTTCCGGTGTCAACCGTGGAAAATATTCCGTAGTAGAACCGTGGAGTTGATCCGTGAATGTGTGACTGGGGCATAAGGATATAATATTACCGTATTCTGTACTCTGTAAAGCAACTGTGGCCAGCTTGAATCATTTTGCAATAGTAACAGCTAAGCAATGTTGATTTCTGTCGTAATATGGTATGCTACATGAGAATTGTGTCTGTCTACATGACGCGTCATACCCGGTAAGATTTCAAAAAAAAAAAGTTCAGACTATACTGGTAGAATAAATTCAAAGGAGATTTAAAGTCATATGTATACATTTGTAGTTCGGCATTTTCTGCTTGGTCCGTAAATTTGACTTTAACTGTATTATATATTGAGAAACTGTTACTCTACAAGAAAAGCATTGATCGGACTGGTTGTTTTGGAATCCGGAACACAATATGCACATGCAGATATTAACCTTATTCTGACTATTTATGGAATAAGAGAATATCTTACCTCTATACATAACATTTTGTCAACTTTCTGTACACCGATGTCAAATGTTCCTCCAGAAATTTGTTTGTTCTCATTTTCTTACCTTCCTGGTGGATCTAAATCAGTGACAGGACATTTAATGGACCAGTCAATCATTTCATAGACATAGAATATATCAAGAGCTAACTTTGAATACGTGCCAAACTTTATTGATTTTAACGAAAAAGTTCCGTTCCGATTGATTTGTAGGTTTTTGGTGCAAACAAATGCATGTTAAATGTCTTCAGCATTCTGCTGTTGCCGGAAGGGACGTTACAGGGAAATCCTTGGGGGGGGGGCTGTTTGCATGTTCATTGGTACATTTAGTGTCCATAAAATGTTATATTCTACGTTAAAAAAAACTGAACAATATTCTTTTCTTATACTAAAAACAAATATGCGATCGGCACATTGCATGTATGACAGCAGATAATCTAAAACTCCAACTCCGTATGCTTAAAATATCAAAAAAGGAATAACATGTATGTTATTACATGTATGTAGAGAAAGGGTGCTTGTCATTTCAAAATTGGAGCTCTTTTTCTGCAAGTCAAAGTTATTGTTATGCTTCAATTACTCGGCTGTCAGCCTGTACAGTAATTAGTTTTCCTTTCAGGCTGATAAAATTCAACGCTCAGGATCTCAATCGTTTATCGTAAGGTTTTGGTGACGTTAAGAATAAGTCATCTTCGCTAGCCAAGGGTTTCTGATCCGCACCGCTTCTCGTGAGAAGCGGTGCGGATCAGAAACCCTTGGCTAGCGAAGATGAGAATAAGTAAATAAGCAAGTTTACTTAATGCAAAATAAAAATCTTTAAAGAAAACGCACATAGCTTAAATTGTATATAGTGTAAGATCATTTTCCCATTAATGAGTTTTATGGAAGTTATATCGTCATTGAACTACATTTGAAAACCTTGTAACAATTTGTATGTGCAACGATTCCTCTAGATTACAGATCATCCCATAGGTGTCCACTATGTTACAGACACAGCGTCCATTGAATCCACCATGTTACATAGAGGGTGTTCTATGACTCCGCTTTGTTTCCGGTGAACTAAGGTACAAAGATTTAACTAAGTTTCAGACCCTGTATGAATACAAGTAATTCGCAAGGTTACAGATTCAATGTCCAATGGATTCCATTATACGTTAATTCTCGGTGTGCAGATTTCGATCGGTTACAAACTCTGGGTCTTATGATCCTACTAGGTTACAAACTCTGTGTCTAATGGTACATTTTTGTTACAGACTCGGTGCCTAATGTTTATCCTAGGTTACATACTTGATGTACAATGATTTTACTTTGGTACAGACTAATTTGTCTTGTGATTCCGCTAGGTTACATGCATGTACATTAATAAAATGATTTTATTAGGTTACGGATTGGTGTAGTTATTCTGGTAGGTTACATTACCCCCTTGTTACATTTACCCTCCATAAAACAACGTTAGAGGTACGGTGTGCACTGATTTCTGATAGATTGTAGACTATGTGTCTATTGATTATGCTTCGTTACAGACTCAATGTCCAATGATTCAGTTAGGTTACGATCTTAATGTCAAGTCATCCCGCAAGGTTACATACATTTGTCCAATGATTTAACTCGGTTACAGATTCTGTATTGAATTCTTCCGCTAGGCTAAAGACACAGTTTTCAATGATTGCACTAGGATACAGACGCAAAAGATTTTGCTATGTTAATACACTGTTTCCAATGATTCAACTAGGTTACAAACTCGATGTCCGGTGATTTCACTTCCCATTAGCTATGATTTTGCTATGTTACGGTGTCCAATGATTTCACTAGATTACAGACGTCCAATAATTCTACATTATTAAAGAGTACATACATTTTTTAATGATTCTACGAAGGTAAAGAATTGCTGTAATATTATTCTGATATGTAACAAACTCTGTGTCCAATGATACGTACCCCTAGGTTACAGACTCAGTATCTAATGATTCCACTAGGTTACAGACACAATGTCTAATGATTCCACTAGGTTACAGACACAATGTCTAATGATTCCACTAGGTTACAGACACAATGTCTAATGATTCCACTAGGTTTCAGACACAATGTCTAATTATTCCACTAGGCTACAGACACAATGTCTAATTATTCTGCTTAGCTACATATTTGGTGTTCAATGCTTTTGCAAAGTTTTGGAAACTGAGAAATCATGATAAACAACAAAACACATGGTCTTCATATTCTTTCTTTTAAAACATGTAGCATCTAATGACTAGATATTACCAATAATTTGAATATAAATAAAACATTTACCCATAGATTTTTACTCTCTAAGTTGTCCAAGATACAATCATTTTCCAGGTTTCATTGACTGCACATCTGAACTTATCATAATTTCAATGGAATGTTCAAAATTCATCACAAACAGACTTGAATGATTTGCTGATATTGCCATTCAGTAGTAATGGTGCATCCAGACTCCGAGTAAATACACTACAGATATATACATATATTAACCACAGTTACTCTATAGCTCACAATCTTCATCTCATGTCCTCAGCAGAAAACATGCCCTAAAAAGAAAACACCAGAAATAGATTTATACATGTAATGTTCTTGCATTATGATCTTATTATTAACTTGACTGCTAAAGTCACTGTCACATTCAAGGCAAATTGATAAATATTAAATAAATATGGAATACATGTACTAGATTGTCCCAGTAAACTGTATGGGACATAATTGAGTATACCGAGTTTATTTTATATATATTAAAATTGTCATACAGTATATACCCAGTAATTCACTTTTGACATATCTACATCTATAGCAACTCTTAACTACTGGGAATTATAATCACATATTCTTACATACAAAGAACTACATATTTTGATAAACACAAATAAAGGTGGGAGTACACATTTGACTGATGAGTTTTACCTTGGCACGTCGTAGAATGGAATCTTTACTAGAATCGTATGGTGAATCTTTGCTGGGGATTTCTAGTACAGCTGGAATTGGCTGATCATGGGAATCAATAACATACCGGATTTCCTCTGCAATCTAAAGAGACGATAACTCATGACATTGCTAAGTATGCTACTGGTGTTACATATATAGATTTTGAATAAATCATTGTAATCCAGTAAAACTGCAACTGATGAATACACATCAATCTCCTATGGACGTGAAATTTTCCATGGTTGAAATCATATATAGCAAAGACCATTAGTAATATTCAGTTTATTGACATCTACAATCAAACTATACAACAGTACATACTGTCTGATTAATCAGAATAATGGCAATGTCGTCTCTCTTCAGAAATCCTCGGAAAGCTTCCTCAATGTCATGTCTGCTGGTATCTAAAGAACAAAATTAACGGCTTTTAGACTGATATCTGTTATATTTGTTATATTTGACTAATTATAAATTATGAAAGAGCATAAAATAAATACATGAAGGAATAGAATTCAATTAACATTAAACACTCCTTTAGTAGTAAATGGAATAAGTATTTTAAATTTATAACATTTATTTCAATTTCAGATCAGTATCTCATTATAAAAGTCACATCCGAATGTGAACTATTATAACTATACATGTATAATGGATTTCTACTACATGTACTATCTGCTAACAATTTTTAACTTTTACAATTTTTAAATATTAAATATTTTTAAGGATATCTAATATGCAGGTTTATTTATCTGAATGGTAAATGAAGACTTCGTTAATTTGAATGGTTAACTTCATGTTCTTACTTTTGTCGACAACAAGGAAATTTGGTTCCCTCTTTTTGTTCAATTCACCTATACCTCCTAATAAGAAACCCGTACAAGTGTCCTGAAAAATAATCACAGACCTGTACAATATATGACTTAATAAATCAACATTTTAATTATCATTAATATGACTATTTTATAACATTGCATAGTTCTGCCACAACTTATGTCAAGATTATGTTGACCAATTTACAGGTACATGTAGAAGTCAACTTGTCTAATATCTACTGGTATATCAACTTTTCAGATTATGGCTCAGTTGGCAGGGCATCTGACTACAGATTCAGAGGGCCAGGTTTCAATCCTGGTCTGGTCCTTCATTATTTCTCCTCCCCGCTATATATGATTATGAATGAGTTGACTTATCAACTAAAAATGTGAATTTGGTAAACATTTTCATATAGAACCATTTTAACAAGAGCTTGGACTTTTGGTAGTTGTGTAAAACAGCAATGTAACTTAGGCCTGTCTATTTCATTGCTAGCCACTCAGCCATGGCTCTTTCAAATCAACAAGATTTGTCTGGCTTTCAAGCTACATGTAAGACTATGCAATCAGTGCATATTTCATTTGAAACTGCATCATTTTTAACTTGTTTTGACACAAGGAATAGATAGCTACGCCCCACTGGAAGTCCAAGGTCTTGTTAAAATGGTTCTAATTTTTAAATTAACACCTTACAAAAAATATGCAGATTTGTACAATGCTTGTCAGATTCTTATGTCTACATAAATCTGACTTATGTTAACTAGATGGCACAAATATGACAAAGACATGTTTTTGTGTTGATTTTGAAACCCATAATAACAATCAATGGCAAGGTGGCATAAAGTTAAAACGGGTCCGTAGGACATCAGTCATTTTATGATTTTAACGATATAACATTCTATATAGGCAGCATATAGCCTTGACAAGCCGCTAAACTTAATCATCAGGCAAGTGGTGGCAGAACATTTAGATTGAATATAAGAAATTAAATCAAGTTGAACTGTTCTTTTGACAATCAACAACAGCTAGGTGTATCAAAATGACTATACATGTAAATAATATTTTTTTTGGCAAATATATGAAGACACTATCTTAAAGGAGGGAATTGCAAATACAGAAGTAAAAGCAATTTTTAGACATCAGAATGATAGTACCTTATAGATACTATACCCTATAAAATAAAGAGATAAGTAGGTACTGTAATAGTGTAGAATAACATTCCTTGGTTGTCAATCATCATGTCCCCTCGTTTGTTATCTCTTTGTATGTAAAAATATGTTAAACATACTGCATGAGTTTAATACAATGGGAAAATCATTACAAAAGCGTACCTCATCGCCGATGACAGCGATTAATTTTCCTTTCACTGCTGAGTGGGACATCTTGTTCAATAATGATCATGTGATAGTACGGTATGGCTAATTAACGATAAAAGGGAGGTCATCATAAAAGACAATCTTTGAAAATAACTTTCATAAAAATTTTATCTGTATATAAAGCTTAAATTTATACATCCAGACTTACAACAGACTTTAATTCTTTTCGATATATTAAACATTTACATGTTGATCTTTTATTTATCTACTTTTTTTTAATCCGGGAATGTTTGTTCTACCATTCTGGATAAGCGTTATGTAAATTTCTTGTACTTCCTGAGAAAAAAAAAACTTTCGTTTCGTAGAAAAATATTGGAATATCGGAATATTAAAGAGTAAGAACAATTTCATATTTTTATTCAATGTTAAACAGCCTGTTTAACGACTATATAAGTGATTGATTTCCTTTACGAGAGTTATTGTTTCGATTTTGGCTTAAACAGTTGAACAGCTGGAAAACACCCTTTAAGAGTAAAAGATCTTTCATCAGCATTTAACAGGGACGTAACTGTTTTATACAGTATATTTCTCTGCATTTAAACATGTTAAATGATTTTCCAAGTGTCAGTCTAAATGATAGAAAAATTTATGAAGAAATGTCATGAAAAACTTGTTTTGAATTTATGTTTTATATTTGCAGAGTTCTGATGGTGACAATACTCCATTATTCAACTGAATAAAGGTTGAAAGAGGAACCATGTCTTTAATAGAAGGATTCGGAGATGAAGTGACTATATTTTTGGGCATTCTGTTAGTTCTATTTATAATTTGTTTGGCATGGATTTCGACAAACATTAGGGACATTCCCTTTTTCAGTGTAATAATTATTGAACTAACTCATAGAAGAAATAGGAACACAGAAAATGCCAATCAGACAGAGGGTTTGAGCTCTTCAGAAGCCAATCCACCTAATCAAAGCAGTCAAAATAATTCTGAAAATGAAGTAGAAGACATAATACCACAATCAGAAACAACCTCCTTAGACAATGAACAATCTTCTACCACAGCAGATGAAGTTTCACCTGTAAATAGTCAAAATGGTGAAGAAGAGGAGACACATGAAAATTCAAATACCAATATAAATGTGACACAGGACACTAAAACTGATAGCACTGATTCTTCACAGCAATTAAATGAAACAGAGCTTCGACACAGACGTTTGAACTTCTTTCAGGGTAAAAATGAAAGTAGCACTATATCAAATCCACAGACAGTCGTGGCAGACTCTTTGAATATAAATGAAGAACAGGGGTCACCAGTTCAAAGTCCTGTGCTAGAACCCATTAACAGACAGCAAGAATCTGTACCATTGTCAGCCGAAAATGAGACTGTCCATTCCAGAGAAACAGATTCAGAAACGGGGTTAATTACTGTGAGGTTGAAATACCTAAATGAGACCCAAAGAAATGTCACAGCAGAACCAAATGTCACCATTGGCCAGTTTAGAAGGTAATACTAAGTTTGTCAATGAATCAACATGATCCTTTACCGATTAGAGTATGGGGCAGAATATTTTTTGCTTCCTGACAAGTAATGTATAAAGATAGCCTGGCAGTAGAAGAAAGAAGATTAGTTTGAATATTACTTTAAGAATTGAGGTCATAAAATCAAGGCCTTTAAATATAGAAACATCACTGGAATATAATTTAATATAATAATATTATATAATATACAATAATAGTTTATTACTTTGATTCTTAAACTTAATCTTTTTTTCATAAATATTTGTAGAGACCATTTTGCCACAGAACTTTCTCAAAATAAATTGGTGCGGTTCATCTTCAATGGACAGGATCTTCGCAATGACTCGAACACTCTCCAGAATTACAATATTGGAAACAACAGTGTAGTTCACTGTCTAATCACTCAGGTCAACCAACAGGCCCCACCCCCACGCCAAGAAAACCAGGGCAGCTTTGACTTTGGGGTGGTAGTATTGCCTATCTTCGGTCTACTCCTCTGTTTTGTGTGGTACCTGCGATTTGAGTACAGACATTTCTTCACTGCCACCTCAACGTTTATGTTAATAGGACTTACCTTTTTGTTCATTGCTGCCGTTTTGGCCTCATGGGATAGTCAGAGGCATAGGGAGCGGATTCCACATCAGCACATTGATTAGGACTAATTTGAAAGATTAAATGATTTAGCATTAGATTTATGTTTATATTACTTGTATCAGCATTTTTATTTCTGAGCTGGATTAAAGCTGGTATTAAGTAATACCAGGTTCTTGCGTTATGTTACTTACATGCATAATTGCGTATGTACTGTTAATGTACAATGTAATTTGCTTTGGATGATTAAGTTGTTATGTTTGATAAGTAAAATCTATGATGATGGTTTTCATTTTTTTCTTTCTATTCAGTAGCGATGATGGATCCTTGTACATATTGATTTCTGTATTGATAGAAAAAATACAATAAGATAAATATTCTATTTGATAGAAGGCACATGTATTAGTTGTATGGCGAGATATTTTTTTCACATGTACATCAAAATTGTACATGGTAAATTTGAAAAAAATGTTTTTTTAAGCATATTATATGTGTGATACTAGTTATGTGATTGATAACATATTATTATTTTCCTTTTTGTTATTGTCTTTTGTGGACAGTTCAGGAGGTTACAATTTTCCTGAAAAATGTTACTCTATAACTCATAAAATTGTATGTGACAGTTTTGTCAAAACATACAATACTTTAAGTCTTGTTTGTTTCTCATTCCATTTGTTTGACCCTATGTTTATTTATTATGATATCAGCAAGATTGTTTCAAAGGTGGCATTTTATTTGTTTTTATTGTGGATCAAGGTAAAGATTATCATAAATAAAAATCCTTCAAGAAAAACCCTTGGTTTCTCAATTCTTACAATAGTGTTTGTGATTAAAGGCACGGTTAGCATACTCATACCCATATGTAAGTGTCCCGGGTCACCTAAGTTGTACGAGGGTGTGTGTTGATATTTATTTTTTATGCTAGATGGTCATTATAAAGGTATATTGATGTAGAATATCCATTTAAGTCCTCTTTTTTTGCTGGGTTTGTTGTTAATCTTTGCTTTATTTCCCTCAGAAGGACGCGTACAGTGAACATATGTACCCTGTGAAATAAAGAATTCAAACAGCTTTCTCTTCTCTGCATTACTTTTTGTCAGATTTTTTTTTTGGTATCGCATGTATTTGTAAAAAACTAGGTGCTGCATCCTTGTACAATGTCTACATGTCCTGTTCATGTACATTGCTGGTGTGAATCATGATACATGTACTGGAGTATTAAGTATTTAGTTTAACACCTGAACTTTCAATATGTTCCCCACTAGAGATAAAAGGTTCAAATGACAACAAGAGTTATGATCATGTTTGTCAACAATAATAAAGAATACTCTAAGTCATATGAAAGCAAATTAGGTATATAGTATCGGAGTGTAAAGACGAGGCTTGGAGACTGTCATGTGTATAACAGAGATACCTGGAACAATCTTAAAGAACAGGGCTGCATTTTACAAAAGCACTTACGACAAAGTCGTAAATATTCACAGTCTTGTAAAACGATCTTTAGAGAACAAAATTGACATAAAACCACTTGCTTATAAATATTTCAATTTCCATAATTATATTTTCCAGGCATAAGAATAAATCATTGATCAGTTGGTGATTAATTAGCATTTATTAATTTGGTCGTAAGTTGTAAGTTCTTTTGTAAAACGCAACCCAGGAGTCAATTTTAATATATCACTCTATGTTTTAAACAAGTTCTCCAGTTTCTCTAATTATCTCTAATGAGATGTTCATCAACTTCATTTTCTGAACGTTGTATTAAATTATTCTGAAACTTCACTTGCTGGATATCTTTCAGTACGGTTAACAGGTACTAAATAACTATAGTACATGTAGTATGTGTATTCATTTTGAAACTTAGAGAAAACAAGTCACACAGATACATATATTTAGTTCTAAATATTACAGTTTTATTGATTTGAAAGATATCAATGTTAACAAATCTTCACATCAACTGATTATATTAATTCACTTGTTTCACAGCTATACAACACAGTTACAATCTACCAAAGCAATGTGCTCTCATACAAACAAGATTCATTTGAAGTCTTCACTTTGTGCAAGAGAAAAAAAAATGCTTACAAAAAAATATGTATTGATCAATGTGGTGTTTGTATAAAAGTAAACAACACAGAAAAATGACAAAAAAATCGGAATAAAAATGCAGACAATTGTTTCTTGGACTATGTCTCTAGACAGTTTCTGCAGATAAGAGGTTAAAAATAAGGAACAGGTCCAAGATCTGTGAATAATGAGAATGGGTTATTGCCAGCCGAGCTGTACGGTGAATGATATGTTGAGAAAAGAGAGTGAACTTCTTCACTGGAATGTACTGTGTGAACAATGATGACCGATGAAGGGACTAGAAAACAGAGTCGTCTGTGTGTTGTAGTTCATTGTCTGCAGCCGCGAGGGTGTAAAATCAAAAAGTCTACTAAAATTCCAAGTACAAAATTCTGAAATAAATGTATGTTTAAATCTTTGATTTAAATTCATGAACAAAATGCTACATGTACATGTATTATTGCTACAAAAAATGTAAAAATTAAACACATCAATTTTTGTAAAGTCGAATGAATACTGGCATTAATTTACTTATTTCTTGGTGGATAGTCGGTGAAAGAAACAAGAAAATAAATGGTTTCCTTATCACAACCACAAAAAAATATTTCTTTATGCAATCGTAATCTTTGATGTGCCCTTTGGTGGTAAAAGAATTTTTCATAAGTAAACAAAATGTTCTCTTTACAACTGCTGCCAACATTGCTGAATGTGCAGTTAATAATGATGAGATAAAAGGCCAGAATGTATCATGGCAACATATTGTCACGTAAACCGATACAGACAGAGAGAACACTAAAACATCAATGCCATCTTATGTACAAAATCTACAAGTTCACTGTAAAATAGCATTTTCCAACCATAAATAATAGAGCCCAGGAAACATAATATTTTCCATCTACAAGTATAGTCTCTGAGGTTAATCATAGTCTAAGACACTTATTTCCTTAATAATAAAAGAATTCACAACATCATAAATATAATCATTCAAAAACTGCCAACATCAATATATATAAGACTTTCTGTTGATAGCTGCAATGAAATCATAAATAGAATTTGCATAAGAAAAAGAAACGTAGATTTTTAATGGAATAAATAAATGATTGGTCACTAGGTGGCAGCATTAGTCTCCGCCCTCCTCCATTTTCTCCTCGTTGCTGTTGGTCGAGGGCGAGGATGGTGAGGTTAACAATAGCTGCTTCCATCGCACCTCAAAGAATTTCCTCATGTTATGGCCTGCCCGCCCAACCTCAGAGTCGTCCTCATTGAATGTCTGACAGTTATTAAAAATGAGTCGCACATCAGCTGCAAAACCACCACGTGTTTTGTACCTGATAAAGAAAAAGACAATGCAATGATCCTCTTCCTTACATGGAAATGTATTTCATTTTAATTCACATTGCATGTACTTAAACAAACAATAAACAGAAAGGACCATAGTACGTCTTGAAACACAATCACACATCTACCGGAAATTATTGTCTGAAACTTGTACATGTTAAACTTACTGGTTATCCCTGAGTTTGTTCTTCATTGTGGTGAAGTCCATCGGTTGTCTGATGTACTTTTTGTATGCTGGGAATTGCTTGAAGTTGACAGGTTTTAGGAACGGCCAACCATCATCATGCTTGTCCATCTCTGTCAGAATCAACCTGCAAATCACCATATCATTTAGTGCGTTCTAATTTTTCTATAATTTTGTGAACATGTACTATATATATGTTTTTTCAATAAAAAAAATCCTTGTTCAAAAGCTAATTAAAATGCTGGAATTATCCACATAAGACTGTGTAAAATTCATATCTCAAAAATTCAATTATTAATTTTTCCAAAACAAAGTCTTATTGCATGTGCAGATGCGAGTTGGATGTGAATTTTGTGTGTATTTCTCTGGATGCACAAAATCCAGACCACCATTTACCTGCACACAGTCATATCCTCGGACTGCTCCGCTGCCTGCTTCTTCTTCTCCTGGTCTTTCCCACGCTTCTTCTCAGGTTTTTCAGACGGAGTGCTCTCATTGGCCGATTTATTGCCCGCATCAGAGTCTTTCCGTTCTCTCACTGAAGTGTTGTTTTCTTTGTTCTTCTTTTTAGGACTTCTCCTTCCTTTGCCCTTTCGTCCCTGTTTCAGAGTTTACAAATGAAAAGATTCCGTCAAACTGGTTGAGTAGTAGTTGTGAATAAATTGTACAAGGACCTGGATGTCGTTTAAATGACCAATAACATTGATTAGATGCTTACCTGATTCGCTGTGCATGCTGGACACACCCACTTCCTGGGCATGCGAGGTAGAGGGGGGTTTAAACAGTCTAAATGAATGGCTCGGGGGCACAAATCACACTCCACAATCCGGCCCATTCTCTTTCCACATACAACACAGCAAGGCTCTCCAGTGGCCTAGCAAGGAGCGAAAGTATTCATGAACTCACAAAGCCTTTTTATGAATCATATCAGATTGGATCATATTAAAATAAAAAATAATTTAAAGATAATTTAACATGTTGGCAACTAAATGGTGTTGAAAGGACAAATTCTTATATTGTATGAAACATCCGTACCTTTGATATGCATTCATAACAATACCAATCTCCGTCTGGAATATTGTCCATCTTTGGCTGAAAACAAAAGTATAATACATGTACATATTTATTGAGATTAAACCAGCAAAATAAATCTTGTTATGCCTTTAGCTTGAACTTTTCATTTTCATAAATAAAGAATGTCATCATCATACAACACTAACTGTATGGAAAGGACTAATATAGGCAATGATTGCTGCCACAATTATCTGATATGGCTTCATTATAAAATATTGTTTAGACTGAATTAACACTAGCTGTCCAGGTGGTGGGGGGATAGGAGTGTGGACTGACCTTGAAGCAGTAGGTGTGGTAACCCTGATCACAGCCGTCACACAGCAGGAGCTGAGCCTCGTTATCATCTCGCCGACAGAGCTGACACAGCTGTCAACGGAAACAAACAAACCTCAATGTACTATAGTACCACAGCTACATGTTCAAAACTATCAGTTACAAGAACCAGAATGGTCAAAAACAGCTTGTAATCCATTGTAAAATAAACAGAAGTTGCTCTGTTTTAAAAATATATCTTGCACAAATTTATTCAAAATTGAACATTTTTATTTATTGTGTTGTTTAGACAGCTACATGTATAAAATAATGCAGTACTGACCACTTTCATAATGGACTTTTCCCAGGATATGGAGTTGTTGAGCTGGGACACACAGAGAGACAGCTGGGCGGGGTTGGAGGCCTTGGCCACGGCGTTCCTCCACATCATCAGGCCTTGGGAGACCTGTATGTGGTCCGAGGGCCGGTCTCCATCCTCGTCCTCATCATTCAGACCTGTGCTGGCCGTAATGTTGGCCAGGTTAATCTGTACTCTACAACAATACCATAATTAGCTTGTATCACAGTAAAATACAAAATGTTAACTATATTTGCCTTAGGAATAATGAAGATGACCTACTGTTTACAGAGAGGTGGTTTGAGGTAGCGTCTCTCAATATTCGGTTCCAGACAGAAAAGTTTGTCTCGAGCTGCATCCAGTGGATATTTCTCTTTTGGACCCAATTTTTCATGATTAAACCTGTCTACTAAGGTAAAATCAGCCTCTTCTGAAATCCTCTGGGGAACTTTCCAGCCCTAAAATATCAAATTATTTATTCAAAGCTCAGTTATGTTTACATGGCTATTGTCTACATAGAGTAAATCTTCTCATTTTTCAAAATCTGAACCGAAAACTGCACTAAACATACATTACAAATGAAACTTAAATTTGGTATGCCAAGAAAAATTGATGCCTTTATCTCAGTTTTGAATTTTTACAACAAAACTGATTAGAATAGAATCCTTGCCTTTACTTGTAAGCTAGCTGAAGCAATCCTCTCCTCCAGATTTTCTACTTCCTCTAAGACCTGTAGCTCCACCTGGTGGCTGAGATTAGCCAATCGTTTCACTTCATCTTCAGGATTTACCTCAGTCTCTGTTTCTGTCTCCATTTTCTCCTCATCATTTTCTGAAATAAAAGTAACTTGAAATTTCAAAGTTTATAGCATGGGTTGGCAACAAACATGAAAAGAATTGTATACAAACATGTCCAAGCTAGTAAAATGTCTTAACACAGGTACATTTTGTACAATGCACATATATATAAGTAACAATGTCGTTTCACATATAGTAAGAGATATCAGTAGAGTAGTATCATCTTCATCTTAATTGCACATTTAATAACCTTGTTTCTCTGAACTGATGTCCTCTGAGGACTTTTTGTCCTCATCCTCTTCTTTGTCTTCTTCTTTGTCTATTTCTTTTTCGTCTTTCTTGTCTTCCTCCTTGTCTTTCTGTTTTACTTCCTCCTTCTCTTCTACTTCCTCCTTGTCTCCTTTGGTTCCTTCCTCCTCAGCCTTCTCTTCCTCTTTCTCTTCTGCTTCCTCCTCTTCCTCCTCATCTTCTTCATCCTCTTCTTCCTCTTCACTTTCATCAGATATCAGACTATAATCTGCAAAAAGATCATAAAAACATTAGCAGAGTAACGGTATCTTATCTTTAAGGCTTAGGAAACATTCAAATTCAAAACTACAAACACTATTTAATCAAATGTAAATATACCTTTAAAAATTCATTCATTAATTGTTAAGTACATGTATATGTACAATATATTAAATTGTATAGCATGTGAATGTAAAAATCTATCAAAACCAAAAGTAACCTGAATTTAATATAAACTATCACATGTACATGATTGAAAACAAAATTATTGTATCCTACAAGTGCATCTTTATCTGAGTTCCTTACATTCACTGTTTTCCTGGTTACATGATGAACAGGCATGCTCTAGACATTTCTGTAAGGATTTCTGCAGGGATTTCTCACGGATTCCCCGGGGGTGGAGATTCCTGTGAACTGTTCGAACATGCTCCTCTTCTGAAATCTTCCACCAGCCTTTCTTGAATTCTGTTAAAATTATTGATTGTTTGAAGAGTTCTTTATTTTTTTAATATTATTATGCTCCTAATAAAATACAAGTAAAAGTACTTTCTTTTAATCATACCAGTATTTTAAAAAATTCTTGAACTTGTTTATTAGATAAACATACTCTAATCACTTTCTTTATTGGAATCTTACCTTCTGGAATAGGCTGAGCTTCTCCTTGTAATTCCTTGAGGAGGGACTCGTTCTGATCCAGTACACTGGTGGATGGAGTGTCAGTGTCTGTTCTTGGGGTGTTAGGAATCTTGAACGAATCATTGGACTGTGCTGTGGAATTCAGGGACATTCCACTTAAGTCAGAAGTTCCAAATAACTGTGACACATTGAAAGACGAGAAGGATGGGCTCTGAGCGGGAAAAGAGTGGAATGAGAGAGGGGATAAAAATGAGTTCTGGAACGGACTAGGTAGGATTGAGGGCTGTGAGGAATTATGGGTCATTGACAGGTCATCACAGGGCAGCCTGGGTAGAATGCTGAACCAAGGCTTCTGGGTAGAACTCTCACCAAACGATTTCATCATCTGGTCAGGAGTCATAGGAACCAAGGGGAACATTGGGGACGGGAACAGACTGCTTTTGTTGGAGGGCGATGCACTGCTAGAGGTACTGTCCTTCTTCAGTAGGGAATCTATGCTGAGGAAATTATGCTTGGCCTCCACTGAGGGAGTGGAGGACTTTGGTTGTTGGTGAGCTGGCAGTGGGGTCGATGAGGTGGGGGTGGATGACATTGAGAGACCACTTAACAGTGAGGGACTAGCTCCTGAGATAGGTGGGGAGAAGAATGGCGATGGAGCAGCTGGGTAGGGGGAGATCAATGGGGATGCGTGAGCACTATTGATGATGGATTTAATGTCACTCTCTGATGAGGAGCTAGACTGACCAGGCTTCCAACAGGAACTGTTTTGTAGATGGATACTTGTGTCTGAGCTGTCACATATTGCACTATTGCACCTGGAGGTAGATGGCACAGAGAGATCATCTCCGTTACACTTGGGCACTGAGTTTTCCAGTTTGACAGAGTTTGATATGTTTTCTGATGAACGAGTTGGGGTTTGCTCAGATGGACTGGAATTTTGATTGGAATCACATTGGTCTGCAGAGAGGTGTTCTGATTTTATCACATTCTCTGCCTCACATTCTTCCCGATCCTTCCTGATTTCTTTTTTGTACACTGGAATCTTCAGAATGTCTTTTCTTTCTTTCACTTCCTGTTTTACTTCTTCTTTCACCTCAACACTTTCTAACTTGACTTCCTGCTTCAACGCATCCATCACCTCTTCTTTAACTTCCACCTTCACTTTTTCATTTATCTCTTCTTTCACTTCCTGTTTTACTTCTTGCTTAAAACAGCTTTCTTGGATTTCCTCATCAAAGTACCCTGACTCCTGTCCCTCAATGTAAACTCCCCCGGCGGTCGGTAACACCCAGTAGCGGCGTTTGTAGCGGTCCTGACCCAGAGATATTGCACGAACCTTATGTGAGGCCTTGAACACTTTAGCACGGTATTGAGCATGTTGCTGTAAAACAAGGCAAATACAAAAATCAGTAAAATGAAGATCAAGTCAATAGCACATTATTCTTTGTCTTCAATGCCAGACATTGAAATAAAAAATATAACCTTTTGAAGCTTTTCAATTCCTTTCTCACACTCTTCATATGATTGTGGCTCTTCATCCTATATGAAATCAAAATATACATGGTGTCAAAAGTACAAAAACATAAAAGTCTCAAATAAAAAATTCAACCTCTATATTTTATATTAAAGCTTTGTATATTACAAAACTCCCTCTCCCAGTGAGTTCAAGATAGTGAGGTCTAACTGTAACTTAAATATACTTTGCCAAAGGCATTGAGATGTTCCCAAAACTTCATCAATTTAATATTATCAATTGAATATAGAATCCAATTTTTCCATCACTTGGTTTTCCTCTCTGGGGCCTCACCTCTCCGTCCCCCTCATTGGCCCCTGGATGATCCTCCCCTCCACTCTCATTGCCACTCTCCTCCTCCTTTTCGTCCTCATCATCACTGCCTTTCTTGCTTGTCATCTGAGATGTGCTTTCTCCATCCAGGGGCGGTGGTTTTGGCACACTCTTGAATTTCTTGTTCTGAACAGCCTTCAGTCTGAAATTACACATAATGATTTAAATGCTTTTGCAGGCAACCTTTAGTAAAACACTGACAGACCTTAACCTCTTTTGAAAAATTTATGGCACAGAGCAAAATTATTTCCCTACACATTATTTCTTAACACTTATGCTAAATCTCCATACATACTGTGCCTGGTGCTCAATTTTATCAACTGACAGAAATGCTGTTACTGAACTATTCTTCAACAGTGTAAGATTGATGTGTTTATCATCACAACGCTCTTTACAACTCTGCCCATCCACGTAACCCACCTTCTGAGTTTCCCTTCCACGACCCACTTGTCTCTGCGGATCTCCCCCATGTGTTCCAGCTGTCGCTCGATCTCCCTGTCAACAACAGAATTAACATTGTTGCAATAGTCCATATTGGAGGTAAACATCACATCCTTTCCATAAAATAGCACTCTTAAACCTCTATTTAAATATGCACTGAAAACTTTCAAAAATTAAGTACCCGTCCACATTAAAATCAAACGAAATATTATACAAGAGGGCTAACAAATTTTGCTGCTTTATAATAAATAAATACTGTAGGGAACTTACGAGACAATGTGTCTCCCACACAACAACTCATTTACAAGGAATGCAAGGACAGAGGCTTTCTGGGGGGTGGTCAGGGATTCTAGAGGTTTGGAACTCAGCCAATCACTCATCTGCAAAATACAGGAAAAATATCCAAATCTGATTCATTCATATCAGAGTACACCATTCAATTCAATTGCAACTAAAAATTTATTTACAATGTATTAAATCAGGTTGTAACTGTTTTGAAATACATTTGTACATATATTTTAACAGAAGAAATATTTTTTTGACAAATTACATGCTCATGTTTTACCAATGTTATAATTTACACTTTCATTGAATTATCCATGTTGATCTTACTTCATTGGATTTTCCATTCCGAGCGATGATGAAGATTCTGAGGATTTCAGACACCACATTCTCGTTGATGGCTACGTCTGCTATCTTCTGTCCAAGGCAGGTGGTTGCCTACAGAACAAATGTTTACATCTTCAATCAACATCATCATACAGCAGTGTATTGTGATTGGCCTTAAACCTTGTCATCAACAATTTAAATAAATACATGTACATAATAATGATATTGGCTAATACTCAAAATGATTTTCTTGAAATCGAAATATTCAGAATAAAATATATGTTTCAACAAATAAGAAAACAAATGTACTGTATTTTGAGCCTATTTTGGTTTTTGTCCCTACCCCCATCACTTCAGTATATTAAAATCAAAATATACATTAACCCATTAGAACTGACCTCACTGGCATAAAACATGAAGTAACAGATAAGATAACATATAAACTATATTTTGCGTCTATGAGACCTCCCTCCCTCCCTGGTAGAATACTTGGATGACTGGACACTGACCTCCCTGGGGTTGGGGACGCCAGGCTCCATGACCGCATACTTCAGCAGGTGACAGGTCAAGGACATAAAATTCTCGCCGTCCTCCTCCGTCGCAAACATCACCTGGTCCTGGAGGGACTTCAGGGTCGGCAGTGTGTCCTCCGCTACAAAGTTTAGGGTCTTGTTAATATACATGTATGAATGACAATGAAGCAAAACAAAGGTATTGTAAACTACTTCACATCTTCTGGAATTTTAAATTTTTTTCAATAATTAACAACATATACATGCATGGTTCATACTTGTAAAGTAAGTTATGCCATCATATTACAATGTGGTCACATTTTTGTCTTCGATATTTGGTATAGGTGAAATAATTTTCAGATTATCATGTGAATAATGATTCAATTCTTTAACAAATACATGTACACAGCAACAGATATATCAATCACCTGTTGGAATTGAAGAAATTTTCCATACACAAGAAAGATAACCAATATAATACAATTAGATGTACTTGTCTCAACTTTTCAGGGTAAGTATAGGTGTCCTTCACACAAATAAGAATGTATAAAAAGTTTGTAGTTTTACTCACAGAAACCTAAGGCATCCTGGAAGTTGTGGACAAACTCTAGAACCATCAGAATGTCTCCGAATGTCACTGCATCCAGCTTACAGCCAGGGATCCTCTTAAACTCAGGCAACACCTACAACCAATTGTTCTTCATGTTTACATGTACAGTTGAACTTCGGTATCTCGAACACCGATATCTCGAATACAATGGATATGTCAAAGTGATTTTTAGGTCCCAAACACTTAAACTTTTATTATTTAACCCTTGATATCTCGAATACTCGGATATCTCGAAGTTTTAAACCAGTCCCATCTATTTCGAGATAACGAGGTTTGACTGTATATAAAACAGATAACTGATAAAAAGATGCTCACAGAATTTATAGTGAATCAAATCATTATCCAACTGCCATAAATTCAAAGTAATTCAGATTTACAGTGCTTGACCGATTGGTTATAATTTTTTTGTGCTACTTTGGCCATTCGTAAGCCATGATGGGGCATATCCATTGGTCAAGAACATGTACTGCAGCTGTGCAGCAATTAAGGAGAATTACCCGATGGTCCTTTAGCTCCATATCCTCCACTGGTTTCTTCAGCTCTCTCGCTAACTGTAACTCCAGTCTTCTCTGTTCCTGAAATCAAAGAAAGACATTTAGACTGTAAACTTGGAAACACAGTATACTGGCTGCTGTTTCTGCTTCAACTCCATGGCCAGGGAAAATAGGATTTATTCCAGGTCAACATTAATGTCTTACCATTTTTTTCTCTCTGTGAAGTCTCTTCTCCATCATTCTGTCTTCTTTCAACTTGTCTTTCTGTAAGTAAATGAACAGATAAAATTATACTTCAATACAGAAATTGAATAAAAATGTGCAAGACAGGCAAACTGAAGAAGAAAAATTAGGGAACAGTAGCTTACTGCTTGCTTCTTTTGTTGTTCAATGGCTTTGACCAGCATAAAATGATGGCGTTTTCGTTCTCTTTCCTAAAAATTAATATTTTCAACATCTTAATAAATTTGACAACATTTCTTTTAAAACACGCACTGTGGATTTAAGATTGACCAGTTTTTTGTGGATTATGCTCAATTTGTCATCAAAATAGTACAATCTGGAAAGATCACTGTCTTTTTAGTATCCTTGAAACCCATGCATGAAATATTATTGAAACCACAGTACTTAACTAACTTAATATAACCAATTAGAAGCTGGTATGAAACAAACCTGCTCTTTAGCTATAATGGCTTGATGTCTCTTCATTTCTCTCTCCTGCAAAGAACCAAACTACAATGTGAATCACAATCAATATTTAGTCCAATATCTCAACCTAAAACATACTGAAACAAATAAAAAGAAATTGCATTCCCTGCATGAATCATTTTTAAAGAAGAGTAATGGATTAACTTCTGCAATCCTATGAGGATGAAAACAAAATAATTCTAACTGAAGTAAAAGATGTATAGCTATTTGCTTATCAATTCAACTTAAACATAGTTCATTGACTCGTTATAACACAAAACAGAAGGTTTAAATTAAAATCTGTTGAATATGGTAAAACATTTTTACAATGACACGCAATAACAAACTAAACACATCAAAGTCACTTCATAGTAACAAATTTGCCACAGAGAACAAAGCAGCTTACTATAATAAGTCACTACAATGTTCACACAGTTTTATCAACTTCATGATCAAATCGTCATTCATCAAAAATAATTAAAGCGGCATGCAGATAAAGTAGTATATGTATCCTATTGAATGTTTCAAAGTCTGTAAATATACAAATTTTAGGATATCCATGGCTACAGAATTTCTACATTAATTATTATATGTGTAGTATAAATTATGCTTTTGGCATGTAATATGTGCACATGCTCCAGTGTATAATTATTTTGCATTATAATTAGTTTAATAGTCACAAACCATACAGTCAAACCCTTTTATCTCGAACTAGATGGGACTGTTTAAAAACTTCAAAATATCTGAGTATTCGAGATAATGAAGGTGAAATACTTAAAAAATAAGTGGTTGAGACTTTCAAATCACTTTGACATAGTCATTGTATTCGAGATATCAGTGTAAGAGATTTCAAAGTTCAACTGTATATATAATGTCTGAAGATGAATATTTTACAATTTATATACTTAAAGGATGTTTTGAATTTAGAAGCTCTTTGTTGATATAGCCTACATAAGATATATCATAGTTTTGTCAAAGGTTCTTTGATACTTTAAAACTTTATTCACAATGCAGATACATTTGAAAACTACATTGTCACGCTCTAAAGTAAACATGAATATAAAATAAATGTACTTTGAAATAAAGAGAAAAAACTACAATAGTAGAGAGATATAAAGAATATTTTCTGAATATGAATATATGTATAAAAGCAAGAACTATATGGCAGCCCTTTGATACATGTATAAATCAAGGGCAACAAAGGGAGGAAACTAGCTGTCAAATTAGAGGAGGTACTACATAGTCGTCCTACTTACTCTCTCTAGATGATACCATAAAAGGTTAGACTGTAACAAATAGTCAAAACATAAAATATCTCTAAAGTCTGAACAAAATAAGAGTATAACAGTTAATCTCTCTCTCTCTCTCTCTCTCTCTCTCTCTCTCTCTCTCCTCTCTCTCTTTTTTTTTTTTTTACAGTACTGTAGTATTTTGGTCAGACAACAACATGCTTAGCTCTCTACGGCAAATTTGCAACTTGCAACAGAAAACAATATTTGAATCAAAATATTCAACTAAAAGTTTAATTATGATATCAATTGAGAAACACAAAGTAATAATAATAGTGTTTTAAATCAAAAGCAATATTAAAAGGAAAAAAAAACAAATTAAAAGATTTTATACTGGTGTCTCAGCCTTGATTACTATCTTTTTACACCTCTGAAAAAATTGTACAGGATTTTGGATATATGTTTTACTAAAATTCATAGATGATAGAAGATGTATAAGGTTCAAGCTATCAAGGGTGGCTTTATTTTTTACAAAAATTTATACCAACTAATTAAAATTACATGAATATTTCTAGGCACGTCTTTCACCTTAAAAAAAACTTGGAAATCACTGAAGTTCATAACATCTGGCCCTCTTGAATTGATTGATAACACTGTATTTATGATTAAGTAAGAATTTATGTAGAACAATGAAGGCAGAAAATAATTTAAATCACTGATTTTCTGTTCTTGTTACCTTTCACACAGTAAAACTAGCTTAAATAAACTTTTGATGTCGCGTATTATACTGGGATTAAAAGCAGAGAGCTGTATACAGAAGCGAGTTGGATCATCACGGTAAGAGCACCCACCTCGAGGATCTGCTGAGCCCGCATCTCGCGCTCGAGTCTCATCTGCTCCTGTCTCTGATGCTTCTCCTGCTCTCGCAAGGCCCGCAACTGCTCCTTCTGCATCTTCTTTTCACTTGCTGTTCATGAGAAAAAAATTGCTTTTTGCTAAATCGTTACACACTTAATAAATCTTTTTAAATAGGTAATGTCATAAGATGAATCAGCTGTGCATATTTTTTTCAATTTCTGTCAGCAGCTTTGGTGTTTGAGTACAATCGTTATGGAGTTAGAATCATTAGGATGTTAAAATATTGATTAAAGAATGTCACACATACAGTTTATTCAAAATTAATTCAAATTAATGATCTAAAGAAACCTTGAAACTCAGTTCATTACTGCATTATTGTAAATGAATGTTAATTACAGTAACATATAAAATAATACATATATGAAAATACACATAGGTAGAGATGTACAAACAACTAGAACAGGTAACATTTTTAATATAACTGGTTTTTTATCTGGGTACAAATTTTTACGTTTAGAAAGCAGAAAATGCAATTCATTTTTTGAGATGACAAATAAGGACAATAGTTGACACAAATTTTTGGCCTTTGATACTCAAAATGTCGCAAAAACATACACCACGCCTCATAAAAATCCAGTTATACAGTACCTATTACAAGCCCAGTTAGCATCATTTTGACAAAAGTGAAGCATGCAGCTCATCTTAAAGCAAACATCCAACATTCATGTGTCCCCAAAACTCGGTCAAGTTTTTGGTAATAGGACTAATTGAAGACATTCACAGAAAAATGCATATTATAGCCAGTTATTTGAATCTTTGTATTAATCTGTTTAATGGTGGCTTAAAACTAATTTTCATACATCTATCCTACAAAAAGTTTCATTGTCATAAATATTTCTTAAAGACATGTTGTACTGTATTCTGTATAGAAATACATTGATGTAAGATCATTTAGCTTTTTTCTAAAACATTTCCCTCGCCTCTATCCTGAATTTTCATTTGATTTTTTTGCCACATTCCTAATGAATTTCTATTTTTACATCTACTGAGGAATTCTTTATAAATAATAAATATATATATACCGGTATACATGTACTATTTCAAAATGCTTGCAATCCATCAGGAATGTGATTCATTAATTATCACGTCTCAGAAATTTGACCTTTTCTTTTGCCATCACATCTTAACAAACAAGTTAACATGCAGATTCCATACACAGAACCTTGAGCAAAAACACTTTCAGTAAAAAAAAAAAAAAAATGGATCAATACTGACGCCTGAAGATTTTTGATTCAGAAAATATTTCTGTCCATAAGCATGCTAACTATGATCATAAAAAAGCAAATTTTTTAGTTGTCATTTCAAAAAACTGGGCTGAACTAGAAAAGCAGATTTTAAAAGCTAACATAAAAATCAGTATTCATTCAAATATGTTTAATGATTTTACAAGTTTGCAGTGTTTGTTAGGATTTTGCAAAACAGTGATCTCAATAAATCTAAGATTTTAATAATAAGTGGATAAAGAGCTGTCATGTTGAAAAATGCATGGTACTGGTGTAAAGCAAATTTTGTTTGAAAAGCCAAATCAATTAAGCAAAAACTTGGAATGAAATTGATAAAGCACTGGATTAAGGCAGACACTTGAAGCAGGCGACAGGCCATGGTGACTTATCTGACCTGAGGCATTGGGATCACATGACAGGATGTTGTCTGGTAGACAATACATCTGTGATTGCCAGTCACTAGTAGATGTAGAGGGAGGTGTAGGGGGGTCACTACCTCGACTTTCCTTGATTTTACGAGCCGTGTCCTTCATCTTCTGTTTCTCTTCTCTCTTCTGTATCTTGAACTCTGCAGCACGCTTAGCCATTTCTGTTAATATATATTCAATTCGCACAAATTTAGTTAAGCTGCTTCATATTTTATTAAGAGATATTAAAATGCTTATTTGAAAGAATTTGATTTTATGACGTAAATTTTGAAATATACGTAAGTGTTATTGAATTGGAGCCAAGGACAAGCAAATCCAGTGTCTCCAAACACTAACAGACCTTGCTGTTCCATGCGTTTCTTGAGTTTCTGCTCCATCATCTGCTTCGCCAGCTGTATCTGCTTGTTTTGTTTTTCCTGTCGTCTGCTTCCCTTCATCTGTTTGATTTTCATCAGCTTCTGTCTCTTGCTCTCAATCAGAGACATTCTCTCATTCACTTGCTCATCACTTAACTTCACTATTTCCTGTTGAAAAAAAACAATCAAAAGCCAATTCATAAGATTGACTTAAATTTAAAAACTTGCCAGAAATAGCAGAAAACATCTCTCTTTTCACTACTGTACTTTTATGATTTTTATGGGACAAAATAAAGCAGTCTTTTGATGGAATTTTTTATTATAACAAAGTTGATTATAAATTCTATTATAGTATACTGTAAACGTATTACATTTGGCTGAGCATTCTATTTAGCGTTTTTGGCAGAATGTGGCTTCCTCTAAATCAAGTACATCGCTAAATGCCATGCATATATGCATAAGAATAGTCACATTTAGGAATACGCTAATTCAAATCCACGCCAACTTGTTCAAAATCTATTTTCCTCCAAATATCGTACACGCCAAATATAATACGTTTACAGTAATTTGAATATTCAAGAGTGGTTTGTGAAAGAATCTAGAGATATTGTATCTTTTCATGAGTTTGATTAAACGATACTTAACAATTAGAAAATTAAAAATTCTCCATGCATTCCTTATGTTTAAAATTAACTACTCACTGATGTTCCTGCTTGTCCTTCAAAGAACTGTCCAACTTTCACCCTGGTATTAAATGAGAAATTCTCCCTTCCAAACTCCTTGATATAGTTTCTTTCAAGGTACTGAAAAAAAAAAATTGGAATTTTTCAGTTTTTACCTCAATATAAAACTTACATTGTGATATATAGTTCTGAACTTATTTTCTGAGCAGTTACAAAAGGATAACTTACCCTCATGACATCAGGAATTGTTTTCATTTTCTTTCCACAGGGGCCATAGTATAGAACCTCCCCAATAAAGCCTCGTTTGCCTATAGCATGGATGGTGGTCGTGCGTCTGAAGCCATTGTCCAGAGGAATCTGTAAAGCTGCCTCATCCATTTGGACACGGGGCTTCTTTGTTGGAGATCCCCCTATAAAAACAGTGAAATATCATTAGCAGTGATCTAGTGTTATGATTACAACCTTCTACTGCTGACTGATCAGAAGAATTGAAGAATTAATCAAGCAAGCCCACATTAATATTATGGTGAGCTCAGTTTTATAGCAATTTCCAGCCTTATGTATCTTCATCATACAGAGGGACATGACTATCTCTCACCCTCAGACATTTCATCAGCGCTCCTTTTAGACGTGGAACTCCCGGCCTCCTCATACTGACTGTGGTGGTCATTGGTGGAGTCTGATATCTCGCTCATCGAGTCCATCATTCCGTGATTCTCGTTCTCACTCTCCGAGTCTGATGAATCACCAGACATGTTGGAATTCTCCTCCTCCAGCATTGCCCGGACTTTAGCCTCCAGTTTCTCATCAACCGTCATCTTGTTACTGCTCTCTGCTTCAGATTTTGAGGAGCTGGCATTCATCTTTTCTTGCAACAACTACAAATGAATATATAATTAAAGACATTTATTCAAATATATTAGAATTGGAAACACTACCTCATTGTGGTTTTTATTTCCAGTGGGTAGCACAGCATCCAATTTAATGCTTGCCCTGACAATATTGACACAAACACAAAATACTGTTCTCTTAATTACTGTATGTAACAAAACACACCTGGTTAATTTTCATAGAGGAGGGTGACTTCCCCTTGACTGGTCTGTCCCCACTCACTCGAGTCCTTCGCTCGTTCTCTGAGAGTTTCAGAAGCTGTTGAACCTTCATGGTGGTCTCAATCTCCTTCTTCTTCTTATCCTCCAACTCTTTCTTCTTTTGTTCACTCTTCTCCTGTTGGTATTTTAATTTGTCCTTCGCTCCTTGCTTCAGGAGCTCTTGCTGCTTCTTCTGATACTGAAATAATCAGATACCAAAAATTGAAATTACCAAATATTAAATGACTTAAAAGGAAGAAAAAAAGGAAAGGAAAGAAATATCTGGCCAAAGCTGTACCAGGACAGCTAGGTCCAACTCCTGCTGTTTTTGTTTCTTCATCAGTTTGACCTCCATCTGCTGAATTCTTAAATTGGCTTCTAATTGGGCTTTTAGATCATTCTTGTTCTGTGCCTGTATACACAAAACAGAGAAAACTTTTTTGCTCTCTTTCTTGACTTCCCTAATTCATATCCTAATATTTTAGCTCGGGGATTTTTGATATAATTCATATCCCCTATACTATAACTTGATTTTGCAAGAGAAAATACAGATATTTTTTTTAAATTTGAATTAAGATTAAGCCTCACCACTAAAGCTTCCTGCTCCTTTTCATGTTTCTCTCTCAGTTTCTTTAGCTGGAGTTCCTGTTTAAGCAGAGTAGCATTAAGTTGAGCCTTTAGAGCATCTGGGTCTTTGGGCTGTACAAGACATTTGAAAATGTATGTTTTAAACTTTACGTTTACTTTTAAAATTGAAGCTTATAAGAAAAATATATTTGGTTATAAGAATTGCAAACTGTTATTTGAAATAAACTTAATCATTCCTAATCCTTCAATGAATTTGAGTAAAATAAGGTATATATAAATGTACAAACCTCATCCTCTGAATCTGTTTGTGACTGTTTTGGAGGCCTCCCCCTACCACGCTTCATTGGTTGCATTATAGAGGGCCTAATGCTCTGTATGGGCTTGTTCTGAACCCTCTGTCTGATCTGATCTGCTATCAGCTTCTTCTTGAGGCCATCAATGTGTATGGATGGACCATTCTTCCTAGAGCTGTCCAATTCCTGATCCATGCCTTCCTCCTCATCCTCCTGGTTGCCATTGACAACAAATCTACTTGAGAGAGACTCATCTTCAGACTGATCCTCTTCACTTGGATGGTGGTCTCCGTTTTCTAATCCCTGGATAAAAAAACAGGTACAATATTAATTTTTTTAAGAAAGACTTGGAGGAGTTATGGTTCTTTTTCCACTGAATTTCTAAGTTGACTTGGATTTTTACCTGAGTTATTCATGGGAACTTTAAAAATTTGAGCTTTTTATAGTAAATCTTATCTGAAGTAATAAACAGGAGTTAAGGTCAGATGCAGCCTATCTTCCATTATTTTCTAAAAATTTTCCTACCTCTGCAATGTGAAGATTTCCACTATATAATTCCGAAAATAGATTTTATGAAATATGTAATATTTTTCTTTTAATATATGTTATTATCATAGTTTAAATGGAAAATATATACTATGGCTCAATTTATAAGCATTTAATTGCATTTTGCAAGCTATTATAAGGAAAATCCGAAATATTTTAATTCCAAAAATGGTCTGGTAATGTACCTGAAATTTTGGGCATTGACCAGTTTAAATGCAAATATATTAGGAATAATTTTTAATGGAAAATTATCTAAAATGTAGGAACATTTCATGTGTCCTTAAGTGGATAAAATTCATAATCTAAAAATAGAAATTACCAGGAAGATTGGATTTCCTACCTGTTCCTCCCTTGCATGCTTCTGTTTTGGACTAACTAGACGGGGTGACTCGGATGATAAGAAAGATGTACCATTGGTCTCTGTGTGACTAGGTGAGGTAGCAGACGACAACTTTGATTTCTTAAATTTTTCAGCTAAAAGACTGTTGCCTGCTAGCAAGGAGCGCCCTGCTTTCAGGCTTTTCCCTGTCATTAGACTGCCCCCACCACTGGTTGCCGAGGTGCTGGTTTTCCTGCCATTGGTGCTGTTGCTGAAAATGCCAGAGGAGGTGGTAGCAGCCTTGCTGGTTGCCTTGGAGACAGTTTTGGGTGAAGCTTTTGGTGACTCTTTGGAAGAGGGCGATGAGGAATGTGATTTACTGGCTGAACCTAGTTTTCCTGACAATTCTACAATACACAAATTTATCAAGTTATTTTCAGCAGGAGTATACTGGTAATTTTCTTTAATTTGAATTTATGCAAAAGATAATGAGAATAAGAAATTAATTAAAATGAAAAGCAAGAAACTCATTGCACATTACTATTTAGCCAAACATTTACCATTAATGAGGAATGAAAATGAAAATTGTATGCAATGGCATGAAATACACAAGTTTTGACAAATGAAAATTGAACTACAGTAATGGGGGAAAACCTAATTCAACTAGATCTGGAGGTTGCTTGATAAATAAGTTTTTATGCACATCAATGGCATTTTATAAAATCTTGACTGTGAAAGTAAATAATATCTATAACACACCAAATGATTTATACACTATACCATCAAAATTACAATATCAATATGATATGATTTTTTTAATGTCTGGGCATCACTACATTAGACTACAAGCAAAACCAATCTGGAAGCACAGAACTAAACTATAAAGGGATGTGGCAAATAATTATCATGGTTTCAATACAAAAAAAAAATGGGTGACACCAATAGCCAAAAGATAAAATGGTCAATATCTTACTGTCTTTGTCTGACAGTTCTACGTTTGTAAAATCTGGGATTTTTATAGTGAGTGGGGCCCCATTGGGGGGAAGCTCCAGGTTAAAAAGCGGACTTGTGAAGCTTGTACCTAGAAGCGAGCCTGCAAAGAAATCCGGATATCTGTTATGATCATAGTTTGAGGCGCCGTAAGTCCACAAGGCACCACCTAAAGAGTTTAATTAGACAAAAGAAAACTACACTGTATTGTATATAATCAGTCTTAATTCCACTTTCTTTCTCTTTTTTCCCCTCACTAAATCTTTTTAATTCATATGGTAGCCTTACTGGCATATAAACTTCATATTTGTTTTCAGGTACATCTTTATCCATCCAAAATGAGCAAAGTTTACGATAATTTTTCTTTTTTAAATGAATGCCATGGCACTATTCACATTCATTTCTAGTATATTCAATTAATTCCTAATTAGGTTAATAAAATGTGCAATATATTAAATCTCACCAAGTGGATTATGCAATGCAATATATATATTTATAAATGAATCATATTAAAGTTGTACCACTGAAATTCAATTCCAGTGAAGTGCAGTGATATCATCAAGAGAAGTGAAGTGCAAGCCTTTTATCACATAGGTATTCAGTATCATAAAATGACAATAGGTACGCAGTATCGTAAAACAACAATGCTCTTACCAGGTGGGAGACTGGCTAGTCCCCTCTCCCCAAGCTCCCCAAAGAGGGATGACATGGGGAAGGCTGGGTAGTGACCCAGGAGGGAGAAGGTGCTGGGGATGTGGGCATAGGGCAGGCCAAATGGGGGGACACCTGTAAAAGAGAAGAACAATGCACTCTACCTGTACACACCTGAGTTGATTAGTTGATACCTGTAAAAGTCACCACATACCGTAAACTAATATAGTGGTATGCTACATGCAACATGTACGACTGGTACATTAATAGACCAATATTTGGTACTGATTAGTAATGTGTAGACTGTGGATGCCTTTGTTCAAAACATTAGGATTGACTTGGATAGAAAATCTAGACCTAGCTTTAGGCAAGACTATCCTACTGTACTTCTAAACTCAATGTTGCAACTAGCAGTCATGTCTTATAAATAACATAGAGCTCTATTTGTACAAAAAACAAATCAACATCAATAAATAAAAGAACTGTCTGTCATATACATAATGAAAAAATATATATATATGTCTTTCTTCTTCCTGGGTTTTTTCAACATTTTTATTTTGAATTAGTTTGGAATCTGTAGAGATAAAAAACAAAAACAAAAAACATCAGAATATCAAGAACCAGCAATACTTCTCCTCTCTAAAACCTAGGAAAAACCACCTGTAAAAAAATCACAGAAATGGGGATTACCCACACAACACAAAACACAAAATATTTTTTTAACAGTGACTCTTTCAATTGTTATTAGGTAAGAAAGCAAGTAAAAGTTCAATTCTGAAGAATCGCCCATCCCATGACAATTGTCAGACATGATAATTTGGCATATCTTGATGATGATTCATAATGAAAGTCCAAAAGTCTGAGTGATTTTTTGTTCTTTTTTGAATTGTCTCTTATGGATTGACTTCTATATCTCCTTATTATATGATGATACAAATCATCTGTCGTATCCCAGATTTTTAAAAAGAAATCTACAATGCAGCCCACAACCATTTACCAGTACATAATTTCATCAATTTTAATCAGACATTATTTACACAGAGTCCTGATCACACATCTTCCAGGATTTGCTCTGAGGCATTCCCTGTTCATTGTTCCCACAGAATGGCTTCCTTACATCTCTCAGAATTAATGCACACTCTTACTCACCCAGGAGACTACTGGCAGCAGCATTGTCAAACAGGTTGGGACTTGGTTTTGGGGAACTTTTGTCTTTCTTTTCCATAGTACCTAAAACCAAAAAATAAAAGTCAATCAATTCTTGTCAAGGAATATTTTTCTTTTTTCTAATGATTATTAAGCTATTTCAGAAAACACTGTTTCAATGTAATGCCAATTTTGAGCAATACACACATAAAACAAATGTTTCAATGTGACAGAAATAGAAAAATTTATATACAGATATTAGTTATATGGTTACTTTTAACAGTCATGCTTTATATATGTTTTTTTTGCTTAATTTGCATGTCTGTTGTCTTTGTTTGGGTAGGAGACTGAATATTGAATATGTATACCTGCTTACTCTCTGTATTAATTATGACACATATCAACAAAAAATTTAGCAGGAAGTAACATGTTAAATATTAAACTAAATTCAGCAAGAGGTAGAATTCAGGCTGCTGTTATGGCAGTATTTTCCTGTATTCGGAGGCCGATCAGCAGCAATTGTCACCGAGTCAAAGACAAGAAGTGATGATATGGATTTTTCACTGAGTGATTCAGAATAAACAGCAGTCGTTTTTTATAATTTTCTCTCTCTGTCTCTCTATTCTCCAGCTCAACATTCAAGTGGAAAAAGATACTCCTTTTCTCTGTGTATTGTATGTGTGCCATTAATAATCGGCTCGGCCACATATTGATCCTGAGAGAAGCTTCTGCAGTGTAGATACAGAACAGGATTAATTTATTTATAGCATGATACCATTCTCAGACTCTATCTTCTTCATACACTCTCTCCAATTTTCCCAGAGTGCCATCAAACTTACAGAATTGGGAACACACAAGACAGATTTCCGCGGCAGTAAAGATGTTGAATGTTCGTTCACATACATCCCAAATGAATAGATTTCTTCCAAAGGGTTGGGAGAAAAAACTGGCACCTTGATTTAATTAATACAATTTTTTTTTAAAACACGCTTTTGAATTTTGCTTGGATAGAAGAAAAATTAAATAATGTGTAGTCTTAAGGCAATTTGCCCAAAACTTGGGTGGCAAAAAAATGGAAAGATACAGGTAGATATTTTCTGTGGCTCTGTAAATTAATGCACAGCAGTTGTATAAAAGTTTACTGGATTGTCAGACATCAAATGATGTCACAATGACATTATTCAGTACAAATGATTTATAGCTAAGACAAAACAATTTGGAATGCATTATACCTTCTCCAAAGAGCCCAAGTGTAGGTAGTTATTTGATGCGAGTATGGATTTTTCCATCACACGCTTGTACTAGGTATAATATAGCAGAACCGGTAGTTTAAATTTGTCACATATTCTTCAGCCAAATATTTCTTGTCATTTCACATCTCTCTGTGATCTTGGATTTTTTCATGTTTTTAACAGTTCATATTACAGTACAACGTACATACAAAACTTCCAGGTAACAAAAACACAGAGAATTCAGCATCATAATTGTGGAGATTTGATCCAATGTGTCTTCTATCATGTAAATTGCATGTATTTTGTTTCTTTGATCAATAAATTTCTTAATGCTGTCATACATGACTTGTCAATATCTCATGTTGATCAATAAATCTGCCTTTGACAATTACATCTCCTTCGTTTTTCAGTATCTAAACATGTTCACATTGGCCCATTTGTACAAGGGATAGGGAATTCATCCTCAAATGGATCTTAAAACTATTCTATAGATTTTTTTTTCCTGTTTTCGTGAAGTTTTTAGAAGCAAGCTAAGCCACAGGAAGGTGTACAAAGAGCGATGCTCACAAAATTGTTGAACAATATCTCCTAATTCTAGCGCATGAAATCAAGAAAGATAAAGCAGTTGACATGTTATAAACTCTTTCATCAGAGAAAGATATTTATTTTATTCTGATTAATGATTTGAGTTTACAACACTGTCGAAAGTGAAAATATAACCATCATTACAAGTGAACTACAAGAAGTGCCCATCTGTCAATCAATAACCAGTGGATGTCCAACACCTGTCCATTTTACAGGTAACACACAGAGAGAAAACGAGCTTCCATACCCCCTGGACAAATTTCCACAAGTTTACATCACGTCACACAAAGGAAATTTATCAAGATCAACATTTATTCATATTTTCAAAGAATTCAAATTCCCAGGTTTTGCTTTCATTTAGTTTGGGGCATTGTTGAAATGTTGGGAAGTCTGCAAATCAACCTTTTTCCCCCCTTGATCCTTTGTTACTGAACCTAACCAGACTTACAGCCATGGACTGTTATGACAGCGAGTATGGGGACATTTAACACTACTGTAGGTTGACATTGTTCAATTGATCTGCTATCATTTCACTCCAACAGAACAAATTAAAATCAACAAGGACAAAGGTATATGAAGGAATGGTTAATACAGAAACACGCGATCAAGCTGCTTTAAATCGAGTTAGGTTTAAATGATGGAAAATCCAAAAAATGTTAGACACACTAGGGCATATGGCATACAATGAATTATAAATGAACATTTTTCTATCTATCTTCACTACAAGAGAACAAAAAATCTCTTCAATGTGTGGCAAGAATTTTGACTAGTGTGTGTGTGTGCATGGTTAAATATGCTTTATATTCAAGGCTTATCCTTGGCAAACAGGAATTTTTCTTCATTTTCTGAGATCTTTTTCATCTTGATCATCATGAGAAGTAAATGCACATGTGTGAGCAACCACTAGAATAAACTATATAAATTAGATAAAATTTACTCTGAGCAGTGAGCATCATAGTGAAAAAATTCTTGTTAAAGAAAGAAGGTATTATTCTTCCTTGAAGTAAAGCTTGTTAATAGAATTTGTTTCAAACCACAATTGAATTCTGTGGTTTGACTGGTCTCTCGTTCATTCTTCCATTTACTATAACAATATATCACACAAATAAATATTATATAAAAATCATCTATTTCATAAACAGAAGAAAGACATATAGGGTGTATGAATAAATATCTTTTGTGAATGGAATTTCTTGGATTCCTAATTGACTATGTCCATAATCAGGGGGAGTAACCATGTAAGAGTTGTTCCAGTTGACCTAATCAACATGATAAGGAATATTTGATAACAGATGACAGTAATACAGCATTATATTGATTTTTAGTTGGCTGAATCTAACAGTATGTCTTTTGTGGGAGCATAAATATTCTAGCCCTGGCAGGGAGTCTTGAAGCCTGGATTGATGACGATTAATTACATTTGTTGGCAGTATACTTACAGACTATTGCTGGGTTGCACTAATAGCATGAAGCTACAGCCTTTGGTTGGTAGTTATGTAGTGTTTTCTAAGACTCCTCATATCTGTCAGTGCCTGAAATGGAATCAATTATTTTCAATATTTACATTAATCTTTACATTTTGACATTTACAAAGGTGTATACTTTAGAAATGAGAAGAAATTGTGCTTTATAATATATATTCAAGTTGCAGTGTTTCTTAGCGGTAATTACATGTGTAAACATCAAAATTTTAATGAAACAGTTACAAATATTAAAGGAACAAGCTGGAACCAAATCTCTCTCTCTCTCTCTCTCTCTCTCTCTCTCTCTCTCTCTCTCTCTCTCTCTTACACACACTTACACAATCATCTTTGGTCATGCTGTTTTATAACAGCATACAAATATAAACATGAATGCCCCTAAACTACTCAGGTGTTTCACATATTTTGTAATTTACCAGGCTCTGAAATCAGAAATCAATACAGGACAGATTTACAAATGACACTCATTTAACAGGGAGAGAGAAACAGAAAAAAGGAGCCCAATACTTTGACTCATCATCCGATCCCTGCAGGAAAATGAATGACAGATTTAGAAGACGACAAGACTAAAAAACAAAGAATTTTTCAATCTGAATTACTCTTCCAAAAAATTAACTTGTAGTTCAAATTAAAAACATTTTGACAGCCTAGCTTACAAAGCAGAAACCATCTGTACATTTAAAAGGTATGGGAGAACAAAATATATGCATGAGTCTTGTATTAAAAACCAATGGTATGAAATAAACAGGAAAATTCGTGTATCGTCCAAAAATGTGACCTCGATTTACCAGCACATGACTAAGAACACAATCTTTTATTTCCATATCTTAAACCACACAGGTAAATACATGTATATTCTCTCTCAAAGTTTAAAAACTGTTTTACAGGGGCTTGGCAGTTAAATTGTGTGAATGTAACTTAACAGTTATGGCTGACAGAAGTTTTTCCTCAAAATTACAGTGTTCAGATTGACGTATTTGTTCACTTTTTAACAGTCACACATACATGTACTGATAATAATGGAAATGCTAGCCATCCTACTAAATATTAACAGACTGCTCAATAACTATTGAGATAGTGATGAATAATTCTTCATCATAAAAAAATCAGATCTCACATTACCAGGCAAATTTTCCTTGCATTGTGGAATTCTTTGCCATACACATGAGCGAAATGTTGAAACCCGCAATTCAGAAACACCAAAAAAACCTCAAACATCATGTTTCAGATTTTTTCTTCTTTTTTTGCAGAGTTCAATCCACAAGCAATTCAGAAGCAGATGTGTGCTATGTGCGTTTAAAAAAGAGAAACTGGGAGAGGGGATTTACAATTTCAAGTATTGAAACTTCTTTTTCCTTGTGCTATGAAATCAAGAATATGATGGGCATTGTCGTGTAAACTGATCTCCATAAAGTGTTACTAATTAAATCTATCAAATCTAACCATGTCAACCCCCTTGTATTCTTGGTGTACATAAATAAATACTGATAAAAACAATCCTGAGAATAAGGAAGAAGACACAGACAATCCCCTGATTAAATGGAAGACAGGTCAAATTAAAACGATCAAAACCTCCTCAGACTGAGAGTTTTTGTCAATCTTCCGACATTACACAATATTTACAGCCCACATAACCCCACTGGACCTGTTAGTTCTCTAAAAAATATCAGGTTCTAGTAGAGTGATTACGGAACCACTAGGAGGGGAGGCACAGGCCACATACAATACAACAGACTCAGAATGAGCCACTACAGCACAGACTTTCCAAAAACATACTGTAACAGTAGATTCTTATGTTATGCGACTACTAAATTCTCTGATCCCCATCATATTGTATCAATCGCAGCAACATATAATGCAAGTGCCAAACATTTTTAATATCTACATACTTTACAACTACCTGCAGTATTAGAATTGGTAAGAACTTCTTAAGATTTTACATAGATACATGTATTAATTAGGAATCTAGAGAATAAAAAGTCATCAGTAGCTTGGAAAGAGTTACGTAGACTAAGCGATTCCTTATTTGTTCACACAAGAATTATCATTCAACAAGTGGTCATATAGCTTTAGTTGATATTTCAGAGATTTTTAAACAAAGACAAGAGCATGAAAAAATAGCACAAGAGGGTATCTTAAATGCAGACTTTCTTTTCTTATTCATTTTGTGTACACAGTAAAACTAGTCTGGTTGTAGAATATGCCGTTTGAGAAACAATCTACTGACAGCTGCTGAAAATCCTCTTTAGTTTATAAAGAAAGGTAAATTATGAACTACCCATAAACTGCTAACTCATCCACCAAGCGTTAATATAAAGCCTTTCACAGTCCTCTTTAAGTCACTTAAAAAAACAGAGGTTAGGTCCCCCTCCTTGCTGATTAATTCATCAAATAACACTCACACATGTACATTATCAATCTGAATAATACAGAGACGAATTCAGTCACACTGAATAATCAAGTCGATCAATTCCAGAGTCCTCATCACAAAGGAAAAGCATCAAAAACAGCTAAAATAATCAACACTAACCTGTCCTTTGAGAGGTGAATATTTCCGTATGAAGATTTACCAATCACAAAGAAAGCAGGCAGGCCCAATCTAAAGGTGGATTTATATTTAACAGTATATCAACTGTATACAGAGATAACATGTTTAATAGGACAAGATTTTAAATGTTCGTGGTGTTTCAGGTTCTGAAATACAAATATCATGTGTAGATTTTTTTTTCCTCTCTTCTACACCGAGTGGCTTAATACAGAAGATAGGTCATTTGGTTTAGCACAGGTAAATTGTTGAACAGGCCATCTCAATTGAGAGCTTAAAATCCACACTTTGTTTGTAGGGTACAAAATCATCATTTTTCTGTCTTTGTTAACAGCTGACTTTATTTAAAAGTCTCCGTTTTTAGAGCACAGACACATGGCACATGTGAAAATTTACCTTTAATAATGCCCTAAGACCTGGAGACGTCAGCGTGTGTGACAAAGCCACAAATGCTGCTATTACGACCTTAACTCTCAAATAAATTAGTCATTATTTACAAATACTGGTCTCCTTTTGAACAAGAACAATCAATGACAAGCCTCGGAACATCATAATACAACGAAATATCCTCCACAGATTTTTTCTTTGTGTATCAAGTTGAGGATGAGGGACATTTGATTAGTGCTTTCTTACTCACTTAGGAGGAAGGGAGGGGTGTAATAGGGGCTCAGAAAGGTGTAGATACTACAGCCATAAACACTAGCTGATACTTGAAATATTGAAATTAGTGGGAAGAAATACTGTTTATACTGTGTGTGTTAAAGAATTGTATTGACATTTGGGCCCAAGTTCCTTTAGGGACCTGGAAAGTCAAGAAAATTTGTCTCCCCTAAACACAAACCTGAAAACTACTGTATAAGAAGTAGTTGGAATCAGCCGTTTCCATTCGCAAATAACTGAAAATCCATAAATGTTGCAAATGTATACACTTAACAGCTGTTATTGAAACTGATAAAGAGATTTTTCATAAGGCATATTGTCTAATCAATGAAGCAGGCCTGCAAACAACTCTGCTGATCATTGAAATAATAACAGACATGGCTTCTAGCTGTCTTGGATCTCCATACATTAACAGCACTCTCAACTTATATAGTCACAGTATTTCTGATTTCAATGAAAACGACTATTCTAAAACAACACTGCGCCAAATCATCACCTGCACAGTTTGCTTTCAATTGCTTCTCAGCTGACAATGATTATTGGCCACAAAAAAGTTTCCTTCCAAATCAATAATTCTTTAAAGTTTCAGCATTTTTAAGTTCACCGATGGATTACACAAGCAACTGCTTCAAAAGTCAAATAAAGACGAAGCTTTCATTAAGTAATGTACGTTTTATTCCTCTTTTTAATGGTGGAGGGGGGGGTACTCAGAGATGAAGTTCAAGCTCTGGTATTGCTGCAGAGATCTCGATTTCTTGAAGATTTGGCCATCTTGGATAATAACACTGATTACCGTGCATGAGAAATTACTGAATGAAACTACCAAAAAAGATATATTTACTGATATGTTTTACCTATCGGATAAGAGGTGACAGATCAACTTCAAAATGAAAATAAAAGTATTTGTTGCCCATAGAAAAGAAACTTATATTCATATGCAACAGGTTGAATTGTGTAGAATTTAAACATGGACTGTAATATAAAATGATGTGTAATGTATCATTCTATGGCTCAGTAACTCTAATCCATTCCTGCAAGTTCTAACTTTGGGACTCCTTACACATCAAAAATTTGAACTTTCTATTTGAAATTGATTTTTAATTACCCTTGAAAATGTTTTCAACATGAGAATTGTATGAATCAGAATGAAGTTGTGAAAATATGGTTCATACATATACTAACGATAAAGGTCTGTAAAAAGGTTAAAAAATAATGAGATTTGAATCTGAAAGATTTCTTATAGAAGATGGAAATGGGAGAGGGTCACTTAGTCTCACCCAAAGTCCAGCACCCTAACAATATACCTCACTGATATCTCTCTTCACCTCTCTCTCTCTCTCTTTCTCTCTCTCTCTCTCTTAGATTGTTCTTGGCTTCAAATATGTTTAAACAATAGTATTACATGATTCTACCATAACATTTGTAGCTTTCCTAACCTTACATAACCTCATTGTCTTTCATTTGTGAGATATTTGGAAGCTCTAACAGTACCGAAACACAACAAACAAAAAACAGCATCTGTACAGAACCGACATACAGAACAGAGGAGGAAAATTCACAGCAAAAAGTTAACATACACTTTATACGCAACTACAATGAAGTAAAAAGACTTAGAACATCGTGTACTTAAGGGTTTGACTGTTTCATTCCTAACAGGAAAAGTTATTTGTATTATTTGATGGCAGATGAATCACCCACTCAAGTGATCTGGTATGCAATGTGTCCATTTTTCTCTGTGTATCTTCATAAACCCTAATAACAGGAAACTCAGCAGTCAAATTTATTTATCTGCTGCAACAACTTTTCATATTTTTAA